>NW_006399942.1:1201651-1206338 GCF_000299155.1 Elephantulus edwardii
TTCCCAATTTTGAACCATGCAGTGTTACCCTGCTCTGTTCTGATACTCCTTAAAGTTGGGAATAGGGAAGAAAGATTAATAGTTGGAAAATACGGACTTTGTGATAGACATAAGGATGGAGATAGAATGATAGAATTCTGTGAATCATTGATTCTTTTTGTGAATATTTCTTACAAGAAACATAAATGCAGGCTATACACATGGTCTTCACCTTATAGTATGCACAGGCATCAGATCAATTAAATCTTTGGAAAGAATTGTTAGAGAAGTTGAATATCAACTATAAAAACTAGAGCAGGCAATGATTGTGGGACAGACAACAAACAACTCATATGCAAGTTCAAATTAAATATAAAGAAAATTAAATCAAACCCACAAGAATAAAAATTTGGTCTTGACTGTATCACACCTAAATAATCAATTAAAATTGAGAACATGGGAAAATAAAATACTTCATTACTCTAATAAAAGAATAAGGGGGGTGAGGAAAGATATAATATCAAGAACAAACATGTACTAAGATGTGGGTAATTAAATAAGTTGTGAACGGTCTAAATAGTCTAATTTAATAATGTCATATTTTATGGAAAAAAGGAACACTAAATGTTTTTATTTTCATCATAAAGTAACACACACACACACACACACACACACACACACACACATATATATATATAATTCATGAAAAGAAACATATTGAAAGCAAAACTAGACTATTTTTGTTGTTCTTAGGTGTCATCGAGTTAGTATGTCTCATAGCGATCCTCTGAACAGCCAGCCTGAACTTTGCCCAAACCATCCTTGTAATCTTTGACACACTTGAGGCCAATTCTGAAGTTACTGTGTAAATCTATCTCATTGGACATTTTCTTTTTCTTCCCTAACCCTCAATCTTTCCAACCATGATATGCCTTTCCAAGAAATAGTCTCTTCTAACTACCTGTTCAAAGTATAAAACATGAAGTTTTGCCATCTTAACCTCCACGGAACACTCTGGCTATACATTTTCCAAGACACACCTGTTTGTTCTTTTGGTCGTTCATGTGATAGTCAGTATTCTCCAGCACCACAATTCAAAAGCATCACTTCTCATGTCCTCCTTATTCATTGTCCAGCTCTGATGCAGAGCAAGTGATTGAAAAGACTATTGTCTCAATCAAGTGCAATTTAGGTTTCAAAATGGCATCATTGCTCTTAAACTAGATATTATATTTGCCTGACTATAAAATCATGCCTGAATACCTTTAGAGGGAATAAGTAAATTGTCAAGTAATTGTTCAGTTCTCTTTACTCAATTCATACAGAAGCCTCTTGAGAGTTTCTCAAAGATACAAGATGAAAACACTAAGCAGATTCATAAATGCGCTGTTTTAAATAATAGGTACAGGCTGCAAATACATTACTACCATCAAAGATTTATTAAATGAAAATATCTTTTTAACAACAGAAACACCAACTCAACATGAGAAACTCACTGAATAGAATAAAAAAGAATCATATTGACTACATCTTGGAAAGATACGTTGGAAAAGCTCAATTTCATCAGAGAAAGGTCAGGGCCTGGCTGTATAAAATTAATCATTAATTATTCTCAAATACAAAATAAAAATAAAGCATAGATAAAAAAGTCCCTGAAAGTCAAAATACAACCTTGAGTATATTTCCATTTAAGTGTATGTTATCTCAAACCTAGTTTTTATGCTTTGAACACTAGTGAAGAAAGAAAACCAGATCCATCATAGGATGACATCAAGGATATATCAGAAATGAAAATAAATGGTCATCAATAGCAGATTAAAAAACCAAAAGCAGATTTTAGAAGGAATTCTTAAATTTTCTCTTCAACATATATTTAGCTGAAAAGAATAGAAAATATAATGGAGTAAAAATTCTCAGAGCTACTAAAATAAATGAAATACAGTGAAATGAAGCACACACTCAATAATTTCTCTCACTAAAAGATGTCATAAAAATTCTATTGTCAAGTTGCAATATTGAAGGAAGCCTTTGAGTCTTTTCTAGAAAATCCAGGACCTCAAACTTAGACACTAAGAATCCAGCTTTTATCATGCTGTTGTTATGTGTGGTCGAGTCATCTGAGACTCAAAGTGACCCTGTGTACAACAGCCCTAAATACTGCCCTGTCGTGTGTCATCCTCACCATCTCCAACAAATCTGCCTTCATTACCTCAGTTACTGAATCAATCCATGTCATCGAAGATCTTCTCCTGTGTTGTCCCTCCACTTTCCCAAAACTAGGAAGAAGGATTGGCCATCCACTTCCGAAATAGCACGCCTTCGAAAACCCTATGTACAATAGAACACACTTAGATGCTTTTATCTTAGGTGTAGCTTTATAATCACTCCTTATTCCTGGAAAAGGAACTGTGAGTGTCTTTCTGAATAACTGAGCCAAGGCCTTTCAAATATGCGCAAGCCTGCATTGTAGGGAGGAAGAAAGGAAGAAGATAATTAAAGATTTTAATTCTTCATTAATAGTGTATATGACAGAGATGATTAGAATTAGCAAATACTATTAATTGTTTTCAAATATAGTCGTAGAGTTGTGTTGTGGTTTTCATTTTCAAGCATGTATTTCCTTCTCTGCAAAAGGGGCAAAGTATTATTTCTTAGAGGAAGAAGAAAAATAATGAAGTATCAAAGTTCTTTGAAGTCTTATAGCATATTTTCTATTCTAAAATCAGTAAGCCTTTTTTCTATAAAATGTTATTACCACATTCATTTCTCTACTTCTTATCTGTGACTGCTTGTATACTATCACTACAAAGTTTAACAGTTGCTTAGTTATGACAGAGACCATATGTTCTGCAAGCCTTAATCACTGAATGTCTAGTGCTTTAGGAAAAAGTTTTCTAGTCCTTGCTTTATAAAAAGACAGTTCTATAATCAAGAATTTGTTTAGCTACAAACCTAGGTAAGAAAAGGAAATAAGCTGTTCACTTATTTTCCTGACTGAGCAAGTGAAAGCAATCACAGATTGGAAGAGATCAGGCAGAACATATCTCTTTACTGTTGTTAGGTGCCATCAAGTCTACTAAAACTCATAGAAACCCTGTGAACAAAAGATCTGAACTTTGTTCTACCTTGTGCCACCCTTACACCTCCTGACACACAACAGCCCATTGAGGCAGTCACCGTATCAGTCCATCCCGTCGAGGGTCTTCCTCTCCTTTGCTGACCATCACTCTTCCTACTATCACGTCCTATCCCAAGGAGTAGCCGCTCCCAGCAATGCCCAAAGTATGTGAGGTGAAGCCTCATAATTCTTACCTCCAAATAACACTCTGACTGCTGCACCCTCTCAAAGACATATTTGTTTGTTGTTATGGTGATCCATGGGATGTTCAGTGCTCTTCTCCAACACCACAGTGCAAAGGTATCAACTCCTCTTCTGCCATCCTTCTTAATTGTCCAGCTCTCAGATGCATAGCAAGTAATTGGAAAGACTATGGACTGAATCAGATACACCTCAGTCCTCAAACTAACATCATTACACCTCACTATTTTGAAGAAGTTCTTAACTGCAGACTTTCCCAGTGCAATGCATCTCTTTATTTCCTAACTGTTGGTACTAAGTGTGTTAATTGTGGAACCAAGCAAGATGAAGCTGTTGACTGTTTCAGTATCCTCTCCATCCATCATGATTTTGCCTGTTGGTCCAATTGTAAAAATCTTTGTTTTCTAGATTTTGAGACACAATCCATACTGCATTACTTAATCTTTGGCAATGCGGGCTTCAAGCCCATATCTCTTAGAAAAGGGGAAATATGTAATGATGCCAAATCAGAATTAACTTAAAAACTCAAGGAATACATAAAACTGATGGTCCCTCCCAGGCCTGGGTGAATTAATGAATGGCTTTGATTTGTGTAGTGCTGCACCTGATCTTCTATGAGAACAGGCTTAAGGACAATCATCTTGTTATCTCATTCATTCTTCTAGATCTTTGGTCATTTGTGAGCTCACTTCTTCATTATATATCACCTTCACAGAAAGTCTTGTCTAATGAATTTTCTCCTTGATCTTTGGCAGTGAAATTGACTTATTGAGAAGCAAATATCCCCAAATGGGACTAATTTAGTATCAAGCTGTTCCACTTCTGTTTTTTTCTCACAAAGTAAAATTATCTTAGCATAGGTTGGGATGGGGATGGAATTCAGAGACAAATTGAAATGAGGTATTGGTGGCCCAGTGGCAAGAAGCTGCACTGCAATCTCTAATGCACAATAGTTCAAATCCACCAGCTGCTCTGAGAGAAGAATGGGGCATCTCCTCCCGTGCAAATTACAGTCTCTGAAAACCTACCGGAGGGCTCAGATTTGGGTTGGTTCTGGCTCAGCAGCACAAAACAACAACATGAGTAAAATTTTGAATGATATAGAAAGCTCAGAAAAGGATGGAAGGCTTATAAAGAGTAACTATACTAAGAGGAGGGATCTTTGTTTGGTAGGGTAGTCCATAGAGAGTTGTGATGTTAACCCAGAGGTTGTGCTTCTGTGGGAGTTCTAATTCACCAGCAGCCCACTGGAGAAAGATGGGAGATTTCCTTCTATGCAATTTAAAGACTCATAAACACAACGAAGATCTGCTGTGAATTGTTCTATATTCAAAGGCAATGAATTTATACCAATAAGTATGTTGTTGTTGTTGTTATGTGCCGTCAAGT
>NW_006399942.1:1206778-1207287 GCF_000299155.1 Elephantulus edwardii
CAGTCCTTGACCCTCTGCAGTAAGTGCATGAGGTCCTCCTCAGTGTCAGTGAGCAGGGTTGTCTCATCTGCATGACGCAGATTGTTGATAGATCTTCCACCAATCCTAACCCACCAATTCTAACGCCACACTTCTCCTCATAGAGCCCAGCCTCTCGGATAATCTGCTCTGCATATGAAAGGTATGGTTTCATATAAGCATGATCAAATGTTCTGGGATTCCCGTTTTCCTCAAGGTTAGCCACAATTTATTGTGATCCACACAGTCAAATGCCTTTGCATATTCAGTGAAACACAGACATTTGTCTGGAACTCTCTGCTTTCTGCCAAGATCCATCTGACATTGGCAATAATATCCCTAGTGCCACAACCTCTTCTAAACCCAGACTGTATTTTTGGTAGTTCTCTGTCAATGTACTGTTCAAGTCTTTTCTGGATAATCCTCAAGATGATTGTGTTAGTGTATGATATTGTTCGATAATTTCCACAATCTGTCAAGTCACCTTTTTT
>NW_006399942.1:1211309-1214719 GCF_000299155.1 Elephantulus edwardii
TTGAGGAAATTCCCTTCTATTCCAATTTTGCTGAGTGCTTTATCAGGAAAGGATGTTGAATTTTGTCATATGTATTTTGCAGGTCTGTCATTTGTTGACCAAGGTTATGTCTTCTTGATCTACTGTGCCTTTAATCCGTATGTAATGTCCTTCCTTATCTTTGTTGGTGTTTTTCGTTCTGAAATCTATCTTATCAGAGATTACAAATATCCTCCAGGGTCACCCATTTTGAATAATATTGCATGACTTTCTTGTTTTTCAGAGTATTGCCACTCCTGTTTTTTTGAGGTTGCCATTTACTAGATAAAGTTTTTTATAACCCTTGATTTTTAGTCTGTATTTCTCTTCCTTTTTTAGATATGTTCCTTGCTGGCAACATTATTTGTTTTTTTTTATCCATTCTGCTACTCTTTTTTCTCTTAATTGGTGCATTTAGTCCATTCAAATTAAGTGTGATTATTGTCAGGCCAAATTTAACTGTGGTCATTTTGCTGTGTTTCTTTTTCTGTTGTTTCTGGTTACTATGATCTGTTCACTTTCTTTTGGTTTCTCTGTGTGTAGCACTTCAGTCAATATTTCTTATATTTTTGGTCTTGTATTCATAATTTCCTTTAGGCCTTCTTGTCTGCGAAGAATCTAATTTCCCCTTCAAATTTGATACAGAGCCTTGCTGTATAAAGGATCCTTGGCTGGTAGTTGCTATCTTTCAACATTCCGTATACGGCATCCCGTTGCCTTCTAGCTCACATGGTTTCTGCTGAGGATTCAGAACTTCATCTAATTGTTTCTCCTTTGTAGGTAAGTCTTTGCTTTTCTCATGCTGCTTTTAGAATTCTATCCTTACCTTTTAATTTGGAGAATTTGGCTATGTTATTATTTGGTGTTTTTCTTTTTGGGTCTAGTCTATTTGATGTTCTCTGTACTTCTTGGATGTGAATTTCCCCATTCTTCCCATATGGTCAGATCTGACAGCAGTGTGTTCCCCACACTACCTGAGTAAGCATGGAGGAAGCCAGTTGTTTCCTTCTGGAAGTGGCTTCTCACATCTGTCGAGGGGCCAAGGACCTCCCTGTTGACTGAGTTAGGGATCCTGCATGGTCAGGTCTGACAACAGTTTGTTCCCCAAAGTACCTGAGTTAAGTGGTCCAGTGTGGTCAAGCAAGAGAGCAGTTTCCCCCCAAATAACTGTGGGAGCAGTGCTGGCAATGCTGTTCCGTTGTGGGCTTCTGTCCCTTCCATCTATTTTTAATGCTTCTTGAATCATTCAAAACTCTGCCCATAGAATCCTTAAGCATTGCCACTCATGGCTTAAATTTATTCTTTTGTTCTTTCAGTTTAAGAAGTGCTGAGCTAGTTTGGCTTTTGATTTTCTGATTCCAGGTCCTTGCACATTTCATTATAATGTTTTGCCTTGTCTTCCCAAGCAGCCTTTAAAATCTTCTACGCAGCCCTTTAACTTCTTGATTTCTTCCCGTTGCTTTGGCTTCTTAGGGCTCTAGGGCAATATTCAGAGTCTCTTCTGACATCCATTTTGGTCTTTTCTTCTTCTTCTTCCTTCTTATTAATGACTTTTTGCATTCTTCATGAACGATATTCTTAATATTTTCCCACAGCTTATCTGATCTTCATTCATTAGTGTTCAACGCCTCAAACCTATTCCTGAGTTGTTTTTTAAATGCATGGGAGATAGACTGAAGGACAAATTTTGATTCCTTTGGATATGATTTAACTTTCTTTAGTTTTAATTTGAACTTGCTTATGAGCAGTTGATGGTCTGTTCCACAACCAGCACTTGGCCTAGTTTTTACTGCTGATATTGAACTTACCCAACGTTTCCTTCCACAGATACAATTAATCAGTCTGAATCTTGTGCATTTGATCAGGTGAAATCCATATGTATAGCCTATGTTTAAGTTTCTTATAAAGGTATTTGCTATAAATAAATCACTGATTGTTCAGAAGTCTATCATTCTATCCCCAGCTTCATTTCTGTCACCAAGTCCTTATTTTCTGACTATTGATTCTTCTTCCTGATTCCCAACTTTTTCATTCTAGTCACCTATTATCATTAAAGCATCATTGTTACATGTTTGATCTATCTCTGACTGCAAAAGTTGATAGAAATCACCTATTTCCTCCTCTTTGGCTCTGGTTGTAGGCACAAAAATTTGAATGATAGTGGTATTTTCAGTTCTTCCCTGTATACATATGGATACTGTTCTGTAACAAACACTGTTTTATTTCAAGATGAATATAGAAATAGCCTTTTTAACTGTGAAAGTGATCCTATTTTTTTCTCACCTTTTTATCTCTAGCATAATAGGTCATATGATCGTGGGATTCAAAATGCCCCATACCAATCTACCTCATTTCACTAATACCCAATATGTCAATATTTATGTGTTCCACTTCTTTCTTTATAACATATAGTTTCCTATATTCATGCTTCTCGCATTGCATGCACAAATTGTTAATTTTTTCTTACAATTGTTTCTCCTACTTATCATTAAAAACTTATTTGTGATACTTTGTTTTAACCTAAAACTCTAATGTATAGCTGTAATGTATAGCTATACCATATTAAGCTCAGTATACAGCAACTAATACCCATATACATGATACAATTTGTCACTGACACTTTTCTACTTATTATCTCTGCTAATAAATTGCAATCAGAGTCAGATTATAAAATATATATAATTTATTTCTCTCTTCAATACTTAGGGAAGTGCCCACTAGTGGGTTTCTAGAAAACATTAAACTATCATTTTCAAATTTTAAATGAAATCTACTTCTACGTTATTTCTACTTTGGAGAATTTTGACTACTCTCACTTGGATAGTCTTTCTAATATGTAATTTCCACTTATAAAATGAAGAAATTCTAATGAAAGGAGCTTTTAATATACTAAAAGGAGTTCTTTTAATCTGTCCGGTAAGAGTTATCATAGCTTAGTTGAGAGCAAATAATGTCTTTTGGTCAATATAGTTACTACATAACTCTCACATTATTTTTCCCCATGCATATAAGCATAACTATATTACCAAACTTTAATGACTTTCTTTTACCTATCTTCCCCATTCCTAATAGCTCAATAGCACTCTTCAAATAGAAACAGTAAATTTGACACTTTGCAGTCTAAGATGTACCTATCTTAAGCCATAATGTTTTAAATAACCTCATACACATCTTACTTGGATCTACAAAAAATACCCATCTTGGAAGCACTCAAGAAAGCCAAATGTATTACAGTGGGGAAATATACTTTCAAGGACCTCTTTGAAGTGCTCAAGATTTAGGATGTCAGCTTGAAAACTAAGGCATTCTTTTTTTTTTACTATTTTTTAAATTTAGTATTATTATTATTCATTTCACTGAACATCTACAGAGATTTTGGAATTCCATTCATT
>NW_006399942.1:1214819-1216159 GCF_000299155.1 Elephantulus edwardii
GATCCACAATTAACCCCCTTTGTACTAGCATTCATAAAATAAGGAAAGACGTTGCACTGAAAAATCTTCAGTTAGGGATATTTCTCTACTTTTGAGGAGTAGTGATCTCAGTCTGAAGACTAAAATGTGTCTGATTCATACCATAGTCTTTCCAATTACTAGCTCTTTATCCAAGAGCTAAAAATAAATAAGGATGACAGAAAAAGAATTGACACCTTTGAGCTGTGGTGTTGGAGAAGAACACTGAACATTCCATGGTTGGCCAAGAAAACAAAAACAAACTGATGTGTCTTGGAGAGGTTGCAGCCGAAGTGCTCTTTGAAGGCAAGAATGAGGAAGCTTCACTTCACATACTTTTGAGATGTTGCTAGGAAGTGCTATTTCTTGAAAAATGACCTGATGCTGGAAAGGGTGGAGGATCAGCAAAGGAGAGCAAGACCCTTGACCAGGTGGATTTACATGGTGTATGCTGCAATGGGCTTTTATGTGCCAGGAAGTGTGAGGATAGAGCAGGATAGAGAAGGGTTCAGATCTTTTGTTCTTACGGTCGATATGAGTTGTGTTTGACTCGATGGCACCTAACAACCACAACAATGTACACACACACACACACACACACACACACACACACACACACGAATGCATATATATTTACAAGTATGAGAATTGGCTGACAGAAGAATTTCAAGAAACAACATACTAGCAAGAGGCCATGGTGATGGATGAGGAAGTGCAGGCTGCTCTGAAGGAATTGGCAAAAAATAAAACCCCAGGAATTGATGGAATACCAATTGACATATTTCAGCTGCCCTGTATGTGCTCACCAAGTTGTGTCAAGAAATCCGGAAGACAAATACTTGGTCAACTGACTGGAAGAGATTCTTATTTATTCCCATTCCAAAAAAAAAGGTGACCTGACAGAGTGTGGAAATTATTGAACAATATCACTTATATCACACACTAGCAAAATCCTGCTGAGGATTATCCAGAAAAGACTTGAACAGTATATTTACAGAGAACTTCCAGAAACACAGGATGGATTTAGAGGTGGTGTGGCACTAGGGAAATAATTGCCAATGTCAGATGGATCTTGGCAGAAAGCAAAGAGTATCAGAAGAATGTCTATCTGTGTTTCATTGAATATGCAAAGAAATTTGACTGAACATTAAGGAAAATAGGAATTCCAGAACACTTCAATAATGTATACTGCACTGAAATAGATAAGGGAGAAAACTGTTTAAAAGGGATATGTGATTAGGTATTTTTGTCATGACAGGTGTCCTGAGCGAAGGCTGCATAGTGGAGTAGACCTGTGGACAGGTTTGTAAAACAATGAAAAA
>NW_006399942.1:1216259-1217852 GCF_000299155.1 Elephantulus edwardii
CAGTAAACATAATTTATCCAGGAAAACTAAAGTAGTCTCGGTGCAAGTCAGTATCTTATAAATTGTTTTACAAGAATATGAAAGTTGGACAGTGTTTAAACATGACAGAAGTGGTGCCTTTGAATTGTGATGTTGAAAAATATTGAGCACATCATAGACGGCTAAAATAACAGCAAGTCTGTATTGCAGGTAGTATAACCAGAGTGCTCCGTAGAGGCAATGATGGTGAAATGTCACTTTATATACTTTGGGCATGTTATCAGGTGGGACAAGTCCTTGGAAAATGACATCATACTTTTTCAGAGAAGACCCTTAGTGAGAAGTCTGACACAGTGATGTCTGACACAGTGATTCCAAGAATTGGCTTAAGCATGACAGATATCTTGAGGATGATACATGATAGGGTAAGATTCCAATTTGTGGTTTATAGTGCTGCAAGTCACGGTCGACTAGAAAGGGCTGAATAAGATCATATGCATTTGAAATTTGAAATTAATAAGGAAGACTGGAGAATAATTAATACCTTTTTCATTGCAGTGTTAGGGAGAATATTAAATATATGATGAACTCTCAATGAATAAACAAATTTGTCTTGAAATGCAGCCAACATGATCCTAAGAAGGGAGAAAAGTGAGACTTTATCTCACTTTGGATATATTATTAGCACGTTTTAGTAACTTAATAAAGATAAGACAATGTTTATAGTAGCATTATTCACCACCCACTAACCACATGGAAACTGTCCAGATGTCCAACAACAAACTAATACATTGAGAAGGTGTGGCACATTCATACAATGGAATACTATGCAGCACTCAGGAACACTCATTTTGTAAATTACTACCTAACTTGGGAGAGACTGGAGAGCATTATGCTGAGTGAACGAACTCAGTCCCACAAGGACAAATACTGTATAAAACGATTATTGCAGGATGAGTATGAGGAATCAAGGTGGGCGAAGGGTGGAAATAGAGGGGTGGAGCAGGGGTAGGGTGTTAATCCTAGGAGTGCAAAATTTGATGGGTAGGTAGAGTGAAGGAAATGGAAAGGATCTTTTGTGAAAAATAATGTATTAAAACTGTAAATAAATCAGAGTAATATAAAAAATAAAAACGGGGGCAGTAGGGAGGAAAATGTGCAACAGTGAATGACTGAAAATGCACCTTTTCTGTAAACTTTCATTAAAATAACAATTTTTAAAAAAAGACATAGGAACACCCTCAAATAGATATGCACTGGCACAATGACTGCAAGAGGGCACAACAGAGATTGTGAGGATAGCACAGAATTGGGCAGGATTTCACTCTGTTCAATCAGGATTTCTAATGAGTCAGAATTGATACAATGGTATGTAACAACAACATTCTCACTTAAAATAAACATCTAACCATGGAATATGGGTAAATATTTATAAAAAATATTACATTTAAATTTAGTATTATGACCCTGCTTGCTGAAACTGAGGAGGATCTGAAGCACTAGTTGCAGAAGATCAAGGACTACAGCCTCCTATATGGACTGAAGTTCAACGTCAAGAAAACAAAGATTCTGGCTGCCAAACGGGAGAACGCTGCTGCCAGATGGGGTTCCACC
>NW_006399942.1:1217952-1218605 GCF_000299155.1 Elephantulus edwardii
AATTAAAAGACTAATTGCATTGGGAAAATCTGCCGTCATGGACCTCTCCAGGATGCTGAAGAGCAAAGAAATCAGTCTAGATACAAAGGTGTTACTCATCCAGGTCATGGTCTTCTTAATTACTTGTTATGCTTCAGAGAGTTGGACAATTACTAAGGATAACAGAAGAAGAGATGCCTTCTATTTATTCTGAAGATGAGTCATGAACATACCATGGACTGTCCAGAAAATAAGAGGGTGAAACCAAGTTTCTCCATGGAGGCTAGGATTGTGAAACTCCACCTCACTTACTTTGGACATGTGGTCACGAGAGATCAGTCCTTGGAGAAGGACATCATGTTTGGAAGTGTGGACGGACAGCACAGGAGAGGAAGACCTTAGATGAAATGGACTGATACTGTAGCTGGGGCTATGAGGGTTGGTGTGTCAGAATTAGTGAGACTAGCTCAGGACAGGAAAAGGTTCAGAGCTGCTACATAGGGTTGCTATACATCGTGGGTGACTCAATTGTACATAACAACAGTACCATACTATGACACGTTTGGAAGCAGGAGTGACATCTACTTCCTAAACCACAGGCCTCTGGAAATTCTATGAACTTTGATAAATGTTGATAGTTGTAGAGGGGCTGATTTAGGCCTTGTGCTCAACTC
>NW_006399942.1:1219669-1220898 GCF_000299155.1 Elephantulus edwardii
AGTCGCAAGTGACTCGACGGTACATAGTAACAGCAACAACAATAGCAACATGTAATATATTTTGTTGAAATTGTTATAAGCAAAGAAAAACAAGATTATGCTGTAATCAGTGTGAGGGCAGATATAAACAAGAACATCATGCAATCACTAAATGATAAAAAATCTCTTTGTTACATCAGTGACTATTACTTTTATCATTGACAGATTAAACCTCACTCTCACTCCATTGTTTCCAGCTCTTACATAAAATACTGAGATGTTCATCAGATAATAACTTTCTGTTTCCTTGAGCCCTTCCAAAAATGATCTAACAAATCCAAACCATCTTTTGCCATAGTAAATGAATCAATAAAACTTATATTTTTGATAGGTGGAGTTTGCTTACCTGTAATTTGTTCACATTTATCTACCTCTGTATCTCTATATTTGAAATATAGTAAATACATGATGATATATTTAATGCAATTGACCTATTCTGTGGTATATATTTATCAAAGGTTTTTCTTTCATAGCTACATAAATCAACAATAAAATTCTACCAATATATTATAAATAAAAATATTACAAATAGTGATGTAGTAAACTCATGCTGCTACATCAATTTCTTTAGGCAGAATCCCACAGACTGTAGTTACTGTGTTAAATATATAATATATTTAAGGCTAGTACATTCTTTCAGATAGTTTTACAAAAAT
Source organism: Elephantulus edwardii (assembly GCF_000299155.1). Lineage (NCBI taxonomy): Eukaryota > Metazoa > Chordata > Mammalia > Macroscelidea > Macroscelididae > Elephantulus > Elephantulus edwardii. Next base: position 1,220,365 of record NW_006399942.1, read on the forward strand.
GCAAATATATTTTGCAGTTACATTGCTATAATTATATTTCTCTACCTAGCAAATTTAAATTTTGTGGTTATCTTTGTCAGTATAGTAGATAAGATGCTATGTCACTTTTACTTAATTGACATTGCCCCATCAGTGTTCCTGAAAGTCTTTTTATGGGTCGATTCTACTGCTTAATGAACAGAATCGAACACTCACCATTTATTTTTTTTTAAATTATTAAATTGTATTAGTTTTAATGAACATTTACAGATACTTTGGATTTTCATGCATTCATTGTTGCACTATTTTCTCTACCCTCCTCCCCAGTTCGTTCTTTTTTTCCCCCGCTTGAAAGTCTGTTTTAATTGTCCAGTTGGCACAGTTCTGATTAATCTCCTTTGTTGGTGTGTCCTTTGCCATTCCCTATCACTCCTCCCTGAGAGAGACTTTACCCTGATTCACAAGGAAAAGGGGATGGCGTATTCTCTTAGCTACTTCCTGCTGAGAAGGGACGTTGTAGGTTTCAGAGTGAAGATCTTCTCTCACTACTCTAAA
>NW_006399942.1:1222158-1224018 GCF_000299155.1 Elephantulus edwardii
TTTGTTTGTTTGTTTAAGTACATGGGATATATAGTACTCTTTTCCACACCACAACTCCAAAGGCACTAATTCTTCTGTCATCCTTATTCATTGTCCAGCTCTTAAAGCATAGCAAATGACTGAAAAGCACATGGGGTGAATCAGGAGCACCTAAGTCTTTAAACTGACATCATTATCTTCAGTATTTTGGACAGATTCCCGACTGTAGCCTTGCCCAAAGCAATATGTCTCTTGATCTCCCAATTGCTGGTACCAAGTATATTGATTGTAGATCCAAGTAAGAGGAAATCATTGACAATTTCAATCCATTTTTCTATCTATCTTGATACCACGTACTAGCCAAGTGGTGAGAACAAAAAAGTTTCACAAGTACAAGGAAAGGCTCATATGATTAAAATGTTTTAAAAAGTTTGGCAAGCTGTAAGTAAGAGTGAGGGAGGTCAGAAAGATAAAAGTAAATAAACTTGTAGACGTTTTCTGTTGTGTACTTGTCTGGTTGGAACAGACTCATAGCTGACCCTCAAGCAGGTTTGCAGAGGCAGTTAGTGACAAATGAGAGCATCTCTTTCTCCCAAAAAAAAAGCTGGTGGATTTGAACAGTGTGCCTTCTGGCTGAAAAGTCAACTCTTTACCACTAGGCCAATAGAGCTCCCTACAACTTCTTAGAAGATTGTAAGAATATTGGTATTCATTCTGAATTAGATAAGAAATTGTAGGTAACTTAGTAAATTTACCGCAAAAATGTTTACTTAACTGAAAGTTATGGCTGAAGATAGAGTTGATATGAGGAGTTCTGTTTAGACAATGCTAAATTTGAAATCCCTCCTAGATGTCTACATGTACATACTGAGGACACTTTTGGAAATACAAATTAAATACACAGAGGAAAAATTTAGGCTTAATACGTTGTTGTTGTTGTGTACTGTCAAGTCCAAACAAACCCATAGCTGACCCTCCAGTGGGTTTTCAGAGGCGGTTAATTGCATAGGAGGAAATTGCTCACCCTCCCATGGAGAAACTGGTGGTCTCTAATCGTGAGCCTTCGGGATTGCAGCTTAGCATCTTGTCACCAGGCTACCAAAGTTTCCTAGAATATAAACTTGGAATCCAGCACTTTACAAGTTATTTCTAAAGAAATAAGATTGAATATGATCAGAAGGAGTAATTTGGATTATAGAACCAGGAAAGCTGAGCCCTGGAAGACTACAAATATAGGGAGGTTGGACAAAGAGAGACAACCAGAAAAGACAGGAGAGTTAAGCAGAGAGAAAAGTAAGAGAAGCATTAAGGGAGAAAGTTATAAAAGACGTGACTTTTTTCAAGGATTAAAGAATAATTAATGAGGGTGGCATAGTGGTAAGTATCTGTGCTGCCAAGGCAAAGGCACACTGTTTAAATCCATCAACTGATCCACTCAAGAAGGATGAACAATTTCCTCCTGTGTGATTCACTGCCTCTGAAAACTCACTAAAGGTCAGCCATAAGTCAGTTCCTATTTGTTGGTACACAACAACATATTTATGACAAGGAACTTTGGTGGCTTTGTAGTGGGGAGCTATGAGGGAAGCACAGAAGCACGAAGTCAAATCCACCAAATCCTCTGCAGAAGAAAGATGGGCAATCTTGCGTGTGACTTATTGTCTCTGAAAACCCACTGGAGGGACAGCTATGAGTCAGTTTTGACTCAATAGCACATAAACATGATAATAACATGCTTATGAGGCTCAATGTCAAGAAGACTAAGATTCTCACCACTGGACTAATTGGTAGCATCAGGATGGATGGCTAAGAGATTGAGATTGTTCACAGTTTCAGTTTGCTCGGCTCCACAGTCAACACTCTTGGCACCAGCAGCCAGGA
>NW_006399942.1:1224363-1227364 GCF_000299155.1 Elephantulus edwardii
AGATTAGAGGGACAGCACAGGAGGGGAAGACCCTCTATGAGGTGGATTGATTCAGTGACTGGGGTAATCGGGATGGGTGTGTCAGAGGCAATACGATTGGCACAGGATAGAGCAGGGTTTAGGGCTGTTGTACATAGGGTCGCTATGAGTCGCAGACGATTCGACGGCACATAACAACATAGCAACAACAATATGCTTATGACAGGAAGCTCCAATGACCTAGCTCATACACCACCAATCCAAAGGCTGTGAATATCTGTTGATTCAAATATACCAGCAGCTCTAAGAAAGAAAGAAAAACAATCTCCTCCCATGTAATTTACAATCCTGGGAACCCACTAAAGAGCCAGCTATGAACCAATTACAACTTGATGGCAATGAGTGTAAGTGATGCTTACAATACACCAACTAAAATTCACTGCAGAATTTGGCAAGGTGGAGGTTTTGGTGTCCTTGACAAGAACAAATGAATAAATTCGTGTAGGGTGTGAAAACAAATATGCCTGATGAGAGTAGATTTATAAAGAAAAGAATCTGGAATAGTGATACACACAGTATCTTCTCTGAGTGCTTTTTTAAAAAGGAATCAGAAAAATGGAGCCATTTCTGTGGCCAAAGAGGGGTTTTGTTGCTGCTCTTGCTTTTTAAAAATCTGTAATAAATATTTAATACTTATGAGTGAAGGGAAAAGAGAAGATTATAGGTGAAATTACGATCTTTATATCTGACAGGATAGCAGGCATAGTCTTCTGCTGTTATTATAATGGCTGACAGAATAGCTGACAAAGCTTTAGGTTTAAAAGATTATCTTAATATCTCACACGGTTATTATTCTTATGGTCATAATAGAATACAGAATAGCAGACAGTGCTCTGTTGTTGTTTTAGGTACTTTGAGGAAACTATGACTCACTGTCATCTAGAAGAGTGAAAAAAGCAAATCAAACTACATTGACGTAGGGAAGCATGACCAATGGTCATGATTGCTACTGTAAAACAGACAATCTATGCATGGCAATTAGTGATCTGGAAAAAGACATCTATTACAAAGTGAATTAGAGGGAGAAAAATGTTTATCAATAAATGAATAAGAACCCATCCTTTTTGTAAACTTTTAATAAAATAGCAGTATATTTATTTCTGAGACATTGTTTTCTTTTTTAATATATTGCTACCAGATATGAGGATTGCATGTATTTCTCTAGTTAGCTTTACTAGCCATATTTGCCTAATTAATGACAATGAGAATAAACACACAAGAAGGTTATTATGAATGTACTATAGAAATTCAGCTGGGTAATGAAGTAACTTGGCATATGAGTGGAAATGAGGGTCCATGTATTTATTCCAGTGTCTTATTGAAATATTGCAGGAATTTTAGCACTGTAGACAGTAAGCTTAATAAACACTTGCCTATCTTTTAAAAAATGTTCTACTCAATGCTTTATAAAGATTAAATGAAATTATTAATTTTTATATTTTGGGTATCACTATTTTATCTCCAATATAAGTTATAAACATATTTTCATAATCCAGTAAGTTAATTTTACGTTTTATAAGAATTTTTTCCAGTAGACTGAGCATATTAGGTAGTGTTTATATTTCACTACCCATTTTATTAGTATTCTCTCAGCACTTTTCCTGATTTATTTTTCCTCTCCTATTTTAAGAAAATGTAATGGTGAAGGCTGCGTGGCAACTTGACTGCCTCTGATGTTTTTATTTGGCAGTTACAATGCAGTCTTTCTTTTTGATGAAGTTTAATGCACTCATTCTCTTGATGAGATCTGTTAGGAACACTCAAATAATTGAAAGGGAGTTTGATTGCGGGTGTGCCCTACATTGAAAAATATATGGAAGCCTGGTAAAGCTTGTTTACTTTTTGCTCAGTCTGAATCCTACATTGGCTCTTCAGACTCCAACCATTAGCATATACCTTACTTTGGATTGGTCAGCTCTGAACCTGCAGGAGTCAGAAGAAACTTCTCTCCTGAGAGCTGTTGCATAGCACCAGATTTCTAAGTCTTTGCGAGCATAAGAATAATTTCTTTTATAAGTCCCTCCTCTCTCTGTCTCATATATACACACACACACACACACACACACATGTATATATATATGCATATACATCTACATGTATATACACATATATACACTTACATATATACATACACACACATATATGAGAAAGGGGGGAAGAAAGAGAAGGTGAGAGATGTCAGATCTATTTTTTATATGTATAATATATTTTTATAAAAATATTATTAATATCACATGCAAGCAAGATTCTGCTGAAGTTTATCCAAAAATGACTGGAACAGCACATCAACAGAGAACTACCAGAAGTGCAGGCTGGGTTTAGAAGGGGTTATGGTACTAGGGATATTGAGCTAATGTTAGATGGAACTTGGCTGAAAGCAAGGAGTATCAAAAGAATGTCTATCTTTGTTTCATTGATTATGCAAAGGCATTTGAATGTGTGGATCATAATAAACTGTGGCTAACTCTGAGAAGATGGGAATCCCAGAACACTTGATTGTGCTGATATGAAACCTATACTTGCACCAGGAGGTAGTCATCTGAACAGAGCAAGGAAACACTGAATGGTTCAAAATTGGGAAGGGTGTACACCAGGGCTGTATCCTGTCTTCATACCTTTTCAATCTTTATGCAGAACAGATTATCCAGGAAGCTGGATTCTAGGAGGAGAAAAGTAGCATCAGGATTGGAGGAAGATTCATCAACAATCTGCATTATGCAGATGACACAATCCTGCTTGCTGAAACTGAGGAGGACCTGAAGCGAAGCGTTTGCTGTGAAGGTCAGGGACTGCAGGCTTCAGTAGGGATTGAAGCTCAATATCAAGAAAATAAAGATTCTCACCACTGGGATGATTGGCAGCATCATAATAGATGGTGAAGAGACTGAGATCGTTCACAGCTTTAGTTTGCTTGGCTCTACAGTCAACACTCTTGGCACCAGCAGCCAGGAAATTAAAAGAC
>NW_006399942.1:1227955-1229226 GCF_000299155.1 Elephantulus edwardii
CATGGTCTCTGCAATCACTTGCTATGCATCAGAGAGCTGAACAATGACTAGGGAGGATCGAAGAATTGATGCCTTTGAGCTGCGGTGTTGGAGAAGAGTATTGAATATACCATGGACTGCTAGGAGAACAAACAGGTTTGTCCTGGAGAAGATGAATCCAGGTTCCTCCTTAGAGGCAAAGATTCTGAAGCTTCATACTTTAGACATGTTGCAAGGCGGGGTCAGTCCTTGGAGAGGGATGTCGTGCTTGGGAGGGTGGAGGGATATCGCAGGAGAGGAACACCCTCGATGAGATGGATTGATTCAGTGACTGGGGAACTGGAGGTAGGTGTGTCGGAAATGGTGAGATTGGCACAGGATAGGGCAGAGTTTAGGGCTGTTGTATATAGGGTCACTATGAGTAACAGGCAACTTGACAGCAACAACATTTGTACATAAATATATGTCAACATAACAACAACAACAACATATGTATATAAATATATGTAAATATATAGTTTCTGATATCACTCTCTACATGAAAGCAAAATACTGCTGAAGATTATTTAAAATGGCTGGAACAGTGTATAGATGATTACCAGCAGTTCAAGCAGGATTTGGAATAGGCCATGGCACCACACCAAGGACATCAATTGCTGCTGTCAGATGGATCCTGGTTGAAAGAAAAGAATGTCAGAAAAATGTCTATTTGTCCTTTATTGACTATGCAAAGGCATTTGACAGTGAGGACCATAACATGTTGTAGCTGACCTTGAGAAGAATGGGAGTAGGCTGTTGTGTGAACAGAGCAGGAGAATACTGCATGGTTTAAAATTAAGAAAGGGGTGTGACAGGATTGTATTCTCTCTTCATACCTATTTAATCTGTATGCTAAGCAAATTATTTGAGAAGGTGAACTTTATTAAGAGGAATGTAGCATCAGGATTGGAGGGAGACTCATTAATAACCTGCATTATGCAAATGACACACCTTGCTTACAGAACGTGAGGAGGACCTGAATCACTCAATGTAGGAGATCAAGAAATGCAGCCTTTGGTATGGATAGCATCTCAATGATGCAATCATTGAAATCCTTGAAAACAAAGATTCTTATCACTAGACTGATAGGCAACTATCCTGATGGGCTAGAAACCAGCTGGTAAAGACAAACAGGGTTGGAGTGACAGGAGCGCAGATTAAAGAAATATATTACACAAGAGATAAGTTAGGAGAGGCTTACAGTTTAACACTGTAGTGCTGAGTTTATTCTCTTCTGTTCTCTTATCCTCTTT
>NW_006399942.1:1233431-1235261 GCF_000299155.1 Elephantulus edwardii
ACAGATTTGGTTAAAGGATGCAACTCTGATGCACGTCTTTCTCAGTTTTAAAACATACAATATTCCCCTGCTCAGTTTGGACAGCAATTTCTTGGTCTAGGTTTTACATGAGCATAATAATGTATTCTAGGTTTCTCATTCTTCTCACTGTTAGCCATAGTTTGTTACAACCCACACAAATACTTTTACATAGTCAATGAAATACAAACAGATAGACATTCTCTGTGTTCAGCCAAGATCCATTCAACATCAACAGTGATATTTCCCTGGTTGTACACCCCCTTCTAAGCCCGTTTGAACTTCTGGCAGTTCTCTATTGATGTAATGTCTTCTAGCCATTTTTTGGATAATCTTCAGCATGCCTTTATTTGCAAGTAATATTAATGATATTGTTCAATAATTTCCACATATTCTTGGATCATCTTCCTTGGGAATCAAAACAAATATGGATCTCTTCCAGTCAGCTGTCAAGGTAGCATCTTCTAAATTTGCTAGTTGAGGCTAATGAGCACATCCAGGGTTGTATCTGTTAGTTGAAACATGTCAATTGATATCCTGTTGATCCTGAAGCCTTTTGTTTGCCAATTATTTCAGCGCACCTTGAACTTGTTCCCTCATTATAGTTGGCTCTTTGTGCTACTTACTGAAATATTTCAGTGTCATCCAATTCTTTTCAGTACAGTGACTAGATATTTTCCTCCATCTTCTCTTATTATTATCATTATACTAGTTTTTAAGTAAAATTCAAATGAATTGTTTTTCATACCATATCCTCATTTACCTCCTTCTTCTTTTGATGCTTCCTGTATCAATGAAGATTGTCACCATAGTCTCTGTGAGTATTGCAATCTTGAGACTCAAATTCATTTTTCAGTTCTTTCAGCTTGAGAAATAAGTTCATCTCTTATTTTATGATTGCAATTCTTTCCACTTTCCATTATACTTTGCTTTGTCTTCTCAAGCTGTTTGATATCTTCTGTTCCACTCTTTCACATTGGAGTCTTTTCTCTTTGTTTTGACTTCTTAATGCTCTGGTGCATTTTTCACTCTCTTGTGACATTCTGACATCCATGTTGGTCTTTCTCCTCTCTCTTGTAATGTCCTTTTGCTTTATTCATGGATGATATTGTTGATGTCATCTCACAACTCATTTGGTCTTTGATCATTATATTTCAAGGACTCAGACCTGTTCTTGAGATGATTTTCAATTCAGGTGGGAGAGTCCCAAGGACATATTTTGGATCATGTTGACTTGTTTTAATTTTCTTCATCTTAAATATGTAAAATCCTAGACATGATAGATCAATGGAGCTTGACATTTGAGTACAAATTTGAGTACAAATTTGAGTATAAGGAGATTGTGAGAATGACAGCAGATTTGAACATTGTGAGATTATGAGAATGTGCAGAATCTGGCAACTTATAGTCCTTTTGTTTATAGGATCACCATGAGTTGGAGTCAGCTCAAAGGTACGTAACAAAAAAAAATTGCTAAGGGTGAGCAACAATATTGGTTACTGTACACACTGAATATTTTATTTTGACAAATCTTAACCTACATAGTAAATTTAAATGAATTAGCATACCTATATTTGTTGTTGTGTGCCGTCGAATCACCTGAGATTCATAGTGACCCTGTGTACAACAGCCCTAAACCCTGCTCCATCCTGTGCCAATCTCACTGTCTCCAGCACACCTAATCCCATTACCCCAGTCACTGAATCAATCCACCTCAGAGAGGGTCTTTCTCTCCTGTGCTGTTCTTCCATCCTCCCAAGCATGATGTCCAAGATTTGGTCTCTATTTATAACATGTCCAAATGATGTCAGA
>NW_006399942.1:1235965-1240729 GCF_000299155.1 Elephantulus edwardii
TGGTCCAAGAATAGGTTTCACATTAGCACAATCAAGTGTTCTGGGATTCCCATTCTTCTCAGAGTTAGCCACAGTTTGTTGTGATCAACAACAAAGGTCAAATGCCTTTGCATAGTCGATGAAACACAGACAATATCCATCTAACAATAGCTACAATATCTCTAGTACCTTCTAAACCCAGCTGACACTTCTGGGAGTTCTCTGTTGATGTGCTGTTCAAATAATTTTTGGATAATCTTAAGCAGAATCATGCTTGCATGTAATATTAATGAAGTTGTTCATTAATTTTCACACTCTGTTGGATCACCTTCTTTGGAATGGGGAAAAATAAGGATCTCTTCCAGTCAGTTGACCAAATGGTTTTCCTCAGATCTCTTGACACAAGTTGGTGAGCACATCTAGGGCAGCATCTGTTAACTGAAATACATCAATTGGTATACCATCAGTTCCTGGGGTCTTAATTTTTGCCAGTTCCTTCAAAGCAGTTTGAACTTCTTCCTTCATCACCAAAGACTCTTGCTTATATATTGTTTCATTAAATTCTTCTGTATCTGCCAATTCCTTTCACTAGAATGGCTCTGTATACTCTTTCCATCTTCTTTAATACTTCCTGGATCATTTAATATTCTGCCCAAAGAATCCTTGATTATAGCAACTCAAGGTTTGAATTTGTTTTTCAGTTCCTTGAGCTTAAGAAATGCTGAACAAGTTCGGCCCTTTGATTTTCTAACTCCTACTCATTGCACATTTCATTGTAATATTTTATATTGCCTTCCTGTGCTGCCTTTTGAAATCTTCTGTTCAGTTCTTTAATATCTCAAATTCTTCCCTCTGCTTTGGCTTCTTGGGCTCTAGTTCAACATTCAGAGTCTCTTCTGACATCCCTTTTGGTATTTTATTTCTCCTCTATCTTTGTAATGACCTTTTGCACTCTTCCTCGATGATACTCTGGATATCTTCCCACAACTCATCTGGTCTTCACTTATTGATGTCTAAAGCCTCAAACTTGTTCCTGAGATGATTTTGAAATTCAGATTTGATAGACTGAAGGTTAAATTTTGGTTCCTGTAGATTTGATTTAATTTTCCTTAGCTTCAGCTTGAACTTGCATATGAGTAGTTGGTGGTCTTTTCCACTATCAACAACTAGTTTGGTTTTCGTAATATGTATACCAGATCTACAGGACACATCACCCTCACTTGGGAAACATTATTTCTAAACTTAAGAGGCACTGGCACAGCATAAGAAATTCTCATCATCCAGTGTTTGGGATCATAGAAGCCCATAAAGCTTGAGATACAATCTATTGTATCAAGGGCTGGACAAAGGAGATAGATGTTGAAAGGAGTGGGTAGGAATGGAAGGGGATGCCGGTGAATGGTGAAACAGGGAAATGGGTGGGTCAAGACATTTGTGTCAAGGATGGGGACAACACTGAAACTATTGGTTAATTCCACAATTGAGGAAATATCTTTCATCTGTTTTTTCCCCCTAAAATGCTTGTCTGTTAAATAGATACTTTTCTAAATCTGAGAGCATTCAGAGCAATACAGACTAGGAATGAGAATTGGCCATCCACTTCTGAAATAGCAGGCCTCTGAAAACCCTTTGTACAAATGAACACATGAAGATTGACAGAAGACAACTGAGATGGAGTTTTCAAGTATGGAAATACAAAGAAGAGGAACATTTGTAAGCAGACACTAGTGATTGGAACATGGAATGTGGGAATCATGAATGTAGGAAAATGAGATATTGTTAAGGAAAGACTGGCAAGGGGCATTTTAATTCAAATAATCATATGATCTATTACTTCGGAGATGAAAAGGTGAAGAAATATGGGGTTGCTTTCACAGTTAAAAAAGTCATTTCGAAATATGTCTTGAAATACAATATTGAGAGCAACAGGGTAATATTCATGCACATACAAGGAAGTCCATAAATACCACTACTATTCAGATATAAGCACCAACAACCAGAGCCAAAGAAGAGGAAATAGAAGATTTCTACCAACTTTCACAGTCAGAGATCAATCGAACATACAATGAAGATGCATTAGTAATAATGGGTGACTGAAATGCAAAAGTTGGGAACAGAGAAGAAGGATCAGTAGTTGGAAAACATGGACTTGGTGAAAGAAATGAAGCTAGTGATAGAATGAATTTTGCACACTCAATGACTTATTCATTGCAAATATGTTTTATAAGAAACATAAATGCAGGTTATACACATGGATTTCACCTGATGGTATGCATAGGAACCAGATTGATTATATCTGTGGAAAGAACCTCTGGAGAACCTCAATATCAGCTGTGAGAACTAGGCCAGGTGCCTATATTTACTGAACCATATAACAGGGATGTAAATTCCCAAGTCAGTGAGAAGTAGGGCTGAAGATGGATCTTATAACTTTCCATTTTGTCAGTGAAGTAAAATAGTTTGGGTATTACTCTTTCCTAATATTTGTGAGGTCAAGACAAGAGTAAATGTAAAGATGTTGGCCCATACCACTATCTAAATCCGTTCAACATCAGAAAGAATCTAACATGTATATAAATAACGTTTATGGACAATCTAGGCAACAGATTCAATTTGTAATCACTTCCCCTCTCTCCAAAAAAGAATTTATTGACCAGACTTACTAAATAATTTTGCATGGTGTTTTAATCTGAAGACAACATGTGAAAACATTCATTAATTCAGTTTGAGAATTATTTATGACAATTTGATGATATTGTATCTGCTAAGATTACTATCACTTTAGAAAGGGAAATTCTATAAAAGACAAAGACTGCTTGGTCTTACTGGCATTGAGTACCCAGAAGTTGCATTGTATCCAAAAAACAACTCATAAAATGGAAAATGATTGTTATGTCTCTTTCTTTACATTTCCCTTAGTCTTTAGCAGATCCACAGAACCTTATGAGCAAATATCTTAAGGGCGAGTCTTGTTGCATTTTTCCCCCTCAACCATTCACCCATATATTGTAGTCAGGTAAGACTGTTCTCATTATCAGAGCAATTTCACTGGTAAATGATGTGAAGAAGACACAACTGTAATAGCTAAATGAGCATAACCAACATCTCTAAGACAACAAAATGCTGCCCAAGGCATGAAGATTTTGTAGCTTCTGATATGCCTAAATTTGTCTTTTCCCTTAATTTTTTGTTGTGTTGGTAAATATTCCTGTATGCAAAATTATATATATTTTATAATCCTTAGTATGCATGTAATAGATGTATTTGATTAAAACTATTAGTAATATGAAGCTCTTATGTATTTTTCTTTCATTAAGGTATTTCCAAAAGATTTTTAACCCATTTGAATAACTTACATTGTTTTTAATAAGAATTCTATAATATTTCACTTGTACATTAAATATAAAATTCAAAATGCATTTCTATTCACCAAAACTTAGTAAGAATTTAGCTTACAAGATACTACATAAAACTGAAATGTTATTTAAAATGTCATTCTTCATTGTGCATATTAACAGATTTTTAATGGAGACTACTGTTGTTGTGCACTATCCAGTGAACTCTGACATATGGTGTCCACATGGAATAGATTAGAAGTCTCCCATAAGATTTACAAAACTATAATCTTCATCAATACAAACTGCACATCTTCGTTGTGGAGCTGATTATAAGCTCGAATTTCTGGCTTTTCAGTAAGTAGCTGAAGACTACTTAACCTTTGAAGACTAGAGCCCTCTTGAGGATGAATAGTCTTTCACTTCTATTTAAAAAATCCACAAGATGTGTGTCTGTGAGTTGTGCATGTGTGTGCCTCATGAGTGTATTTCACATTCTGACATACTTGTTTTGAGACCACTTTTTGTTTTGTTCCATGTTTCTTTAATTTGTTTTCAGAATTCGTTGTATTTGCCATACTGATATCTAGATATAGCCACATATTTATCTTCTGAAATGAAGCATCTCCAAGAATACAAAATAGATTCATTATTGAGAAAAGTATCTAGCATTTATTGAACCCTACAATATGCCAGTTACAGTTCTAAGAGCTTTACATATACTTATGTTGTGGTGGTTGTTGAAGTTATGTATCATTGAGACACTGTGACTCATAGCAACCCTATCAACATAGAATCTGAAACCTGCCCTATCCTGTACCATCCTCACAATCTCTGAGTCATTGTGTTAATGTATCTTGTTGAGGATCTTCCTCTTTTGCAATGATTGTCCACCTTCCAAGCATGATGTCCCTCTCCAAGAGGAGGACATCTTATATGCATACATACATACATGTTTGCATGCATATGTACCGATAACACAACCTTGCTTATTGAAAGTGAGGAGAACTTGAAGTGCTTGCTGCAAAATATCAAGGACTGCAGCTTTCTATATTGATTACATCTCTCAATACCAAGAAGACATCAATCGTTACCACCAGGCCAAAAGACAGCATTATGATAGATAGAGAAAAGATTGAAATTCTTAATGATTTCATCTTACTTAAATCCATAGTCAATACCCTTGATAACAGCAGTACGAATATCAAAAGATGTGTTGTATTGAAAAAGTGTGCAGTCAGAGACTTCTCCAAAGCACTTTTGGGGCAAGAATGTCATATTAAAGACTAAGGTGCAGCTGATCCAAGAAATAGTCTTTTTAATTGCTTACTATACATCTGAGAGGATTCCCATTCTTCTCAGAGTCAGCCACATTTTATTATGATCCACACAGTCAAGCACCTTTGGGTAGTCAATAAAACACATATATACATTCCTCTAGTATTCCCTG
>NW_006399942.1:1242234-1244370 GCF_000299155.1 Elephantulus edwardii
AAAGACCACCAAGAAAATTTCCAACTGTGTCTTGGAATGAATGCAGCCAGGATACTTCTTTTTTTTTTTTTCAGGATACTTCTTAGAGGAAAGGATGGTGAAACTTCATCTCACATACTTTGGGCATATATATAGGAGGAGCTAGTACTTGGAAAAAGACATCATGCTTAAAGGTGGAGAGTCAGCAAAGGAGCAGAAGATCCTGGATTGACACAGTAATTGGAAAAACAGGCTATAGTGTGGCAGAGATGATGATGAGGATGGCAAAGGATAAGGTAGGGTTCACATTTATTGTTTACACAATAACTAAAAATGGTAAGTCATGGATTGAATACACATGTCTATATTGTTAATAATGCTATACTATTACATGAAATAATTTCAATAACAATAACAACCATATTACTTACCCCTAATATTTTTATGTTCTAGATATTGCAGTGAAATTTTGCCTATGTAATATTAACAGTTTATAATATTCTGTTAATAATATTAAGAAATACTTTTAAATGGTGATGAAAAATGGCCAGCAATGAGAATGAACAAATAATTCAAAGATGTAATAATTCAAGACAAATAATTGGTGAAGCTGTACTCTGTGAAGTGTATGTGACATAAGGATCTTAGGAAGCTTCATCAATGAACCACATTGTGCAGATGACACAGCAGTTTGCTGAAAGTGAGGACTATATGAAATGTTTTCTATAGAAGATCAAGCTGTATAACCTTTAGTATGCATTACATGGCAACATCAAGAAAATAAAGATGCTCACCAAAGTACCAAGAGTCAACATTAAGATTAATGGAGAAAGGATTGAAGCTGTGACTGTTTTCATCTCTCTTGGATCAATAATTGATAGCCTTAATACCAGCAGCCAGGAAATCAGGATAAATATTGCATTAAGCAAGTCAACTGTCAGGGACCTTTCCAAAATGCTGGAGAGCAATGATGTCAGTTAGAAGACTAAGGTATTTCTGATTCAAACCATAGTTTCCTTAATAACCTACTATGCACAATGAGCTGGATAATGAGCAAGATTGACAGAAGAACTGATGCCTTTGAATTGCGGTGCTGGAAAAGTGTTGAATATCCTACAGATTGCCAAAAGAACAAACAAATGTGTCTAAAATGTTCACCTAGAATGCTTCTTGGAGGCAAGGATGAAAGCTTTGTCTGTCATATTTTGGACATGTAAGTAGGTGAGACTATTCCTTGGAAAGATATACCATGCTCGGAAAGACAGAGCGTGAATTGATTTACAATAATGTCTTGGTTCCAGTGGACTTATTTTCATTTTCTTCAGCCTCAATTTGAACTTGCATATGAGTAATTGATGATCTGCCCCACAGTCTGCTCCTAGCCTAGTTTTGACTGCCAACTGGAAACTCCTAACATCATGATAGATGGTGAAAAAGACTAAGGTTGTCAAAGATGTCATTTCACTTACATCCACAATCACCCACAAAGTAGCAGCAGCCGAAAAGCAAAATAAGTTTTGCTTTGCGAAAATCTGGTGTCAAAAAATTTTTAAAGTGCTAAAAAGCAAGTAGCAAAGAAAGGCATCCACTTCTAAAATAGCTTGCCTGCTGATACTCTATGAACTTAGAGAAAAGATGAAAGTTATGCATGATCAGGACTTTCATTCATAGGGTAGCTACGAGTCATCCACAACTCGATGACACTTAACAAAAGCAACAACAAAGAGCAAGTATTTCAGTTTAGAGACTAAGGTGTACCTGATCCAAACTATGATATTTTCAGTTACTTCATATTCATGTGCAAGTTAGACAATTAATAAGAAAGATTGAATAAGAATTTACTCCTTTGAATTATTAGCATCAATATTCAAAGTGTATTTCATATTTAATCAAAGAATATTTAATATATCCTGGAAAGACAAAACCAAATAAAATAAAACCTTCGTGAGAGTTGTTCAAACAGGGTGTTCCTTAGGGGCAAAAAGGGTGACATTTCACCTGGTATATTTGATATATTTGAGCTTGTTGTCAGGAGGGGCCAGCCCTTGGAAAAAATATTGTGCTTGGGACGATATAGGATCATCAGGATAGAAGACCCTGAAGGTAATTCAGGAGAATGATGGATAATCTGCTTCCATTCATTGCCTCTGAAAACCT
>NW_006399942.1:1246130-1254324 GCF_000299155.1 Elephantulus edwardii
TTGACTCCAAGGAGCATTCCGGCTTCACCTTCTCCAGGACAAACATGTTTATTCTTCTAGCAGTCCATGATATATTCAATACTCTTCTCCAGCAACACAGCTCAAGGGAATCAATTCTCTTTCTATCATCCCTATTCACGGTCCAACTCTCTGATGCATAGCACGTAATTGCGAGGACTATAATCTGGATCAGACGCACCTTAGTCTCCAGCCACACGCCGTTGCTCTTCAGTACTCTTGAGAGGTTCCTCACAGCTGACTTTCCCAACGCAATTCGTCTCCTGATTTACTGGCTGCTGTTACCAAGAGTGTTGACTGTGGAACCAAGTAAACTAAAAGCGTTAACTATCTCAATCTCTTCACCATCCACACTGATGCTGCTAGTTCACCCAGTGGTGAGAATCTTTTTCTTCATGTATATGTACTGAAAAAAAATGTGCACTGTCCTATTGTTGAGTGGAATGATCTCTATAGGCCTAGGAAATTCATTTTATTGATTGTGTATTTAGACCTTTTACATCATTGTTGAGTTTCTTTCTGATTATTCTGTCATTTATCAAAATGGTGTGTTGATGTTTTTATTGTTGTTCCATTGTCTGTTCTTCTTTATCAATTCTCTCAACATTTGTTTTATATATTTTAAGGCTATTTTATCAGGTGTGTTGGTATTTTTTATTGTTATATCCTTTTGTTGAAACTATCCTTTACTCATAATATAATACTATTTCTTGGCCCTTATATTGTTGTGTTATTTTTCCTTACAAGATATTTTACAAATATAAATCAGGATTGCTATACTTATTTAGGGAGCTTTTCTAGCCTAATGGGTAAAGAATTGAGCTGCTGACTCTAAGACAACTGTTTCAAATTCACCATCTACTCCACAGGAGAAAGGAGAACAATCCCCTTCCAGAACTTATGTTGTTGTTGTTGTTGTTATGTGCCATCAAGTCACTTGCAACTCATTGCAACTCTATGTACAACAGCCCTAAACTCTGCTCTGTTCTGTGCCAATCGCACTGCCTCTGACACACCCATCCCGATTACCCCAGTCACTGAATCAATACACTGCATAGAGGGCCTTCCCCTCCTGCACTGTCCCTCCATCCTACCAAGCATGATGTCCCTCTCCAAGGACCTGTCCCTCCTTACAGCATATCCACAGTATGTCAGACGAAGCCCCAGAGCCCTTGCCTCCAAAGAGCATCCCATTTTAACACAATCCAGGATGAAGCCGTTTGTTTTCCTAGCAGTGCATGGTACTCTCAATACTCTTCTCCAGCACCACAGTTCAAAGGCATCAATTCTCCTTCTGTCCTCCCTAGTCATTGTCCAACTTTCTGGTGCATAATAAGTGATAGCAAAGACCATAGCCTGTATCAGAGCACCATAGTCTCCAGAGTGACACCATTGCTCTTCAGCACTTTGGAGAGGTCCCTAACAGCAGATTTCCCCATCACAATACGTCTTTTAATTGCCTGGATGCTGGTGCCAAGAGTGTTGCCTGTGGAGCCAAGCAGACTAAAGCTGTGAATATTCTCAATCTCTTCACCATCCATCCTGATGCTGCCAATGGGTCCAGTGGTGAGAATCTTTGTCTTCTTGATATTGAGCCCCAATACATATTGAAGGCTGCAGTCCTTGACCCTCTGCTGCAAGTGCTTCAGGTCCTCCTCAGTTTTAGCAAGCAGGGTTGTGTCATCAGCATAACTTAGATTGTTGATAGATCTTCACCAATCCTCATGCCACACTTCTCCTCATAGAGCCCAGCCTCCTGGATAATCTGTTCTGCATACAGGTTGAAAAGGTATGGAGACAGGACACATCCTTGGCATACATCCTTCCCAATTTTGAACCATGCAGTGTTTCCTTGCTTTGTTCTGACAACTGCCTCTTGGTCCAAGTATAGGTTTCACATTAGCATGATCAAGTGTTCTGGGATTCCCATTCTTCTCAGAGTCAGCCACAGTTTGTTATGATTCACACAGTCAAATGTCTTTGCATAATCAATGAAACACAGATAGACATGCTTCTGGTATTCCCTGCTTTCAGCTAAGATCCATCTAATATCAGCTACAATATCCCTAGTACCACGACCCCTTCTAAACCCAGCCTGGACCTCTGGCAGTTCTCTGCTCATGTGCTGTTCCAGTAGTTTTTGGACAATCTTCAGTAAAATCTTGCTTGCATGTGAAATCAATGATATTGTTCTATAGTTTCCACACTCTGTTGAGTCACCGTTCTTTGGAATGGGAACAAATATAGATCTCTTCCAGTCAGTTGACCAAGTGGTTGTTCTCCAGATTTCTTGGCACAACTTGGTGAGCACATCCAGTGCAGCATCCGTTAGCTGAAATACTTCAGTTGGTATACAATCTATTCCTGGAGCCTTAGTTTTTGCTATTTCCTTCAAAGCCACTTGAACTTCTTCCTTTATCACCATAGGCTCTTGCACACATGTTAGTTCATTAAATTCTTCTGTGTCTGCTAATTCCTTTCTATACAGTGACTCAGTATATTCTTAATACTTCCTGGATCATTTAATAGTCTTCCTAAAGCAACCTTGATTATAGCAACTTGAGGTTTAAATTTGTTTTTCAGTTCCTTGAGCTTAAGAAATGCTGAATGAGTTCGGTCCAGGGTTATAGCCTCTCAAAATCAGCTTGACGGTAAAGACTGAGTTGATTATAGCTCAATCAAAATGAGGGGAATAGCTTACAATTATTTGGTTGTCATTGGTTCATGTGTATTCTTTTACTCTTCATCTTGTTTTATCTTTGTGTCTCAGTTATATGTTGAATGTATACTGATGGGCCATATTTTCTTACTTATTCATTTTGTTATTTTATTTTTTTATGATAATATGTATTTCTGATAGTTTTATTAAACAAATCTGTATATTTTTGTGCTGAGTTAATTTACAGAATTTAATTTCCTCCATTGCTATTTATTTTATATTACTAAATCATTATGTTCTTTTTTACGTTTTGGTTAGCACATTTTTTTTTCTTCGTAGTTACACTGTGATTCATTATTAATTATCATTGTTCTAAGTTTACAAGGCATGTAGTTCAAATTCACAAGCTACTTTTTGGAGAAGGATGGACATTCTCCCTCTACACACATTTAGTGCCTCTGAAAAGGCTCTGAAGAGTCTGCTATGAGTGGGTTTCACCTAGACACATAACAAGTTGCAACTAGGTACATAACAACAGCAATGTTTAAAACAGTCTCTTCTATCTTTATACAATTTTTACATTCTTTCCATTGGAATCTCTGTAACTATGTCATGTGTTTCTTCTTTTTGCCTATAATTGTCGTCTTTTCCAGCTTAATTTCTTCTTTTTAGTCCTGTAGGTTTATTTTTAAAAATCTCACTATTTTGGTTAATTTCCAAGATGTAGGAATGTGTTTATTCTCTGCTTTTTGTCTGATGATAGTTCTATGTCTGCGGAACTTCCTTAAGCATATTTTGTAAGGTTGACCTGGTGTCACCAGATTCTCTTAATTATTGTTTGTCTTGGAATATTCTAAGATTTGAGTGGAACTTTTGTATACATAATTCTTTCTTGGAATTTCTTTTTTCTTTCCAGAAATTATCTATGTTCTCCCATTGCGTTCTTGCCTATATTGTTTCTTCAGAGAAATGATAGCTTAGTTTTATTAGGCCCTTTTTATATTACATTTCCATTTTTCTAAGCTCCTGTAAGGATACTTTCTTTTTCTTTGGTTTTGGAAAGTTTTAATATGATATACTTTTGTATTTTTAATTGTTATTTAGGTACCAGTCAACCAACTTCAATTTGTACTGACGCTATTAATAACAGGCCCAACATATGTGGGATAAATATTGACCCTTTTTGCTTCTAAAGAGCAGTCTGAGAGCACTTCTTTGAAGATATATTTTTCTCCTTTTAGCAGTCCATAGTATTTTAGTATTATTCACTAATATCACGGATATTCTTCTTAGATCCTCCTTATTCATTGTCCAATTTCACATGCATGTGAAGCAATTGAAAAGGCTTTGGATTGAGTCAAGTGCATTTTAATTTTTAAATCAAAATCATTGCTCATTAATAATTTAAACAGGGTCTTGACAGCAGATTAATATACTACAATATACCATCTGATTTATTAACTGCTGCTCTGTAGATGTTGAGTGTAGATTCAAGCAAAATAAATAATTGGAATTTTAAATATTTTCATCATTTGTAATAATTGCTCGTTGATCTAATTGTGTGGATTTTTGTTTCTTTTTGTTAAGCATAATCTATACTGACCTTTTTGTTTTTTCTTCACTATATGTTTCATTTTTTTCTTCCCTCCCCACTGCCCTAGATTTGTCTCTATTCATATCATCAGGATGCCCTCTATATTCTCCTGGAATTAAGGCTTTTAAACTTTCTTTAAGGTGTTAGGATGCCTTTATGTGTTCAGAGCTGTGTCTCTCTTCCTGCATCTTTTACATTGTTCTTGGCTTACATGCAAATAATCAGGAAGCTCAAACAGGTGACTGGGTTTATTTGGACTTTGCTTGAGTCTCTGAAGCTCTACCAGCCAGTTATGTTTGACGGATGGAGCAGAAATAAAACAAAATGTCAGGAAGGGATCACAGGGCACCTGGAAGAAAAGTTGACCAAATCTGGTGAGGTAGGAAGTTGGTCTGTTCAGTCAAATCTATGCTAGGATGTGAAGATCAGAGAGTTCTTTGTGTGGACACAAAAAGGGCCACTTCTACTCATCACTCCCCAGACAACTTACTGTAGGCCTAAAGCTATGGGAATGACTACCGTTAGTGCAATGAGCAGGCATTAAATCAGAGAGAAGGAACTTTACTCAAGTCAAATCTGTAACTCCTCTTCTGACTTCTCCAGAGGTGGTGAGAGGAGAGACAGTGAGCTAGATGACAATGGGAAATGATGGGTCACCTAGAGTGTCAGTATTTCACTTTCCTTTGTGATGTCAGAAGTAACTGAGGGACCAGTCAAGGGAGGGAAATATCCCACAATTGAGGGGATGAAAACATTGGTTACTGTGTTTATTGCAGGGTTCCTGCATGGTATGAATGGTGATGCACTCAGGTTCTAACTGATTTGTCAGTTTGAATCCATCTAACTATACCTCAGAATAAAGGCCTGGTAATCTACTTAAAAAGAAAAAGGGGGGGGGAAGCCCAAAACACCATTACCATTAGCCATTGAAAACCTCATGGAACACAGTTCTACTCTGACACACATGAGTTTCCTGTGAATCTAAATCTACTTGGTTTTTAGTATGCTTGTTGTATGTTGTAAATATCATAGCAATACCAATAGTTGACTATTTCCTACATTTAACTCATATTTTTTCTTTTTTAAATTACTAATATATCTATCATTCTTATACATTGTGTTTCATTCTTATTCATTATGTTTCATACAATCCTTTATTTACATTGTATTTCATTTATTTATATTGTCTGGGGATTTTT
Organism: Elephantulus edwardii; assembly: GCF_000299155.1. Taxonomy (NCBI): domain Eukaryota; kingdom Metazoa; phylum Chordata; class Mammalia; order Macroscelidea; family Macroscelididae; genus Elephantulus; species Elephantulus edwardii. The sequence goes on from NW_006399942.1 coordinate 1,251,601, forward strand.
CCTCCCTTCAATTCATCCCATCAACAATTACTTTTGAAAGCATGTAAGCCAGCTACTAATATCAGACTCTAATATCCCCATCCCTACCAAACCAGTACTCTGAGGAAACAAGCATGTCCCTTTCATTGAAGAATCCTTTATTCAACTTGGAAACTTCGAGCATCTGCATTCATATGCAATGTCCAGTCCAAAACAAGACATCAGGTTGAACCAATAAACCCTAATTCACAGCATATATCATCTTCTCTTCATCAGGTCGGGTTCGGATCAGCTCATCCCAAGCCATCTGTGGCTTGGTTTAAATGATATCAGCTGCATGCTCAGAAGTCCATACTTCTCCTTGAACTCTAGATATGTTGGTCTTCTCACTTAGTTATAGCACCTACATGTGGCAAAGTCAACAGGCCAGGGGTCCTCAGAACTTCCTGCTTCTCCAGCCAACAACCTTCCCTGCTCATCTGTGCATGCTAGGTGGGCAGTACTGAAGGACCACATCCAAGTCAACTGTTTCTCTATTATTGTATTTTTGTATTTCTGTATTTGTATTGTATTATTGTATTTGTATTTCTGTATTATTGTATTTCTACTCCCAAGGATTAAGTGATCACTATGAGTGAGTATACTCCAATCTCAAGTCTTGGAGGTGGGGTCCGATGGACGCCAACTTTCATTTCATTTCACCAAAATTCTTTGAGATGAGTTATCGTTACCATTTAACAGATCGGAAAACTGAGATACAAGGAGGTTGACAACTTTGTTTAAGGTTCTACAGTGAACACGTCACAGAGTTGGCACTAGAATCCAGGCATTCTGGTCTCAGAGATCAAGCTCTTAAATATTGTGCTACACTGCACATACAATGTTCTTCAGACATCTGAGGATTAGTATCAGAAGGAGGAATTACTTATGAGGAGAGATTCTCCAAAGCCAGGCCTTACGATAACTATATTACACCTATGCTGTATGTACTAAGTAAGGACAACTCCTAGGTCCTGAATGATGTGAGCAAGTATATTCAAATCTTCTTTTCTTTCAGCAAACAAGATTGTGCCATCTGCATAATGCAGGCTGTTAATGAATCTTAGTCCAGTCCTCATTATACATTCTCTTTTATATAATCCAGCTTCTTGGATAATTTGTTCAGAATAAGTAGATATGGTGAAAGAGTACAACTCTGACACACACGATCAATGCCAATAAAAACAGCAGTATCAGAACTTCAAACAGCATATTCCATTTTGAAAATCTACTGTAGAACCCTTCTGTAAAGTGTAAAGGAGCAAAGATGCCACTTTGTGAACTGAGATGTGTCTGACTCAAGCTGTGATATTTTCCATTATTTTATATGTATAAAAAGTTGGACAATAAAAAAGATAAAGAATAATTAGAGCATTTTAAATTGTATATCAGTAAAGAAGAATGAACATACCAGATTAAAAGCTATAACTTAGTCAGTCACACTCAACCCTTTAGAGTTATATCTTTGCTCTTTAGTACATTAGAGAGAAATTTGAGGCTATAATTAAGTGGAGAGGAAAAAAAAGTGCTTGGATCAATCAGTACAGTGTTTGCTAATACTTAATAATAAGAGATGTTTATAAACATATTCTACTGACCAAAGTTACACAAGTACTTACTTGTCATCTTACAAATTCAGTCATCTGCCTATAAAGTTTTTATGAGGCATTATATAGAGAACAAAAATTTTAAAACAAACATTTACCTCTAATGATCATAGGTTGATTTGATAATAGCTAAGTACCTGCAAAGAAATAATGATACTTTGGGAGGAGATAAGAGTCTAAGTATCTACTAGATAAAGTATACAGAGGATGAGTGATTGAAGACCTAGTTGAAACAAAAATTTCTATCATGAGAGGTGATAAGACAAATTGGTTGAGACAAAACTTAGCATTTTTCAGTTTTTTTGGGGGGGAGTCAAGATAGCACACTCTGGATATTTGTGGGAAAGAAATTGTGAGATAAACTATTTTGTAGACAAAAGCACAGGTGTAAAAAAGTACAAAGGACGTGCAGAACCTGATGAAAACAGATTCATTACAGAAGTAGGAAGCAAGTATGACCACAGAAATTTAGAGGATTGATTAAATACAATCCGATTAGCTCATTTTACAGATGTTAATACTAGAGAAAGTGCAACCAGCATGGTTCTCAGAAGCTAGCATAGCAAGAGTGTATATTTCCCTTACTGTGAATATGCCATTAGAAAGAAACAATCAATAAATAGGATTGGCAAAGTAGAGGGTCAGTGAGGAAGAATAGGTGATTTAGATGGTTGCAACAATGGGCTCTAATATAGCAATCATTGTGAAGATGGTGTAAACTGGACAATAATTTATTTTGTTACATATTAAAAACACACCTCAAAAGAATTGATACCAAGTTAGAAATGTCTCAAAGAAGACCCTCCACTGAGTTTCCAAGATTGTAAATGGCACTAAAGAGATTACCAATATTTTTTCCAATGAGTTGCTGGAGTCAAACCACCAGAAATCTAGGCCGTTATGCATCTACCTAGGGTATAAGCCACCAGAGTATTATAAACAAGGTCACTATAAGGGTCGACTTGTCTGCACATGACGAAAACTACGGTTTTAAAGATGTTGTTATTGTTGTTATGTGCCGTCGAGTCGTTTGCAACTCATAGCGACCCTATGCACAACAGCCCTAAAACCTGCTCTATCCTGCGCCAACCGCACTGCC
>NW_006399942.1:1257179-1262354 GCF_000299155.1 Elephantulus edwardii
TTCTCAAAGCTATCTGTAATTCCTAATGATGCATACAATCAAATGCCTTCCTACAGTCATTAAAGGACTTTCTTGTACTATCTACTTTCAGTCAAGATCGACTTAATATCAGCAATGATATCCTTATTATAGCCTCTTCTGAATCTAGCTTGAATTTCTGAAAATGTCATGTCAATTTACTGTTCCATCCAGTTTTCAATATTCTTCAGAAAGAAGCATGTAATATTAATGATCTAGTTTGAAAATTTCTGCACACTGTCGAATCACTTTTTTTAAAATGAAAAGAAATGTGGTTCTTTTACAACCATTTGGCAAGGTTACCACCACATAGCTATAGTACGGAAGGTTTCCAGGGAAAACTACTTAAACATGCACAAAGAATTGAAAGAAGATGGAAGAAACACAAATAGTCACTATATCAAAAATAATTGACTGACAATGAACTATTGAAGGAAGTAGCATCTGATCAAAAACCAATGGTAACAGTCTTCCAAATTTCTTAGGACAGAATAGTAAGCAAATTCAATGCTGTGAATGTTTGTGAAACACTTCCGTTGGTATTTCCTCAGTTATTAGGGCTTTACTTTCTTTTTTTTAATACCTTCAGAGAAGTTAAAAAAATTCCTTTGTTATCATTTGGTTTTGATCATATTTTACTTCCTGAAACAGTTATGTACCAACCAATTATTTGTTCCTGGTTTCTTCCACCTTCTTTCATTTCTTTGAGAATCATTCAGTAGTTTCTCCATGGAACCCTTCAGTATTAAAAATGGAGGTTTTACATTGTTCTTCAGGTCTTTCAATTATTAAATGTCTATTATAGTCTTCCCTTTGGTTTTCTAACTCCAGGTTTTTGCACATTTTGTTATAGTATTTATTCTGTCTTCTTGAGTTGATCTGTGAAATATACTCTTCATTTCTCTTCATCATTACTTCCCTTTGTTTTGGTGTCCCTACTTTCTTCATTAGGTTTGAGAGCATTTTCTGTCAACCATTTGATTTTTCTTTCTTTCATGTATTTGTAATGACCTTTTTATTACTTCATGATTGATATACCACACTCATCTGGTCTTTGGCCATTTGTATTCAATGAATCAAATATATTCTTGGCATGGATAGACTAAGAAGTGGAACTAGCCATCCACTTGTGAAATATCAGATCTTTTAAAAAGTCATGAATAACAGAGAAGCATTTTTGGATGTAGTTCTGGTAAATTAATCTCTCAGATTGGAAAACACTGAAGAAATGAGGAGAAATAGCTGAAACACTTATTAATAATTAGAACATGTGGAAAGGATAAAGTATGAATCTAGAAAAAATGAATGATGTGAAAAATTAAATAGAATGCATAAAGGTCAACATCCTAAGCACTAGTGAGCTGAGATGAACTGGTGTTGATCATTTTGAATCAGGCAATAAGTGATATTATGCATGGGATCATAAATTAAAGAGGAATGGTGTTGCATTCATCATAAAAAAATTATAAAATAAAACCTAAAATACAATGTTATGAATGAGAAGATACTCTGCACATACATACAAGGAAGAACTATTAAGAAAGCCATTACAGCATATGTTGTGATTTTTAAGTTGTTGTTGTTGTTGTTGTTTGATGCCGTCGAGCCGTAGACGACTCATGGCGACCCTATGAATGGCCTGAGCATTGTTTGTACATAGAGTTTCCGAAGGCAAGCCATTTTGGAAGTGGATGCCGCTCCTGCTTCCAGGCTTGTTTTAGTCGGGAAGCTCCAGCCAACACTGTCCACCACGGGTACCCATTACCATGATTGGCACAACACTGTCACAGTGTTCAGCATCACAGCAACCACGAGTTACCTCTGTACAGCAATGCACAGACCAGTGCTATACCACCTAGAAGAATGTTTGACAGGAAAACAATTTGAACCTGGCTGAGGACCACAGATGAAAATCACCCACCTTTGGCTTGGTAGCATACCTTCCTTTCCACTAGGCCAACGTAGCTCTCTCTTTGTTGTAGTCATTGTTATTGTTGTTTGATGCCGTCGAGTCGTAGACGACTCATAGCGACCCTATGAAAGAACGGCCTGAGCACTGTTCGTAAATAGAGTTTCCGGAGGCAAGCCATTTTGGAAGTGGATGCCGCTCCTGCTTCCAGGGATTTTTAAGTATCATTGGGTAAAATACAACTCAAAGCAACCCTATGAACTACAGATCTGAGCACTGCACTATCCTGTACCTCCTCCTTCACACCTGACACAATAGAATTCATTACCGCAGTCACTGTATCTATCCATCTTGCTGAGGGTCTTCCTCTCTTTCACTGACCCTCCACCTTTCCATGTTTATTATTATTCCATGGGATAGCACCCTCCCCGCCCCCCCGAAACATGCCTAAACTCTGTGAGATGAAGCTTTGCATTCCATGCCTATAAGGAACACTTGGGCTATACTTTGCCCGATACTTATCTGTTTGTTCTTTTTACTGTCCATGGATATTCAACACGTCTCTCCACTACCATAAATCAAAGACATTATTTTTGTGTCATATTTGCTCTCAGATGCATAGTACTTAATTGAAAAGACCATTCCTTGAATGAACAGCACCTTATTCTTCAGACTGTTATCACCCTGAAAACAGATTTTCCCAATGCAATGTCTCCTTATCTCCTGATTGCTGGCACCAAGGGTGTTGATTGGGGTCCCAAGTAAGATAAATTCCGTGGCAATTTCATGCTTTTCTCCATATATTAAGAGTTACCTACTGGTCACGTGGTGATGATTTGTCTTCTTGATATTGAGACTCAGTCCATATTATTTTTTAAAATATTTTATAGGTTTGCATACAAAAATTCATTTGCATTGTGTTTCATTCATGTACATTGTGTTTTATACAAGCTCTCATTTACATTGTGTTACATATGCTCATTCATATGCATTGGATTTTATATAGTTAATTACTATTAACCTAACATCACATACAAATAATACACTACTAAATATAATTTAAAACCAGCTAGAATATATAGGGAAACAGAAGTTCAAGCAAGATTTAGAAGAAGCCATGGTACTAGGGATATCATTGCTGATGTCAGATGGATCCTGGCTGAAAGTGAGGAATACCAGAAGAATGTCTATTTGTGCTTTATTGATTATGCAAAGGCATTTGACTTTGTGGATCATAACACGTTGTGGCTGACAATGAGATGAATGGGAGTCCCAGAGAACTTAATTGTGTTCATGCGGATCCTGTACGTGTACCTGGAGATTGTTGTGAAAACAGAGCAGGGGAATACTGTATGGTTTATAATTGTGAAGGGAGTGTGGTAGGGTTGTATTGTATCTCTATACCTATTTAATTCGTATGCTTAACGAATTATCTGTGAGGCTGGACTCTAGGAAGAGGAGTGTAGCCTCAGGATTGGAGGAAGATTCATCAATAACCAGCATTATATACAGGACACAATCTAACTTTATGAAAGTTAACAGGACTTGAAGAACTTGTTCCAAATCAAGGAATGCAGCCTTCAGTAAGGTTTGCACCTCCATATAAAGAAAAAACCCCAAAAGATTCTTCCCACTGGACTGACAGACAGCATCGTGACAGATGGAGAGGAGATTGAAACTGTCAACAGCTTCATCTTGCTTGGATCCACAATTAACACCCTTCGTAACAGCAATTGTGAATAAAGAAATGCATTGTACTGGGAAAATCTGCAGTTAAGGACCTCTCCCATTATTGAGTAATAATGATGTCAGTTTGAGGATTAAGGTGTGTCTGATTCAAGCCATAGTCTTTCTGATCACTTGCTGTGCATCTGAGAGCAGGGCATGAATAAAGATGACAGAAGAATTGATGCCTTTGAGTTGTGGTGCTGGAGAAGAGCACTGAACATCCCATAGATGACCAGGACTGCATATATGTCTTGGAAAGGGTGCAGCTGGAGTGCTCTTTGGAGGCAAGAATGATGATGAGACTTTGCCTCACATACTTTGGGCATTCCTTAGAGAGCGACATGATGCTCGGAATGGTGGAGGGTCGGAGAAGGAGAGGAAGAATCTCAACCAGGTGGATAGACATGGTGACTGCTCTAATGGGTTCTTGTGTGTCAGGAACTGTGAGGATGGCACAGGATAGAGGAAGGTTCATATCTTTTGTTCAAAAGGGTGCTATGAGTTGTACTCAATTTGAGGACACCTAACAATAACTACTACTATGCCTGTTATTACTCCATCCTTTTGAGTACTCATGAATCTTTCTTATTCCTTCATTATCCTCATTCACTCACTATACTACCTTAATGATTTCCACCCTTCCTCCTTTCCTGCCCCCTTCTACCTTTCCCTTTTCCTTCTCTACATTTATACATATCAATTTTGAATGTTGAAATCTTTGATCTTTTGCAGAAAGTGTTTCAAGTCCTCCTCACTGTTAGCAAGGTTGTGTCATTTGCATAATACAAGCTGTTGATGAGTCTACTGTAGCTCCCCAAGGGCCACATTCTACTTGTCAGCTATAATCTTCAGCTGAAAGAGGCTTTCCTCTTGGAAGCCACCCTGACCTCATCATATCACACCACTTGAGCCTTAGTGTGGATCCAGAGAGGGCTGTACTGTTCCTGATATCCGTATGCCTGATTATTTCTATGGTATGTTATTAGAGGTACAACACCTGTCAGTTTGTTGTATTGGGGGTGTGATTTGCATGTTACTATATATTTTCTTTACACCATGGTCAACAAAGCTGAAGGACTCCTCCCGGTACCTCTTGTAGGAAACACTGTGGGGGGTGGAATGTGTGAGGAGGGGTGTGCATGGGACCTATCACTTATTCTACACCCCTCCTGTCTCTTCACCATGCCAGATTAGAGGGAAGCCCAACAGTGTCTTCTTTTGCCATGATTCTACTAAGCCTAATTTCTTGGCTGAAGTTTAGCAGGATAGGAGGTAGGGACCGCGGTTATATTTAATATATAAGCTATTTCTTTTCTCCGTATCTTTTCAATCTATATGTAAGAACAGATCATCTGAGAGGTTGGGATCTATGAGGAGAAATATGGTATCAGGATTGAAGGAAGACTCATCAACAATTTGTGTTATGGAGATGACACAACCCTGCTAGCTCAAACTAAGGAGGACATGAAGCACTTGCTGTAGAAAGTGAAGGACTGCAGCCTCCTATACGGATTGAAGAT
>NW_006399942.1:1264329-1265661 GCF_000299155.1 Elephantulus edwardii
ACGAAATTGGAGATTGCCTTTTCCATCTCGTTGAAGAATGGGGTTGGTATTTGTATTGGGATTGCATTAAATGTGTAAATTGCTTTTGGTAGTATTGCCCAGCTTTAGTTTAATTGGCTCCACAATTATCACTCTTAGTACCAGCAGCCAGGCAATTAAAAGATTAATTGCATTGAGAAAGTCCACTGTCAGGGACATCTCCAGAGTACTAAAAGCAACAATGTCAGTCTGGAGACTAAAGCATGCCTGATCCAGGCTATGTTGTTGTTGTTGTTGTTGATTGTCTTCAAGTTGAGCATGACATAGTGACCCTATGAACAAATGGCCTGAAGCCCCTCTACAATTATCAACATTTATCAAAGTTCATAGAGTTTCTGGAGTCAAGTTGTTTAGGAAGGGGACACCACTCTTGCTTCTGAACCTGTCATAAAATGTTATTGGTTGAGTCACCTGCGATGCATAATGCCCCTATGTACAGTAGCTCTGAAACCCTCCCCATCCTGAGCCAGTCTCACTAATTCTGACACATCAAACCCCATCGTCCCAATTATTGTTATCAATCCATCTCATCCTGGGTCCCCTCTCCTGTGCTATCTATCCACCCTTCCAAGCATGATGTCCTTCTCCAAGGACCGTTCTCTCCTGGTCACATGCTCAAAGTAAGGGAGGCGGAGCTTAGTATTTCCAATTACTTGCTATGCATCAGAAAGCTGGCCAATGACTAAGCATGATAGCAAGAGAATTGATGCCTTTGAGATGTCGTGCTAGAAAATAGTATTGAATATACCATGGACAGCTAGTAGAATAAACAAGTTCATCCTAGAGATAGAGAAACCAGACTGCTCCTTGGAAGCAAGGATTCTGAAACTTCATCTGACATACTTTGGGCATGTTGCAAGAAGGGATCAGTCTTTGGAGATGGACACCATACTTGGAAAGGTGAAGGGACAGCACAAGAGAGGAAGACCCTCTGTGAGATGAATTGATTCAGTCACTGGGATGGTGGGGGTAGGTGTGTCAGAGACAATAAGCTTGGAAAATCAAGGCTTAGGGCTGTTGTACATAGAGTTGTTATGAGTTGCAGGTGACTTGACAGCACATAACAACAAAACCACGATGCATTTTATAGCTGAAGTATTTATATGCTTGATTGTTCATATTTTGTTCCTATTAGGATAGCATTTGTTTGTCAGTTTGCTGTACTTGGGTAATTTTTAGATTACTGTGATTCTGCGAATGTGTGTTTTCTGGTTTGGGGTTGAGACTAGAGTGTGGCTCTTGCTCCCAACAGGGTGTGAGTCGATTAGATTTGGCTTCATATTTAAAAAGGCT
>NW_006399942.1:1265761-1266497 GCF_000299155.1 Elephantulus edwardii
ACTGGAATGCAAAAGTCGGGAACAAAGAGGAAGATTCAGTAGTTGGAAAACATGGACTCGGTGACAGAAATGGAGCTGGAGAGAGAATGATCGGACCCTGTTAGGAATGCTTTAATCTCTCTCCAAATGAGATCAATGTTGGCTCTTGTGTTTGTGTATACACTTTTGACGAACTCCCTTCTATTCTTATTTTGTTGAGTGTTTTAATCAGGATAGGGTGTTAGATTTTGTCAAAGGTCTTTTCTACATCAGTTGATAGGATCATAAGATTCTTGTTTTTTTTCTTTGTTAATGTGATTTATTACAGTGTTTTTCTTATGTTGGACCATCTTTACATACCATTTATGAATACCACTTGGCCATGGCGAATTATTATTTTAATATATCATTGAATTCTGTTGGCCAGGATGGGAGATATTGGCCTATAGTTTTCTATATTGGTGCTGTCTTTACCTGGTTTTGTTATCAAGGATATATTTTATTCATAGAATGAGTCTGTGAGAATTCCATCGTGTTCTATTTTCTGAAATAGTTTATGTAGAATTTGTGACAGTTCTTCTCTGAATATTTGATAAAATTCGCTTGTAAAGCCATCTGGTCCAGGGCTCTTTTTTTTGTTTTTTTTGGTTGGAAGTTGTATTATTACCATTTCAAGTTCTTTTGTTGGAATGGGTCTGCTCAGCTATTCAATTTTGGTTTGTGTCAAATTAAGTAGGTTGTGAATTTCTAAGTATTT
>NW_006399942.1:1267362-1268422 GCF_000299155.1 Elephantulus edwardii
TCCAAATACTACAGTAGTGTTGTCTATTTCCTTTTTCAGTTTTGCTAATGTTTGTTTTAAATATTTTGCAGCTCTATCAATGACTCGATGGCACATAACAACAACAACAACAACAACAACAACAACAACAACTATCATTTGGTGCATAGATACTTATTGTTGTTACGTACTCTTGTTCTACTGACCCTTTAAGCATTATGTTGTGACATTCCTTGTCCTTTGTGATGGTTTTTGCACTGAAATTTATTTTATCAGGGGTTAATATCATTACTCCTGCTTTTTTCTGGTTGCCATTTGCTCGGTATATTTTTTTTCCCCACCCTCTTATTTTTACTTGTTCTTTATCTTCACTTTTCAGATGTGTCTTTTGATGAATTTTAGTTTTTTATCCAATCGGCTACTCTTTTTCTCTTCAGTAGTACATTTAAACCATTCATGTTCAGTGTGATTATTGAGAGGCAAGGTTTCATTGCTATCAGTTTTCTGAAGTCTTTTGTGTTTTTGCTAGTTACTTTGGTCCATCCTCCTTTCTGGGTCACCTCTGTAAGAAGGACCTCTTTCAGTGTTTCCAGCTATGCTGGTCTTGTTTTTACACACTCCCTTAGGTTCTGTTTTTCTTGAAATATCTTGATCTCTCCTTCATGTTTGATGGATAATTTTGATGGTTGACAGTTGTGTTCTTTGGGTGTTTGATACATGTCATTCCACTGTCTTATTGTTCACATGGTTTCTGTTGAAAAACTGGCATTTAATCTTATTTGCTCTCACTTATAGGTTACTCTTTGTTTCTCTCTAGCTGCTTTTAGAACTCTTTCCTTATCTTTGGTTCTGGCAAATTTGACTATGACATGCCTTGGTGTTTATATTTTGGGGTCTATTTTATATTGTGTTCTCTCAGCTTCTTGAATATATATTCTCTCATTCTTCATCATGCCTAAGAAGTTTTCTTCTAGTAATTCCTCTACAAATATTTCAGTGCCTTTAATTGTTTCTTCCTGTTCTGGGATTCTGATTATACACATGATATTTCTCTTGATTGTGTCCTACAATATTCTTAGGT
>NW_006399942.1:1268522-1273338 GCF_000299155.1 Elephantulus edwardii
GAGGGGAAGGCCCTCTATGAGGTGGATTGATTCAGTGACTGGGAAAATCGGGATGGGAGTGTCAGAGACAGTGTGATTGGCACAGGACAGAGCATAATTTAGGGCTGTTGTACATAGGGTCGCTATGAGTCGCAAGCGACTCAACGGCACATAACAACAACAATAACAACAACAACAACAACAGAATAAAACAAGGTTGGAAGTAGGAGTGACATCTGCTTCCAAAAAAGCTTGCCTCTGGAAACTCTATGAACTTGGAGAAAAGATGAAAGTTTTGTGTTCAAGACTTTTGTTTATAAGGTCGCTAAGGGTTGTCTATGACTCTAAGACACTTAACAACAACAACAACAACAACAACTTAACAACTGTGATGCTAGATGTATGACGTTGGCTTTTCAAATGTCAGCAAACTCACCTACAGTGGATAGGTTTTCATAGAGCTCCTACATTAAGTCAGATTAGAAGCAGGATTTGTACACAGCAAGTAAGAGCAATGCTTTTGTAAATCACTACGTAACTTGGGAGGGACTGGAAAGCATTATGCAAAGTGAGCTAGCTCAGTCCCATAAGGACAAATACTGTTCATTATTGTAGAATGTGTATGAGGATCCAAGTGAGGGAGGGAGCAGAGAAGTCAGAATGGGGGATGGGAGTGTTAACCATAGCATTACACAATTTGATGGGTTGAGTGATGGTTGGATAAAGAAAATGGGAAAGATTTGGTGTGGAAAACAATGTATATGAACTTTGTAAGTAAATCAGTATAAAATAAAAATTGTATTTTAAAAAAAGATAAGAATAAAAGGCAAGATTGGCCATCCACTTAAAAAAGTAGCAGGCCTTTTAAAACTCAATGAACAATACAGAAGCATGGTTAAATATAGTATTAGAGGTAGAACCCTAGATTGGAATAAAAATGAGGAGAAACAGTTTTAAACATCAATAGTAGTTGGGATTTGGAATCAATAAAGTAGGAATCTATGAAAACTAGGAGTTGTAGAAAATGAAATGGAGCACATAAAGGTTGACATTCTAGGCATCTAGCTTCCTGATTAAAACAAACTTGGAAGCAGGAGTGGTATCCCTTTCCGAAATGGCTTGCCTCTGGAAACTCTACGAACAGTGCTCAGATCTTTCGTTCTTAGGGTTGCTATGAGTTGTCTATGACTTGACGGCACTCAACAACAACAACAACAACAACAACAACTGAAACCTGTATCTAGACCAAGTTGTTGTGCGAACAAAGCAAAAGAACTATACGTGATTTAAAATCAAGCAACGTGTGTGTCACAAATATATCTTTTCTCCATCCCTATTCAATCTGTATGCTGAGCAAAAGAAGCTGGACTCTATGAAGAATGTATCAAATGAATCAAATGCATCAGTATTGGTTGAAGACTCATCAATAATCATTCAAATGTATATGAAATAACCTTGCTAGCTGAAAGTAAGGAGGACTTTAAGCTCTTGATGTAGAAAATCAAACACAGCAGCCTTCAATACAGATAACATCTCAACCTCAAGAAAACAAAAATTAGCATCACTGGACTTACAGGAAACATAATGATAGATGGATAAAAGATTGAAAACTATCAATATCTTCATTTTACTTGGATCCAATACACTTGGTACTAGCAGTCAGGAGATCAGGCAATGTATTTTAGGGGAAAAGTCTGGAGTCAGAGACCTCTCTAAAGTACAGAGGAACAATGGTGTCAGTTTAAGAACTAAGGTGCATCTGATTCAGACCATAGTCCTTTCAACCACTTGATATGCATCTGAGAACTGGACAATTAATAAGGATGACGGAAGAATTGATGCCTTTAAACTGCGATATTGGAGAAAAGTACAGAATGTCCTGTGGACTGCCAAATGAACAAAGAGAAGGTACAGCTAGAATGTTCCTTGGAGACAAAGATGACAAAGGCTTCAATCTTGTAAAATTCAGGCATGTTTCTAGGAATGACTTTTCCATGGAGAACATAATACTTGTAAAAGTAGACCCTCCACAAGATGAATTACCATAGTGACTGCAGCAATGGACTTGAATATGTCAGAGATTGTGAGGTTGGCACAAAATAGGACAAGGTTCAGATCTGTTGTTCATAGGATCACTATCAATCATATTCTACTTAAAGGCACCTAAAAACAGCAGCACAAGTTTTGCAGTCCAAAATTTTCCAAACATGTAAGTATAACAAAGAGAAATTGTTAAATAGTATAATATTTAATGATCTCTAGGGAGGTATGGTGGCTTATTGGTAAGGAATCATGTCACCAACTCAAAGGCAAGTGATTCAAACCCACTAGCTGCTTTGTGGGAGAAAGATAAGTAATCTCCCACACAGTTTATGGTCTTTGAAAACCTGCTGAAGAATCAGCAATTCAGCTATGATTAGGTACCAGCTCAATGGCACATAACAGCAACTACCTCCAGAATAATAAGTATTTAAGTTTTAAAAGTTTACAAGTTATCATCAGATCAGTTATCTATTGAATTTATCTATTCAGTTATCTATTGAAGTTGGGAGAAAAAGAAAATATAGGATAGAGTTGATAATCTAGTTGCAAAGGCAATTGCAAATATGCACCATGAGGTTAAGATCCTAGAACCCTGGAATTGTCGTTATTTTGATTTAGAGGATTTAGATGAATCAGGTCTCTCCTCCAGCATCAGGGCCCAGGACATCCTACTGAAACTTGACTTTGGGAACTAAGACTTTGTATAAAGTTTGGCCATGCCATTATGATCTATAGGTAAAAGATTGTGCACATAAAAATGTAAATAATTCTATCTGTGTAATTCAGGAAATGAGAAAAAAATATTCCAAGGAAATATCTTCCAAGGAAATGTTCCAAGCAAATACTGAGAAGTATGGAATGGCTTCACAGCAAGTAGAACAGACATCTGGCCAGTAAAGTAGAACATAGATTTCCCTAGTGAGTTTTTCTTAGACACCAGACTGGGAAATTCTTAAGTTTAGCTCTGCTGTATTAAGGAAACTACTAAGAAATAAAAATCTTTCAGATAGAAGATAAAATAACTCCAGCTTCCAAACTGTGACCAGCAACCAGCAATTTACAATTCTCAGAGATTCTGAGTTGTTTATCAGTATTCGAAAAGGCATGCCGTAGGATGTAATTCCCAGCTCTGAAAACAGTCTAAGATTCAGTCTTCAGGGAAAAGACATAGGGAGATTAATTTAGACTTCCCCTGAAGAATGGGAAATTAAAGAATGTATAGAAACTTTTTCAAAACTTCATGTTCTATGACAAGAAACACATTATTTAAACCGAATTAGTTCATAATGAGCTTCTACTATTCAAAAACAACTTGAAAGTCAACAGTGGAACACAGTGTCCTGATCCAAGGTCTCCACAAAGTCAACTCAGGTAAAGCTATAAAATATACTTGCAATATTTGGGGACATGTTGAAAGAGAGGGAGAGACTTGATTTCTTTGCCATAACACAGGGAATTGACTAGGAATAATATTTTCTCCCATGCTAGGATGAGTCTAAGAAAAGATAGGAATAACTTACAGAGATACAATGACTGATCCTAGCATTGGAGAAATTGGGACGCAAGAGTCAGAAGACAAAAAAAACCAACTGATTAATGACACCAGGCAGTCAGAGGTTTAAAAGTATATTTTCTGTTATCAACCTTTTGATTGCCAATAAAGGCATAACTTTATTGCTATAATTTAGTTAGACATGTTAATATCTTCATTTCAACAAATTTCAGACCATCTAATCTTTCTTCAGAATTTGAGAATTCAGTCCTCTAAATTTCTGTGCGGATCAGAAGACCACTTCCAGACATTTCCTTCTCATAAATGGCATCAAATTTTTCGTTTTGGGCTACTGTGAAGTAATTTTTCCAGTCACCTGTAATTCCTAAAAATAATAAATAAGAAAATATAAGTGGGCAAAAAAACTAGTATATACCAAGAAGACAGGTTATAAGATGTAAAGACTTTGCTTGACCGTTTATAATGTAATTTCATTTTTGGGAGGCATTCCTCATATCTGTAAATGTGGCTTGTCACTAAACACAAATGTAGATTTCAGAACACATTCTGAAAAGGGTTAATTCTCTTGTTCAGAATAGGAGTTGTACAATAATTTCCTGAGAAAAACTATTTTACTGCTTCAAACTGCCCTTTATCACAGGGTTAACTTGGATACTTTGGATCAATGGTCAACATGTTTTATTTCAAGATAAATGTGTGCAAAATAAACAGTGAGCTGGCCATAATAGTGTTAAACATTACTAAATCCTGGAATGGGAAATTAATGTGCATTATTTCTCAGAATTCATAAATAAGCATGATATATTAAACGGAAACTTATTTTCTATAACAGTGCTAGACTTACAAGTTATTTTTATCTTAGATGACAAGAATAACATAAAAATAAAATATTGTATACCTGACCCATTTTATTAAAAGTGAAGCCTGTAAACAAAATTTCATTTAACCATTTATGCTTCAATGCTTATAAATTCTAATGTACAGTCAAGACGCTAAAAGTAACAATGGTTTGATGAAGCTACCAAATTCTTTTAATGAAGAATAAATCCACAGTCAGTGTGATTTTCCTAGTTATTAGACATTGTTCTCTTTTTTCAGATAGAAATAGTTGTTTGCAATTTACATAAGGAATTGACACAAATGCACCTGGATTACTGATTCTATGAGTGTTTAATGAAAGGCAATGGAGTGAAGGACTGCAGCCTTCAGTATGGACTGAGGCTCAATGTCAAGAAGACAAAGATTCTCACCACTGGACCAATTAGTAGCATCAGGCTGGAT
>NW_006399942.1:1273438-1274151 GCF_000299155.1 Elephantulus edwardii
TGTTACCCTGCTCTGTTCTGATGACTGCTTCCTGGTCCAAGGATAGGTTTCACATTGGCATCATCTAGAGTTCTAGTATTCCCATTCTTCTCAGAGTCAGCCACAGTTTGTTATGATCCACACAGTCAAACAGCTTTGCATAATCAATGAAGCAAAGATAGACATTTCTCTGGTATTCTCTGCTTTCAGCCAAGATCCATCTGACATTAGCTACAATATCCCTAGTACCACGACCCCTTCTAAACCCAGCCTTGACTTTTGGCAGTTCTCTGCTAATGTGCTGTTCTAGTCATTTTTGGATAATCTACAGCAGAATCTTGCCTGAATGTGAAATCAATGATATTGTTCTATAGTTTCCACACTCTGTTGGGTCACCTTTCTTTCTTTTCTACTCAGATGCAAGTTCAAGCTGAAGCTGAGGAAAATTAAACTGAATCCATGGGAATATAACACAAACATAACTTTGTGTCTATGCCACCTGAATTTCAGAAACATCTCAGGAACAGGTTTGAGGCCTTGAACACTGATGAATGAAGGCAAGATGAATTGTGGGAGGATATCAAGGGCATCATCCAAGAAGAGTGCAAACGTTAATTACAAAGACAGAGGAAGAAGAAAAGACCAAAATGGATGTCAGAAGAAACTCTGAATATTGCACTAGAGAACAGAGAAGCCAAAGCACAAGGAAGAATTCAAGATACTAAAGAGCTGAA
>NW_006399942.1:1274778-1277268 GCF_000299155.1 Elephantulus edwardii
TGACTCGATGGCACATAACAACAAAACAACAACAATGGAATGTATGTTTAATAAACACAGAGTTATAAATTAAGGTATTCCTATTGATATGTGCTGTCAAATTGTCTGTGACTCATAGTGAATTTACGCACAATAGGCCTGCATCCTGTCCTATTGTGAGCCAATCTCACAGTCTCTGAACACCTATCCCCATTACCAATGTTACCATCTCATTCACAGTCTTCCTCTTGACTCTGTCCCTCCATCTGAAAGGAAAATTTTTTAAACACTGTCCTCACACCCAAGTATTTTAAGAACCTATACCTTTGATCTTGTGTGAATGTTTGTGTTCCAGGAACTAGCTGACCACAAACTGAACAAACAATTACTGGCAAAAACCATATTTTAACTAATGTCAGCAGCAGGTAACTGACCTAAAATTGAACTTCTCCTTTTCCAAAGAGCCAATGAGCTAATTCCACGCCAAAGAACCCCTAGACCTTGTATAAATTCCCTTGCTTTTTTGGGCTCTGGGTCCACTTCCCTGTCTCCTACATGAGATACAAGTCGTCCCAAAGCTTCTTCAATAAAGCCTCTTGTGATTGCAGCGAGTGGATCTGGTGTGAGTTGCTCGGGGTCGCGCCCGGTCTGGGAAAAGCCCTAATTTGGGGTCTTTCACATCCTTTTAAGTATGTCCTTCTCCAAGGACTCATTCTTTCTGGCAAAGATTTTGAAACTCTAGCTGATAGAGGAAGTGCAACCAAATTGCTCTTTAGAGACAAAGGTGGTGAAAAGGTGTCTCACATATTTAAGTCATGTTGATAGGAGAGACCAGTCCTTGAAAAAAAGATATACTAGGAAAGGTGGAGGTTTAAAGACAGAGAGGAAGACCACTGATAAGATGGATTGATACAGTAACTGTAACAATGACTTTGAGCATTTCAGAGATGGTGAGGATGGCACAGAATCACGTTCAGATCAAGTGTTTATAAGGTAGCTAAGAGTCATAGTTGACTCAAGTATGGCAGAAATGATTAGAATGCCATAGGATAGGGTAGGATTAAGATTCATCTTTCACAGTATTGCTATGAGTAGTAGTTGACACAACAGCATCTAACTACAAATATGGCGGAATATAGTGCATTTTAATAATTAAAATAAAACTTCCAAGAACTTAGTGGGGAAATTATACACTTAAACCTTGTCCATTTTCTACTGAACTGTTGGGAAAGAGGTAGAATTCAGTTAATGTGCTGAGAAGTAAATATTACATCAAGAACATGCTGTACAAATTACTGTGGCATCAGAACTCTTCATTTTAAATTATTTATATGGTTTAATTTGGTTTTGTCCTGGGGTGAGATGATATCTCATAGCTGTTTTAATTTTCATATCTCTTAGAGCTAGGGATTTTGAACATTTCTTCAAGTGTCTGAAGTGTCTGTTTATATCCTTGCCCATTTTTCAATTGAGTTGTTTACCTTTATCTTGTGGTGCTTGAGTATTCTATAAATTCTAGATATAAGTCCCTTATCAGACATGTCATTATCAAATCTTTTTCTCAGTCTGTGGCTTTCTTTTTTACTCTGTTGGAGAAATTTTTGGATGTAGAGGGATTTGGCTCTTAGAAGGTCCCATTTATCTATTTTACCCTCTCCTGTTCGTAGGTTTTTCAGAAAGCTTGGAAGACTGTTCATGTTGTGGATTAGTGCTTCTAGGTTTCTTCCAATCTTTTCTCTAATGAAGTTTATAGTCCTTGGTTTTAGTCCTAGGTACTTAATCCTCTTTGAGTTGTTTTTTGTCTATGATGTGAGGTTTGAGTCTTGTTTGAGTTTCCTGCACATGGTTTTCCAATTTGGCCAACACCATTTGTTAAAAAGGCTGTCATTCCCCACTTAACTGATTTCATCTTCGTGTCAAAAATCATTTGACCATAGGTAGATGAGCTTATTTCTGGGCTTTCAATTCTATTCCATTCGTCTGTGTGTCTGTCATTGTTCCAATACCATGCTGCCTTGACCAACATGGCAGTGTAGTAGGATTTAAAATCAGCAAGTGAGATACCTCCTACCCTATTTCTCTTTTTAAGGAGTGCTTTCCTTATTCAGGTTCTCTTTCCATTCCAAATGAAATTGAAGATTGCCTTTTCCATCTCGTTATAGAATGGAATTGGTATTTGTATAGGGCTTGCATTGAATGTGTAAATTGCCTTTGGTAGTATTGTCATTTCCACAGTATTGAGTCTTCCTATCCATGAGCAAATTATATTCTTCCATTTCTCCGTTTTGTTTCTTATAGTAATGTTTTGTAATTTTCTTTGAATAGATCCTTTGTGTTTCTAGTTAGATTTACTCCCAACTATTTAATCTTGTGATTAGCTATTGTGGATGGTATTGTTTTTCATAGCTCCTGTTCTGTATTCTCTTTGTCACTGTAGAGAAATCCAATTGATTTTTGTATGTTGGTTGATCTTGTATCCTGCCAATCTGCTGAATTAGTCAACTATGTCCA
>NW_006399942.1:1280198-1284763 GCF_000299155.1 Elephantulus edwardii
AGATTACCCAGAAAAGACTGGAACAGCACATCAGCAGAGAACTGCCTGAAGTGCAGTCTGGGTCAAAGTGCATGTCAAATGGTTCTTGGCTGAGAGCAGAGAGTACCAAAGTAATGTCTATCTGTGTTTCATTGACTATGTAAAGGCATTTGACTGTATAGATCACAAGAAACTGTGGCTGACTCGGAGAAGAATGAGAAACCCAGAACACTTGATTGTGCTTATTTGACACCTATACTTGGACCAGGAGGCAGTCATCAGAACAGAGCAAGAACACACTGCATGGTTCAAAATTGGGAGTGGTGAATGCCATGTATATGTCCTATCTCCATATCTTTGAAATTGGCAGTAGACTCATCGACAATCTACATTCTGCAGATGACACAACCTTGCTTGCTGAAACTGAGGAGGACCTGAAACATTTGCTGCACAGGGTCAAAGACTGCGGCCTTCAATGTGGATTGGATGTTAACATCAAGAAAACAAAGATTCTCACCACTGGACCGATTGGCAGCATCATGATAGATAGTGAAGAGATTGAGATGGTTAACAGCTTCAATTTGCTTGGCTTTGCAAAACACACTCTTGGTACAAGCAGCCGGAAAATTAAAAGATAAATTCCATTGAGAAAGTCTGCTGTCAGAGACTTCCTCAAAGTACTGAAGAGTAACAATGTCAGTCTGGGAACTAAAGTGGGCCTGATATAGGCCATTGTCTTTGCAACTACTTGGTATGACTTAGAAAGCTGGACCATGACTAAGGGTGATAGAAGGTGAATTGATGCATTTGAGCTGTGGTGTTGGAGAAGCATATTGAATATACCATGGACTGCTAGGAGAACAAACAAGTTTGTCCTGGAGAAGCCAGGCTGCTCCTTGGAGGCAATAATCCTAAAGCTTCGTCAGACATACTTTGGACATGTTGCAAGGAGGGACCAGTCCTTGCAGAGGGACTTCATGCTTGGAAGGGTGGAGGGTCAGTGCAGGAGACGAAGACTCTTGATGAGATGGATTGATTCCATCACTGGGGTAATGGGGGTAGGTGGGTCGGAGACAATAAAATTGGCACAGGTTAGAGCAGGATTTAGGGCTGTTGTACATAGGGTCACTATGCGTTGCAGATAACAGCATATAACAGCAACAATAAGAAAAGGGAAAGAGGATTTATGTCAAATTATATATAGGCATAAATTAGTTTCTGCTGTTTTTACATGCTATTGATGCATCTGCAACTCACAGCAACTCTATGTATATTAATTCTGAACCCTGTCCTATCCTGGGCCAGTCTCATTGACTTTGATTCACCTACTCCCATTACACCAGTTACTGTGTCAATCCATCTAATCCAGGGTCTTCTCCTGTTCTGGCCCTCCAAAAATAATGTACTTCTCTAAGGACTAGTTCATCCTGGCAATGTGCCCTAAGTATATTAGATGGGACCTCAAAATCCTAGCCTTCAGGAAGAAACTTGATTTCACCTTCTCCAAGACAGACCTGCTTGTTCTTTTGATGGTCCGTGGTATGTTCAATATTCTTGTCACAGCAACTCAAAGGCATTGATTCTTCTTCTGTCTTCCTTTGTCATTGCCTAGCTCTCTGAGGCATAGCAAGTAATTGAAAAGACCATGGCCTGGATTGCCACACCTTAGTTTCTAGACTGAAATCACTGCTGTTTCACACCTAGGAAAGGTTTCTGAGAGCAGACTTAACTAATGAAATTTTTCTTTTGATTTCCTGACGGTTGGTTCCAAAAGTGTTGATTGTAGAGCTAAGCAAACTGAAACTGTTAAGAACTTCAATCTTTCTTACATCTATTATGGTGGGGCCAGTTGGTCAAGTGGTGAGAACATTCTTTATGTTGAGCTTCAATCCATATTGATGACTACAGTCCTTGACTTACTGCAGCAAATGCTCCAGGTTCTCCTTAGTTTTGGCAAGCAAGGTTGTGTTATCTGTATAATACAGGTTGTTGATGTGTCTTCCTCCAATACTAATGGCACATATCTTATCATATAATCCAGCTTCTTCAATAATCTGTTCTAAATACATATTGAAAAAGTATGGACAAAGGATGAATCTCTTGCACATTCCTTTTCTGATTTGAACTATGCAGTGTTTCCTTGTTGTATTCCAAAGACTGCTTCCTGGTCCAAGTATTAAGTTTTGCATGAGCACAATCAAGTGTCTGGGATTCCCATTCTTCTCAAGATTAGCTAAAATTTGTTGTAATCCACACAATCAAATGCCTTCACATAGTCAATGAAACACACATAGACATTACTCTGGTACTCTTTGGTTTTGGTCAAGATACATCTGACATTGGCCATAATGTCTCTAGGGCCACAATCTCTTTTAAACCTACATTGTATTTCTGGTATTTCTCTTTCTGTACTTTTCCAGTCACTTTTGGATAATCTTTAGCAGAACTTTACTGGCATGTGATGTTAGTGGTGGTGGTGTTGTTATGTGCCATCACATTGCTTGCGACTCATAGCGACCCTATGTACAACAGCCCTAAACTCTGTAGGTACTATCCTGTGTCAACTTTATTGTCTCTGACACCTCAACTCCCATTGACCCAGTGATTGAACCAATTAATCTCATTGAGAGTATTCTTCTCCTGTGTTGCCTCTCCACCCTCCCAGGCATGACATTATGTCTCTCTCCAAGACTGGTCCCTGCTTGCTACATGTCCAAAATATGTCAGACAAAGCTTCAGAATCCTTGCCTCCAAGGAGCAGCCTGGTTTAAATCTCTCTAGGATGAACTTGTTTGTTCTTTTAGCATTCCATGGTATACTCAACACTCTTCTCCAGTATCACAGCTCAAAGCCATCAATTCTCTTTCTACCCTCCCTAGTCACTGTCCGCCTGTCTGATGCATGCAAGGAATTGCGAAGTCTATTGCCTGGATCACGTCGTTGCTCTTCAGTATTCTGGAGAAGCCCTTCTCTGACAGACCACTTTCTGAATGCAATTTGTCTCTTGATTTCCTGGATGCTGGTACCAAGATTGCTGATTATGGATCCAAGCAAACTAAAACTGCTAACAATCTCTGTATCTTCACCATCCATAATATGCTGCCAATAGACACAGTGGTGAGAATCTTTGTCTTCTTGATGTTGAGCTTCAATCCACATTGAAGGCTTCAGTCCTTGACCTAGTGTAGCAAGTGCTTCTGGTCCTCCTCAGTTTAAAAATATCAGGATTGTGTCATCTACAAACAGATTTTTTGTGGATCTTCCTCCAATCCTGATGCCACATTCCTCCTCATACATTCCTAGATGATGTGTTCTGCGTATAGATTGAAAAGGTATGGATGCAAAATATATCCCTGGTGTAAACCCTTTCAAATTTTGAACCATGCAGTGTCTCCTTTCTCTGTTCTGATGACTGCCTTCTGGCCCAAGCATAGGTTTCACATAAGCACAATCTAATGTTCTTGGATTCCCATTCTTCTCCGAGTCAACCACAGTTTGTTGTGATCTCCATAGTCAAATGCCTTTGCATAGTCAACGAAACACAGATATACATTCCTCTGGTACTCTCTGCTTTCAGCCAAGATCCATTTAACATTAGCTATCATATCCCTAGTACCATAGCCTCTTCTAAACCTAGCCTGACCATCTGCCAGTTCTCTGCTGACATATTGCTCCAGTAATTTTTCGATAATTTTCAGTAGAATCTTGCATGCATGTGATATTACTGATATTGTATGATGATTTTCACACTCTGTTAGATCACCTTCTTTCTGGAATGGGAGTAAACAGGGATCATTTCCAGTCAGATGACCAAGGAGTTGTCCTCCTGATTCTTGGACCAACCTGGTGAGTACATCGAGGACAGTGTCTGTTGAAATATGTCAATTAGTATTTCATGAATTACTGGGGCCTTGTTTTTTGCCAGTTCCTTCAGAGTAGCTTGCACCTCTTCCTTCATCACCATTGCCACTTGACCATAGGTAGTTTCATGAAATTCTTCTGTGTCAGTCAGTTCTTTTTGGTAGAGTGACTCTATGTTCTCCATCTATCTTCTTTTTATGCTTCCTGAATCATTCAGTATTATGCCCATAGTGTCCTTCATCCTTAAGTATTGCAACTCAAGGTTTGAATTTGTTCTTTAGCTCATTCAGCCAAAGAAATGTCAAGCATGTTCATCCTTTTGATTTTCCAACACTAGTTCTTTGCACATTTCATTATAATACCTTACTTTCTGTTCCTGAGTTACCCTTTGAAATCTTCTGTGTAGCTCCTTAATATCCTTCTTTCTACCCTTTGCTTTGGCTTCTTGATGTTCTAGTGCAATATTCAGAGTCTCTTTGACATCTATCTCAGTCTTTCTTCCTCCTCATTCTTTGTAACGACCTTTTTGCATTCTTTGTGGATGATTAATTAGTTGTTGTTGTTGTTATGTGCCGTCGAGTCACTTGCGACTCATAGCGACCCTATGTACAACAGCCCTAAACACCGTTCTGTCCTGTGCCAATCACACTGTCTCTGACACTCCCATCCCAATTATCCCAGTCACTGAATCAATCCACCTCATAGAGGGCCTTCCTCTCCTGCGC
>NW_006399942.1:1284863-1285861 GCF_000299155.1 Elephantulus edwardii
CCCAACTATTTAATCTTGTGATTAGCTATTGTGGATGGTATTGTTTTTCATAGCTCCTGTTCTGTATTCTCTTTGTCACTGTAGAGAAATCCAATTGATTTTTGTATGTTGGTTGATCTTGTATCCTGCCAATCTGCTGAATTAGTCAACTATGTCCAGTGGTTTTCTTGCTGAGTCTTTAGTGCTTTCTAGTTTACTATTATGTCGTCTGCACACAGACATAATTTTACCTCCTCTTTGACAATTTGGATTTCTCTTTTTCCCATCTCTTGTCTTATTGCTACAGTTAAGACTTCCAATACAAGATAGAATAGGACAAGTGATATGGGCCTCCTTGCTTAGTTCCTGTTCTCAAAGGGAATGTGTCAGGAGACTGGCTAACTTGTAATGCAAGATTAGCACTGCATTATAAAACCAGCAGGACTGATTCCATCTTGGCTAGAACATCTGCTTGGCAATAAACAACTCTGAGGAGCCCAATGTTAATGAATAGGGAGTGACCAAAGGTCTCAGAATTGGAGGAATGTGATGCTCTTAAACCTCCCAGACTCTTTATTCTTCTAAGCACACAATAAGGCATTCCAGAAGATATCTTTGTTTTGTGTTGAGGTCTGGGAATGTTGGACCTGACAGATAAGAGATTATGCAATTACCCCTTCAGGCATGCTTCTAAAACCTATATAAGCCTTTTCCAGAATAATAAAATTGCTATTCATCATCTTCAGTGAATAGTCTCTCTGTGTCTTTATTTCATTTCATCTTCGTCCCTTCTCTCGGCAGAACTCTTTTGATATAACGGGGCTGGACCCTGTTGTTGTTGTTTGTTGTTATGTGCCGTCGAGTCGCCTGCAACTCACAGCGAACCTATGTACAACAGCCCTAAACTCCACTCTCTCCTGTGCCAATCACACTGTCTCTGACACGACCATCCCAATTATCCCAGTCACTGAATCAATCCACCTCATAGAGGGCCTTCCTCTCCTGCGCCGTCCCTCCAC
>NW_006399942.1:1288534-1295448 GCF_000299155.1 Elephantulus edwardii
TTGTTCTTCAGTTCCTTGAGCTTAAGATATGCTGAGCGAGTTCGGCCCTTTTGATTTTCTGACTCCAACTCCTTGCACATTTCATTGTAATATTAATTAGTAGGAATGTAAGATTAATTAGTAGGAATGAAACTTTGAAAGAATTTACATTAATTTGCCAAAATTACATTCAGTTATTGGTATTATGTATCATTAAGTTACACTCAACTTAGATCTAATTCTCCAGTAGATTTTCAGAGGCAGTAAATTACTTTTCATACAAAACACCTTATAGATATGAACCCTGTGCCTCTGGATTGGCAGCACAACTGCTTACCACTAAGCCACCAGGTTTACCTCACTTTTACTCAACATAATAATTTAAAAAATGTAAATACTTGCCAAATATTTAAATTATATGCTAACAGCTTCACATGTAACATTTCATTGAATAATTTACAAGATAATTTAGCACATTTGTAGTAGAGATTTTAGTGTCCTTTTTGAGAGAAAGAAATTGATGTCCAGACAGATTAAATACCTTGCTAGAGATTACACAGCTAAGCACTATCTAGTGGAATTTATAATGACATAAGTAATGATATTAAAAAAAAGTCTACCTTTCCGCATAAAGGCAGATTGGCTATGATCCATCAGAACACAGGGAAGGTGCGTATAGTTTACCATTGGGTTGTCCTTCATTACTTCAAATGAGGTGTGATGAATAATCTTTTGCAAAATTTCATCATTTAATGTCTTCCCGAGAAATTGAATTATCTTCTTGATTTCCTGCTTTGGATTCTATCAATAGATAAAGAGAAAATCAAAGAAAATAGTAATCAAGTAAATACTTAATGTAATGTAAAAAATATCATATGTTTATATTCTATTGTCTTAAATTTTAATCAGAATATTACAGGATTCTGCCCTTGATTCAGTACACTCATAATTTTTAGAGAAATTTTAAAAATTACTTTAAAATATTCAAGAATAATAGTGCTTAAATTGTTTATAAAAAAGAATAGTTCTGTGGTTTGTTTGGGGTTTTTTTTTACATTCAGAGGACACAAATATAACATTTGAACTTCAGGTAGTTACTAAATCTACATACCTATGTATGGTAATATCTTTGTGGATGTGGTACCAGAGTTAAAAAGTTTGTTGTAGTTTGTTAGAGTGAATAACCAGTAGAGAAAAGAGCAACTGAAATTCTTGGCAATATAGAGTAGATGACCCAGCTATTCTTCTGCTAGAAATACATGTTGTTGTTGTTGTTAGGTGTTATGTAGTCAAGTACTATTCATAGCGAGCCTAAGAACAAAAACATATGAACTCTGTCCTATCCTGTGCCATCTTCACACTTCCTGCACACTAGAGCCCATTGTGGCAGTCACTGTGTCAAACCTCCTGGTTGAGGATCTTCCTTTCTTTCACTGACCATCCACCCTTCCCAGCATCATGCCACTTTCTAAGGAATAGCCCCTCCTAGAAACATGACTGAAGCGTGTGAGGTGAAGCCTCATAATTCTTGTCGCCAAGGAATACTCTGGCTGCACCCTCTACAAGACATTTATTTGTTCTTTTGGCTGTCCATGGGATGTTCAGTGCTCTTCTCCAACACCACAGCTGAAAGACATCAGTTCTTCTTCTGTCATCCTTATTCATTGTCCAGTTCTCAGATGCATAGCAAATTATTGGAAAAACCATGGCCTGAATCAAATGCACCACAGTCTTCAAACTGACCTCATTACTCTTTAATAATTTGGAGAGATTCCCTAACTGCAGATTTTCCCAGTACAGTGTGTCTCCTTTTTTCCTGATTGCTAGTACTAGGGGTGTTAATTATGGATCCAAGTAAGATGAAGTTGTTGACAGTTTCAGTCTCTTCTCCATCCATCATGGCATTGCCCATAAGTCCAGTGGTAAGAATCTTTGTCTTTTTCACATTAAGATATAATCCATACTGAAGGCTGCATTCCTTGATCTTCTGCTAGGAATATACCCTAAGGAAAATAGAACTGAGACACAAAGGGAGATTTGTACATCGAAGTTCATATCAGCATTATTCACAATATCAAGAAAAAGGAAACAGCCCAAATGTCCATCAATAAAAAATGGATTGAGAAATTATGATACATTCACATGATGAAATGCTATGCAGCACTCAGGAGCAGTGACTTAAAGAAAGACTGAGTAACATGAGAGAGGCTAGAGAGCATTATACTGAGTGAATTAACTCAGACTCATAAGTAGAAATACTGCTTAAGGCCATTATTGTAAAAATGGAAAGATACCTAGTTTCTGTTGTTGTTATGTACTATCAAATCAAATACAACCCATAGCAACCCTATAAACAACAAATATGAGTGCTATTCTATCCTGTGCCGTCCTCACACTCCTGAAACATTTGAGACCATTGCAACAGTAACTGTGTCAATCCACCTGTTTGAGGGTCTTCCTCTTTTTTTTGCCTTCTCTCCACCTTCCCAAACCTGATGTTCCTCTTCAATGAATAGCCTCTTGCAGCAATATGAACTAAGTGAGATGAAGCTTTGTCATCTTTTCCTCCAAGGAGCACTCTGGCTGCACCTTCTCAAGTTTGTTTGTTCTTTTGGCAGTCCATGGAATATTCAGTACTTTTCTCTAATACCACAGCTCAAAACCATCAATTCTTTTGTCATTCATTGTCCCGCTCTCAGAAACACAGCAAATGACTGGAATGAGGATGACCTGAATAAGACACCTCTAAGTCCTCAAACAGACCTCATCACTCCTTAATAATTTGGAGAGGTCCCAACTTCAGACTTTCTTGGTGCAATACATCTCCTAATGTCCTGACTACTGGTACCACGATCAAAAGAAATCGTAATTGTTCTATATGAAATACACAGAAAGTCTGCTGTTGAATTTCCTTTCATTGTACTTCTCTTTTGCTTCATTCATTAAAAATTTGTGCAGGTTTATGTAACTTACAAGGTGTTTTCTGGATCTACTTCTAGATATGTGAGAGGTGGTTTCACTGTTAGGAAGTTACTAATCACCTTAACGAGATTAAGTTAGAAGTCATGAAGGCTGTACAAACTATTAATATTATTTTGGAGTCCACTAGACTAAATTTAAACAAAATATTAAAAAATTACCATAATATAATGTTTGGAAATGATCTAGAAATATACTTCTACCATTTTACCTCTTTTAAGTCTTCATAGAATATGTAAAGAACTGGATATTCCTTTTTTTTCTCCCACCAGCTCTTAACATGCTTAAACCAGGAACCATAGGCAACTGGGAATAGAAAAATCATCTATTTTCATAAACATTCATTAAGTTAAGGAGTTATTTCTAAATAATAAGTCAGACTTTACAGACATATTATAGAATTAAATATTCAAAAAACAGAGAACATGAGTAATTTTTAAAAATTAAATATAAATAAAGAAGTATTTCATAAAAAATATTGACCTTTAATTGATGACACTTAACATCCATGCAAAAGGGCATAATTATTCTCTTACCAAATTTCCATAGTCTGGGAATAACAGATTTAACCAACTAGGACCCATTATTGGATATATTTGATACTGTACTTAAGTAATATGTATTATGAGGATGATATTTAACTCAAAATAGATTTTTTTAGCAAATGATGCAGAATTCAGAATATTTTTATTAGCTAAAGAATTAAAACCTTATTTATCAATTACACCTCTTAGTACAATATAGTGAATTTTTATTCTAATTTTTTAATGCATTTGTCATTGGCTTGAAATATTAACAGTTAAATAACAATTAACAGTTGTTTTTATTGTTGTTTGTTATGTGCAATCAGATTGGAAACAAGTCATAACCGACCCTTCAGAGGGTTTTAAAAGGCTGAAATTGTTATTGGAGGATATTGCCCATCTTTCTCCCTCACTAGCTTCTGGTGGATTTGAATTGCCTGTTTCTAAGTTGTAGTGAAACTTCCTTTTAAAAAAAGAAAAAAAAATTACTTACCAATTTCACATTAAAATATACCTACCTTCACCAGTGATAAATTTCTCCAGAAATTCTCCCCAGGTGCCAGGAAGTGGGTTTAAACTATTCATTAAGCTAAAATTGTAATACGAGACTGCAACATCCTTGGCATTTCGAGCCAAATAAATCATCTACAAGGGTTAAGAGACAAAAGAAATGAAACTCATTTCACTAAGAGGGAAAACCTTATTACTCAAAATCATAGCTGTGGAATCAGAACCAACTCAAAATTGACCTTCCAGCACATTTTCAGGAGCTAGATCCCAAGGGAAAAATTTCCATATTTCTCCTGAGGAGTGAGTGGCTGGTGTATCGAAACCATTAGAGATGTTTTTGGATTAGCAGTGCAATTCCCTATGAAAAAAAAACCAACACAGCCTACATTGTTGTTGGTACATGTCTTAGAGTCAACTAGGACTCACAGCAATCCTATAAATAATGCATCTGAACACTGCCCTTTCGTGCACTATCATCTCCAGCCCTGACATAATCAAGCATGTTTTTGTAGTAATGGATTCAATTCATGTTGTTGAAGTTCTTCTCTTTTGTTGATCCACCACCTTTTGAATCATGACAGCCTTTCCAAGGACTGAATTTTCTAACATCTCCAAAATATGTGAGATGAGATTTCATCATCCTTGCCTCAAAGGAACAAACTAGCTGTGTGTGTGGTCTTTTGTTATTCCATGGGATAGTCACTACTCTTCTCCAACACCAAAATGCAAAGACATCAATTCTTCTGGCGTTCTTGATTATTGTACAACTTTCAGATGCACAACAAGTAATTGAAAAAACACTGATTGAGTTAAGTTTATCTTATTATTTAAACTGACAACCCTGCTCCTCAGTATATTGGAGATGTCCTTAACAGAAGATTTTTCTCAATGCAACATAGCTTTTGATATCTTGACTACGATCCCAAGGATCTTGATTGTAGATCCAAATAAGATAAACTAATTATTAACTTCAATTTCTCTTTCTATCAGGATGTTGTTTATTGGCTCAGTGTTGATGATATTTTGTTTTCTGGTCTTGATGTTAAAATATACTATATATGAAGAATTTAATAGGTATAGAGAAAGGATGCAATTCTGACTTTCCTGATTTTAAGTGCAGATTACTGTTTTATTCAGACAACTGCTTCTTTGTCTATATAGGTCTTCTGAGATTCCCTTTCTTCTGAATATTATACATAATTTGTTATAACTCACACAGAGAAATATCTTTGAATAATCAATAAAACACAAGTGTACAAACAATAAAACAGAGCTTTGCTAAGATCCATTTGACATCAGTAATGGCATCCTTTATGTCATGGCATTTTCTAAATCCAGCTTGAATTTTTGAAAATTTCCTGTCAGTGTATGTTAGGGTCATTTTAAAATAATCTCCAGGAAGATTTTACTTGCATATGGTATCAATGATATTGTTGGATAATTTCTATGTGTTTTGGATAATCTTTATTTTATGAGGAAAGGGTATTATGGATCTCTTCCAGTGAGTTTCAAATTTCTTGCCATAGACCAAGGACTTTGTCAAAACAGAAAAAAAACATTAGAAGATAGCAATTGAGTTTTAAAAAGGAAGTAAAAACAACTCTGTATAAAAACAGAAATATAATATACTTATATTTCACTTCATTAATATCTTAAATATATTTTGTTGTTGGAGCATAAGTTATGAGAAAAATTGACATGACATTCAGCATATAGCTGAAAATATTTAGGATATGATATTTCAAAAGTAATTGGGGATCCCAGTTTTCTCTCCCATCACCCAAACAGGTAGTCTGTCCCAGAAGTGCGCACGCAAAGAACAAAGTGCCTGCTGGAAGTCCTTGGGGACTCAGTGTGAGAGAGAAGTTCAAGGGGGCCAGGAAGAGGAGTGGGAATTAGGGATCTCAGATCTACTGGACAGAAATATTGTGACCACAGTGTGCTGTAAATGAAAGGGAAGATGCCCAAGCCACAAGAAGTTAAACCTGGAGCAGGAATTAAAGGGAAAGGACTTTTCTTCAGAACCATCTGAAATAAGAAGGTTTCCCTAATATTAGAGCTTTATACTTGGACTTACAGGCCCCTACACTCAAGGGAAACTGATCACAGCATAAGAAATCAGCAACATCTTGATGAATTTGGAATCACAGAAACCCACAATGCTTGAGAAAGAAATTGTCAGATTAAGGGGTGTATAGCAGGCAATAGGTGTTGAAGAGGGTACGTGGGAATAGAAGGGAATACTGGTGAGGCAGGGAAAGTGGTGGGTCAAGAGACTCGTGTCAAGGTCAGGGACAAAATGAAAACTACTGCCTATTTCTACAATTGGGAAAGATAGTTCATCTGCATTGTTCTGTAAAATGCTTGTCTATCAGATACTTTTCTAAATCTGAGCATTCATATTAAGACAGACTAGGAAGAAGGGTTGGCCATCCACTTCCAAAATTGCAGGCCTTCAAAAACCCTATGTACAACAGAACACACTTAGACTAGCAGATATGGATGTGGAACAATAGATGTGGAACTTTCAAGTATGGAAATAGTAAGGAGGAGGAACAGGTGTAAATAGATACTAGTGGTTGGAACATGGAATGTGAGAACTATGAATGTGGGAAAGTTGGATATTCTTAAGGAAGAAATATTGTTGTTGTTGTTATGTGCCGTCGAGTCGTTTGCGACTCATAGCGACCCTATGCAAACAGCCCTAACCCTGCTCTATCCTGCACCAACCACACCGCCTCTGACACACCCATGCCGATTACCCCAGTCACCCAGTCAATCCAACTCATAGAGGGTCTTCCCCTCCTGCGTTGTCCCTCAACTCTCCCAAGCATGATGTCCCTCTCCAAGGACCCGTCCCTCCTGGCAACATGTCCAAAGTATGTCAGACAAAGCCCCAGAATCCTTGCCTCCAAGGAGTAG
>NW_006399942.1:1300098-1317280 GCF_000299155.1 Elephantulus edwardii
AAAAAACAATGAAAAACAGGCCTGAGGGCCGCGGGTCAGAAGTCACCCACCCTTGGCTTGGTAACATCACTTTCTCTCAACTAGGCTAACTGATATCTCTCCATGTTGGAGTTATTGTTGTTAAGTGCTGTTTAGAAGTAACGACCCTATGAAAGAGATCAATTTGCCTAGCATCCAAAGAAAAACGTGGTTTCACCCTCTCCAAGGCAGAACTATTTGTTTCCTTAGTAGTCCATGGTATATTCACCACCACCAAAACTCAAAGGCATCAATTTTTCTTCTGTCATCTTTAGTCATTGTCCAACTCTTTGTTTCATAGGAAGTAATTGTGAAGACCATGGACTGAATTATGTGCACCTTAGTCTCTAGACTGACATCATTGCTTTTCAGCCCTCTGGAGAGATTCCTGATGGCAGATTTTCCCAGTGCAATTCATATTTTGATTTCCTGACTGCTGGTTCTAAGAGTGTTGATTGTGGAACTGAGAAAGCTATAATTGTTAACAACCTCAATCTCTGTTCCATCTAACATGGTGCTGCCAATTGGTCCAGGGTGGGAATCTTTGTTGTCTTGATGTTGAGATTCAATCCTATTGAAGGCTTCAATCCTTGACTGTCTGCAGCAAGCGTTTCAGATACACCTCAGTTTCAACAAGCAAGGTTGTGTTATCTGCATAACATGGGTTGTTGATGAGTCTTCCTCCAAGCCTGATGCCACATTTCTCATAAAGCCCTGCTTCTATGTGTTGTTGTTGTTGTTAAGTGCCATTGAGTCTCTTTCGACTCATAGCTACCCTATGAACAACAGCCCTAAACCCTGTTTTATCCTGTGCCAATTTCACTGTCTCCAACACACCATTACTTCAGTCACTAAATCAATCTACCTCATAGAGGGTCTTCCTCTCCTGTGCTGTCCCTCTACCCTCCCAAGCACAATCTCCTTCTCCAAGGACTAGTCCCTCCTTGCTACGTGTCCAAAATATGTCAGATGAAGCTTCCGAATCTTTGCCTCCAAGGAGCAGCCTGGTTTAAATCTCTCCATGATGAACGTGTTCATTTTCTTAGCAGTCCATGGTATATTTAATACAACATCACAACTCAAAGGAATCAATTCTCCCTTGTTATTGTCCAGCTTTCTGATGCATAGCCAGTGATTGAAAAGACCATGGCCTGTATCAGGTGCACCTTAGTCTCCAGAGTGACAACATTGCTCTTCAGTACTTTGGAAAAAATCTCTAACAACAGACTTTTCTACCACAATATGTTGTTTAATTTCCTGGCTGCTGGTGTCTAGAGTGCTGACTGTGGAGTCAAGCAAACTAAAGTTGGTAACAATCTCAATCTCTTCACCATTCAATCTGATGCTGCCAATTGGCCCAGTGGTGACAGTTTTTGTCTTCTTGATATTGAGCCTCAATCCATTTTGGAGGCTGTAGCCCTTGACCTTCTGCAGCAGATGCTTCAGGTTCTCCTCAGTTTCAGCAAGTATGGTTGTGTCATATGCATAATGCAGATTGTTAATGAATCTTCCACCAATCCTAATGCCACTCTTCTCACACAGCCCAGCCTCCCATATAATCTATTCTGCATAGAAATTTGACAAGGTATGGAGATAGGATACATTCCTGGCATACACCCTTCTCAATTTTGAACCATGTAGTGTTTCCTTGGTCTGTTCTGACGACTGCCTCCTGGTCCAAGTACAGGTTTCACATTAGCATGATCAAGTGATCTGAGATTTCCATTCTTCTCAGAGTAAGCCACAGTTTTTTGTGATCCACACAAAAGCCTTTGCATTATCCATGAAACACAGATCAGCATTCCTCTGGTACTCCCTGCTTTCAGCCAAGATCCATCTAATATTAGCTAAAATATCCCTAGTACCATGATTCCCTTTTAAGCCAGCCTGCACTTCTGGAAATTCTCTGTTGATGTGTTATTCTAGTTGCTTTTGGATAATCTTTAGAAGAATATTGCTTGCATGTGATATCAATTATATTGTTTGATAATTTCCATACTCTGCATGTCACCTTTCTTTGGAATGGGAACAAATATGGATCTCTCCTAGTCAGTTGGCCAAGTGGTTGTCCTACATATTTTTTGACAAAACATGGTATAATAATGTTAAAATATATTGTAAAAATAAATGCTATTAAGATAAATTATAAAATTATTAAGGTTATTATTGATTTAAGGTAATAGAATATTGATGTTTCACCTTTGTGAAAATGTTTAGATCTGTCATATAAAGAAATCTGGATAGTGTAGATTTAAAAAGAGTGTAAATACCACATTGGCCAGTTAGCCAATTAGATATACTAAAAGAAAAATATTTGGCCCGAAAATTTGTTTGATGAAAGTAATAGAATTTGGTATAAAGCATGGAGCTTAGCCTAGGGAAGATTAAGTTCCACTCAACACTCTTTTTAGATTTGCATTTAATGAATTTAGAGATACTTCTTGAGCTTTTGGTTGGAGAGATCTGCATTTAGAAGAAGGGAAAGCAGGAAGAGGGAGAGAGAAATAAAAAAAAAAAGACTGACTTTTTTAATTATTAAGTTTAAGATATGAGTATGTGTCATCAGAAGCCATGGATCTATTCCAGTCAGCTAAGTAGGTACTTTTTAGAAAAAAAAATTTGCTGTCTAGCTTGACCACAAAAGACCCCTTAAACTCAAGCAAAAGGGAGGATCTGAGCAGCTTGAGGAGCCACTCCCAGAAGGGAACAACAGGCTTCCTCCTCTGTCATTAAGGTACTTTGGGGAATAAACTGGCTATATAGGTGCTTCACAAAACATTGTTACACCCTGTGTAATTTTATAGTTACAACAGCCTAATATCTACTAAGAAAAGACTCCTATAACGTCAAGAAAGCAGCAATCCACATCATGGAAAAACAAAATAACTCATATCCTAAAAAAAGCAGACATAATGAATACACCAGATAGAGAGAACCAGAAGAAATATATTGATGTAGAGTGATTTGATCAGCTATGGGGAAAGATACAAATGTGGGAAGAAATAATGTAAGTCAATAAGAGAGGAAATATCTCAGAGACAACAGTCCAAAGAAGTATATGGATGAGGAGAAACTTTAAAAGCTATGGACAAAAACACAAAAGATGGAAGAAAAAAATTGATAGAATAGACAAAGAGGTACAAGAACTTAAAAGAATCATCACAGGACAGAGAGGGTATAAGCCGACACAATAGTGGAAATAACAAAAAAGCAGGAAAATGCAATCCAGAATATTAAGATCAAAATGGCAGAAGCGTCCAGCATTCCAGTAGGATAAAAGCGTAGAACTGAAGAGATGGAATAGAGGGCCAGTGAGCTGAAAGACATGAGCCTCACTAGACACATACTAGAAGAAAAATCAGAGATGAGTCATAGAAACTGAAGAAAACATTAGAACCATGTGGGACAACATCAAATGGAATAACAAATGTATGACTGGAATTCCAGAAAAGGGGAATAACAGGGAAATCACTAAAAAGATTGTGGAAGAAGTACTAGGAGAAAACTTTCCAAGTATTTTGAAGAATGGGGAAATCCACATTCAAGAAACACGGAGAATGTCAAATAGACTAGACCCCCAAAAGAAAAACATCAAGATATAGCATAGTCAAATTCTCCAAATTAAAAGATAAAGATAGAATTCTAAAACCAACAGCCCCCCTAAAAAAAAAAAAACAACCAAAAAGTTACTTGCAAAGGGGAAGCAATTAGATAAAGTTCAGATTTCTCAGCAGAAACCATATGAGCCAGAAAGGTAATGGGATGCCAAATAAAGAAAGTAGAAAGATTAAAACTGTCAACCAGGGATCCAGCAAAGCCTCCGTCAAATATGAAGGAGAAATTCGATTCATTGCAGAAAAGAAGGAAATGAAGGAATTGGGGGAAAAGAAGACCAAAATTATAAGAAATTTTAAGTGAAGTCCTACACACAGAGACATCAAAGTACGTGGGCCACAGTAACCAGAAATAACAGAAACAAAAAACAAGCAAACAAACAAACAAAAACACACAAACATGGCAAAAATAAAACCTGGCCTGACAATAATCACACTTAATGTGAACAGACTAAATGAATCCATTAAGAGAAAAAGAGTATCAGAATAGATAAAAAACCAAAGCCCATTATATGTTGTCTATAAGACACACATCTAAATAAGAAGAGAAAGAGAGATTCAAAATCAAAGGCTGGGCAAAACATACCAAGCAAATGGCAATCTCCAGAGTTCAGGAGTGACAATATTAATCTCTGATAAAATAGATTTCAGAATGAAAACCACCATCAAAAATAAGGAAGTGCATTACATACTGATTATAGGTACAATAGATCAAGAAGATATAACCTTGGTCAACATTTATGCACCAAAAAATAGACCTGTAAAATATATAAAACAGCAGTTAACAGAATTGAAGAGAGAAATAGACAGTGCCACAATAATGATAGGAGATTTCAACACACCACTATAACCAAAGGATCGGTTAACTGAAAGGAAACTTAACAAAGATGAAGAAGATCTAAACTACACAAGATCTAAACTACACAATCAGATAATTCAACCTTGTGGATGTATTCAAGGTACTGCACCCAACCAAAACACCATAAACTTTCTTCTTATGTGCTTCAGGTACTTTCTTTAGACTTGATCATATATTAGGACACAAAGCAAGCCTCAAAAAATTAAAAAGCATCGAAATAATACAAAGTAGTTTCTCAGAACACAATGCTATAAAACTAGAAATTAACGATGGGAGAGAGAGTAAAGCTTACAAAACCACTCAGGTGGAAATTAAATAACTCTCTGCTAAACATGATAGGGTTATAAAAGAAATAAAGAATGAAATTAAAAATTCCTTGAAATAAATGATAATGAAAATACAACTTATCAAAACCTTTGGGACACAGTAAAGGCAGTCTTCAACGGGCAGTTCACAGTAATAGATACATGCATTAAAAATGAAGATAGAAGAATTGATGATCTAACTCAACAATTTCTGCAAATGGAAAAAGAAGAACAATCTAATCCTACAACCTGTAGAAGAAAAGAAATTATAAGGACAAGAGCTGAAATCAGTGAGATAGAAAACAGAAAAACAGTTGAAACCACCAATAAGACAGGAGCTAGTTTTTCAAATGGGTCAATAAAATTGACAGACCACTGGCAAATTTAACAAAAAAGAAAGAAAGAGAAGACACAGATAACTTGATTAAGAAATGATAGAGGTGATACCACAACAGAATTAGAGGAAATTAAATCAATAATATCAGAATACTACAAAAAGCTATACTCTGATAAGCTTGAAAACCTAAAGGAAATGGACAAATTCCTTGAAATGCATCCCTTCCCCAGACTGACAAAGACAGTTATAGAATACTTGAACAGAGTCATCACAAAAGAAGAAATTGAAAAGGTAACAAAAAATACTGCCTTGTAAGAAAAGTCATTGTCCAGATATCTGCACAGCTGAATTCTACCAAACATTCAGAGAGGATTTATCACCAATTCTACTTAAATTATTCCAAAAAAGATTGAAAAAGAACAAACACAGTCAGTCATTCTATGAAGCACGCATAACCCTAATACAAAAACCAGGCCAAGATCTTACCAGTAAAGAAAAATATAGACCAGTATCTCTCATAAATATAGATGCAAAAATCCTTAACAAAATCCTAGACAATAGAATCCAAAAGCATATCAAAAAATAATTCACCATGACCGAGTGGATTTCAGAACAGGTATGCAAGGATAGTTCAATATAAGAAAAACAATCAACATAATTCACTATATTAACAAAGTAAATAACAAGAATCATATCATCTTAGCAGTAGACACAGAAAAAGCATTTGGCAAAATACAACACCCCTTCCTAATAAAGGCACTCAGCAAAATTGTAATCAAAAGGAATTTCTTCAACATAGTGAAAAGTATACATGCAAAACAAAGTATACATGCAAAACATCATTCTCAATTGACAAAGACTAAAACCATTTTTCTTGTGAACAGGGATCAGACAAGGACACCCAACGTCACCATGCCTATTCAGTATTGTATTGGAAATGCTTGCTAGGGTAATATGACAAGAGAAGGAAATAAAAGGCATACAGATTGGCAAAGAGATGCTATATGTAGATGATATGATAGTGTACAGACAAAACCCCAAAGACTCAACAAAATCAATTCTTAGGAATAGTTTGCCAATTTAATAGAGTGGTAAGATATAAGATCAATATCCAAAAATAA
This sequence comes from Elephantulus edwardii, assembly GCF_000299155.1. Classification (NCBI taxonomy): domain Eukaryota; kingdom Metazoa; phylum Chordata; class Mammalia; order Macroscelidea; family Macroscelididae; genus Elephantulus; species Elephantulus edwardii. Next base: position 1,306,353 of record NW_006399942.1, read on the forward strand.
GTAAGATTCCTCTTCAGGAGCAAAGAAAACTCAGAGAAGGAAATCAAGAGAATAAGACCATGTACGATAGCCATCCACAAATTGAGATACTTGGGAGTGAACCTAACTAGAAATATCAAAGCCTGATACAAAGTAAACTGTAGAACATTTCTGCAAGACACAATAAAAGACCTAAACAAATAGAAAAAAATGTGTCCTGTTCATGGATAGAAAAACTCAATATTGTGAAAATGGCAATCCTAACAAAAGCAATGCACATGTTCAGTGCAATCCTAATCCAGATACCAAATTCATTTTTCGAAGAGATTGAAAGGTAAATTGTTGAATTTATTTGGAGATGCAAGAGATGCCAAATAAGCAAAATACTTCTGAGAAACAAAAGTGAGGTGGGAGGCATAGCACTCACTGACCTCAAAACTTACTACATAGTAGTAGTAACTAAAACAACATAGTACTGGAACAAAGATAGGCACATAGACCAATGGAACAGAATTGAGAACCAGAAACAGACACAGTTATTTATGGTCAACTGATATTAGACAAGAAAATGAAAACTATCAAATTGGGAAATGATAAGTTTTTCAACAAATGGTGCTGGCAAAAATGGACTACCTCCTGCAGAAAGCTGAAATAGGATTCACATTTCACACCATACACAAAAATCACCTAAAGGTGGATCAGAGACCTGAGAGCCCCAAACTATAATGTTCCTAAGAGACAAAATTGGATCAAACCTAGAAATGCTAGTCCAAAGTATAAAGAGACTGCCAAATACGGCTAGAAATTCACAGTCTGAAGAGGATAAAACTGATCAATGGAACCTTCTAAAGATTAAATCCATGTGTGCATCAAAACCTTTTTCCAATGGGGTGAAAATAAAACCTACTTCCCTGGAACAAACATTTGGTAATAGCATCTGAGATAAGACTCTTAAAATGAAAGTTTACAAAATCCTCCTGGGCCTCCACAAGAAAAAGATGAATAACTCAATTATAAAATGGGCAAAAGACACGGAAAGAATTTTTACAGAAGAAGATATTCAAATGGAAAACAGACACATGAAGAAATGCTCAAAATCGGTGGCAATAAGAGAGATGCAAATCAAAACCACAGTAAGGTACCATCTCACTCTAGTATTAGTGGCAAAATTTAACAGGGCAGTAGGTAATAAATGTTGGAGAGGTTGTGGCGAGAAAGGAGCTCTTTTACATTGTTGGTGGGATTGTAAAATAATACAACCATTCTGGAAGGCAGTTTGGCAATTCCTCAAAAAGCTGAACATAGAAATTCCATGTAAACCAGCTATTCCATTACTTGGAATATACCCTGAAGAAATGATAATACGAGAATTAGGGACAAAAGGATACTAGTATACCAATGTTCATAGCAGTGTTATTCACCATCAGAAGAGCATGGAAACAGCCCAGATGTCCAAAAACCAATGAATGGATTGAGAAATTATGGTACATTCAGACAATAGAATACTATGCAGCACACAGGAGGAACTATTTTGTAAATTATTACCTAACTTGGGAGGGACTGGAAAGCATTGTGTGGAGTGAAGTGACTCAGTCCCACCAGAACAAATACTGTATAAACCATTATTGTAGAATGAATATAAAGATCCAAGAGAGGTCAGGGTGGAAGCACAGGGATGAGCATGTGCAGGGAGAAGGAGGATTAATCACTGAGTTGTACAGTTTGATGGGTGGAAGAGGATCAGAAACTGGGAGAATGTTATGAAAAACATTGTATTCAAATTTTCTAAATAAACTAGTATAATAATAGTAATAATAAAAATGTTACAAAATAAATATTAAGGTATGAGTTATGAAATTGCTGGCTTACATACATGCTTTCACAAATATCATTAATAGTATATTGTAAAGGGAATGTTAACTCTTCAAATATGAAGACTAATGGCTAGAAGAGCCAGGGGGTTATTCTGTGGTGTTAAGGGTTTATTGTTTAAAATGGTTTTTCATTGACTTTCCTTTTGCCATATAATTAGGTAGGAACATGCGAATACAGCTTGTGTTCTATCCACAAGGAGACTGGCTGTTGCAGCCACTATATTGAGCAGATTCATTAGCAGATTTGGAGACTCTCATCGTTGGCAAAGAAAAAATAAGAGAATGTAGTGTGCCCTTTGGGGCCAGAGATTCTTGAACCAGCCAAAACTAAAGGAGAGCAGAGGCAATCAAAGCAGAAAACCAGAGACCTGACATGAGATAGAACTGGCCTTGGGACTACTACCCAATGGAATCAGAATGAAGACCTTATTGCCCAAGTTTTGCTGATTTTTGTTGGTTTTTTTGTTTGTTTGTTTTATTTTGGTTTTGAGGGAGGGGGTTAAGGACTAGAAGGGAGAATCGTAACTGGCAGGACTAAGGGCTTTGTAACACTTGCTTAAAGACTTTGAATTCTGAGGTACCAGCAAGCACATGTCAGAAACTGTACTAAGTAAATGATTGCATCTGCTATCACCTTGAATTATAGCTTTTGACCTCTTTAATATAGTTCTGTGTGATTTGGAAGCTATTACAACATATTTCAGACCCAGTGAAGCAGTAAGATTTATGTTGGAATGATTAGAAAGGAGTGTAGGAGCATGAGGAACATGTTTGATCTCATGGGAATTTGTTTTGTGTTGTGGATGTTGTTGATGGGGACAGTTCTCCCTTGTAGAGTTGGTGGAAATCAGATACAGCTATCTCTGTGCTGCCCTTGCTATTTCTATAATTGTAGACCCAAGTAAGATGAAATCATTGACAATATCAATCCTTTCTCCATCTATCATGATGTTGTTTATTGGTCCAGAGCTTAGAAGTACATAATTGTGGGTATTATAACGATATAATTTTATATACACAATTATTATTTTAATTTTATGCATATTACATATAGAAGAATGCAAATTATTAAATATTTCTCTATCAAGATCTATATATAGCTTTCCTTTTGAAACTCTCTTTCTCAGTCTACTGCCATAATAACTGAACATTACATCATGATTGCTAGTGTTTGCTTGGCTCCACAATCACCAGACTTGGTACCAGCAGCCAGGAAATCAAGAAACATATTGCATTGGAAAAGTTGGCTGTCAGAGACCTCTCCCGAGTACTGAAGAGCAATAATGTCAGGCTGGAGACTAAGGTGCATCTGATCCAGGCCATAGTCTTCACAATTGCTTGCTATGCGTCAGAGAGCTGGACAATGACTAGGGATGATAGAGAATTGATGTCTTTGAGATGTGGTGCTGGAAAAGAGTGTTGAATATACCACCGACTGTTAGAAGAAAAAAAATAGGCTCATCCTTGAGAGGGTGAAACCAGGCTGCTCCTTGAAGGTAAGGATTCTGAAGCTTTGTCTGACACATTTTGGACATGTTACAAGGAGGATCTTGAAGAGGTACATCATGCTTGGGAAGGTGGAGGGACAGAGCAAGAGAGAAAGACCCTCAATGAGATGGGTTGATTCAGTCATTGGGATAATGGGGGTAGATGTGTCAGAGACAATAAGGTTGCCACAGGATAGAGCAGAGTTTAGGGATCTTGTACGTAGGGTTGCTATGAATCGTAAGTGACTAGATGACACATAATAACAAGTACTCATTCTCAGAGTCAAATTATCAACTATCTCCTGTGTGAACTAAATTTCTCTTATATATCCATATCTCAATTTCATTCTGTAAATTTTAAACCATGATTTTTCCTTTCAATGCTGATGATGAGTCATCAGAGAACCTGGGATAATTGCAAAGAACTCAGAAATAAAAGTAGCAATATTATAAAGAGGTTGTCAACTTTAAAAAAAATTAAAAAGGACTTCATTTCCCAGCTCAGTGTTCCTTGTCTTGGATAGACAAGACACTTGAGTACTTTCTGAAATGTAAGTAAATTTGTAGAATGTTATTGAAGAATGGACCTGCACTCCAGAGTGTACCTTGCATTTGTTCTCCCAGAAAGATTTAGGGAGGAGATCAATTGGTAAATGTGTCTTCACAAGCCTGGGTGATGGAGTCTTTTCTAATAAATCAATACCTGTTAAAACATAAATATACATTATAAATAAAGTTTTCAAGGAATATACATTTATCATCTTCACAATCAACATTCCCATACATACTTGAAGAAACATAAAATATTATCTGACTTTCTATTCAGATTGATTTTCTATTTCAAGGGTTTTAATAATTTGCATTGTTACTAATACAAGATTTTTCTATCAAAAATACCCTTTTAAAATGTTCTGTATAACAATTATTATAGATTATTTAATACTCTGTTATTCACATTTTTTACAATTATTTAATTTTCTTATTTGTTTACTGTAACATTTTAGTGCCCATTTCTTTTTACTTGACTCCCTTATTACTTGACACCCAACAGATGCATAGAAAGTAGGGAAACCATGAGAATAGCTATGCAGCTTGTTTTATTTACCAACGAATAGGCAGTAGAGAGAAATATTAGTATTTAGAAGTAAATATTAACATGTACATAGTTGCTAGGTAAATAAAATAAAAATGCAAATTTCATTTGGATTCTTTTTATACCAACTCTTAATTTTTCTTTTATAATGGTTTGTACACAAAATGCATATGTGTTGTGTTATCATTCATATATACTTTGTTTCACAGATTAGTTCTTTCACATTGTATTTCACATGATCATTCTCATACATTGTATTTTATAAAAGTAATCTAAATTTAATAATTCTCACTATTATTCCATCTTTTTTAGGTCTTCAGTGGATTTTTCCTAATTTCTTTATACCTTCCCTTCTGCCATCAAACTCTGCAAACCTGTGATTTCCCTCACTGGCACTCTTAGCCTTCCTACTGTCTCCCTTCCACCTTTGGACATTGTATATAACTTGTGCCAGGTTTGTTGGATTTTATTTTTTGTGAGGTTTATTTGCACCTTTTTACATGTCTTGCACAATACAAATTTTGTACAGTAATTTTTTGCAATATTTTGGATATAATGATACTAAACAAAATTGCTGTTTACCTGATAATTTCATTGTTGTTATTATTGTTATGTGTCATTGAATTGTCTGCTGCTAATAGTAACCCTATGTACAATACCTCTGAATGCTGCCCTATCCTGAGCCAATCTCATTGTCTTTAGTAGTAGTAGTAGTAGTAGTAGTAGTAGTAGTGTTATTGTTATTACGGTTAAACAGTTTGAATACATCGTTTTTTAAATGGAAACATTCCCATTTCCTTCACCCACCCAACCAATCAAATTGTATGATCCTTTTACACACACACACACACACACACACACACACACACACACTCCCCTTGCTAATCCTGACCCCTCTGCTTCCACCTTCTCCATTTTGCATCCTCATACCTCATACTCATTCTACAATAATAATATAATACAGTATTTGCCCTTAAGAGACTGAGGTTAGTTCCCTTCCCATAATTGTTTTCCAGTCCCTCTCAAGTTAGATACTAATTTACAAAATCATTGCTCCTGTGTACTGTGTAGTATTCCATTGTGTGAGTGTATCATAATTTCTCAATCCATTCATTTGTGGTTGAACATCTGGGCTATTTCCATATTCTTGCAATGGTGAATAACGCTGCTATGAATATTGATGAATAATTCTCCATTTTAGTGTCAGTTCTCATTTTCTCAGGGTATATTCCAATCAGGGTCATATGGAATTTCTATGATCAGCACCAAACTGCCTTCCTGATTGGTTGTACCACTCTACAATCCCACTAACAATATATAAGGCTTCCTGTCTCAGCATATCCTCACCAACATTATTACTTTCTGTCCTGTTAAGCTTTGCCATTGTTACTGAATTGAGATATTATTTTATTGTGGTTTTGCTTTGCATCTCTCTTATTTGGCCGATTCTTCACGTGTTTGTTTGCCATCTGAATATTTCCTATGTAAAAAATTCTTTCCTTGTTTTTTGCTTATTTGTTAATTGTGTTATACATCTTTCATTATGAAACTCTTGTTTGAGACAGCATTGCCAATTTTTTGTTCACAGTAGTTAAGCTTTATTCTCATACTGTTGGAAAAGGTTTTTAATGGACACATGGATTTAATCTTTAGAAGGTCTCATTAATCAATTTTGTCCTCTTCATATTGTGCATTTCTGGCTGTATATGGCAGTCTCTTTATACTTTGGACTAGCGTTTCTAAGCTTGATCTCAGTTTGTCTAATATGAAGTTTATGGTTTTGAGCTTTACTCCCAGGTCAATCTTGAGATGATTTTTGTGCATAGTGTGAATTAGGATCCTGTTTCAACTTTTTACAGGTTGTTGTTGTTATGTGCCATTGAGTCACTTGTGACTCATAGCAACCCTATGTACAAGAGCCCTAAATGCCACTCTATCCTGTGCCAACCTCGCCTTCTCAATCACACTTATTCCCATCACTCCACTCACAGAATCAATCCATCTCATCGAGGGTCTACCTCTCCTGTGCCGTCCTTCCACTCTCCCAAACATGATGTCCCTCTCCAAGGAGCAGTCCCTCCTTGCAACATGCCCAAAATATGTCAGACAGATGAAGCTTCAGAATCCTGACTCCAAGGAGCATTCTGGCTTCACCCTCTCCAGGACAAACCTGTTTGTTCTCCTAGAAGTCCATGGTATATTCAACACTCTTCTCCAGCACCACGACTCAAAGGCATCAATTCTCTATCATCCCTATTCACTGTCCAACTCTCCGATGCATAGCACATAATTGCAAAGATTATATCCTGGATCAGGTGCACCTTAGTCTCCAGCCTGACATGGTTGCTCTTTAGCACTCTTGAGAGGTCCCTCACAGCTGACTTGCCCAATGCAATTCATCTCCTGATTTCCTGACTGCTGTTACCAAGAGTGTTGACTGTGGAACCAAGTAAACTAAAACTGTAAACTATCTCAATCTCTTCACAATCCATACTGATGCTGCCAATTGGCCCAGTGGTGAGACTCTCTGTCTTCTTGATGTTGAGCTTCTATCCATATTGAAGACTGTAATCCTTGACCTTCTGCAGTAAGCGCTTCAGGTTTCCTCAGTTTCAGCAAGCAGGGCTGTGTCATCTGCATAATGCAGGATGTTGATGGTTCTTCCACCAATCCTGATACCACATTCCTCCTCGTACAGCCCAGTGTCTCGAATGATCTGTTCTGCATACAGATTGAAAAGTTATGGAGACAAAATACATCCCTGAAGGACCCCCTTCTTGATATTGAACCATGTACTGTCTCCTTGTTCTGTTCTGATGACTGCCTCTTGGTCCAAGCATAGGTTTTGCATTAGCACAATCAAATGTTCTGGGATTCCCATTCTTCTCAGAGTCCAATTTTGCCAGCACCATTTGTTTAAGAAATTGTCATTTCCCCATTTGATAGTTTTAATTTCCTTGTCTAATATTAGTTGACCATAGACAGCTGGGTCTATTTTTGGATTCTCAATACTGTTCCTTTGGTTTATGTGCTTATCATTGTACCAGCACCATGCTGTTTTGGTTACTACCACTGTATAACAGGTGTTGAGGTCAGTGAATGCTATGCTTCCCACTTCACTTTTGTCTCTCAAAAGTGTTTTACTTATTTGGAGTCTCTTAAAATAAACTTGACAATTTCCCCTTCAATATTCTTGAAAAATGAATTTGATATCTGTATTGAGATAATGTTGAACATGTAAATTGCTTTTAGTTGTTGTTGTTGTTATGTGCCGTCGAGTCGCTTGCGACTCATAGCGACCCTATGTACAACAGCCCTAAACTCTGCTCTGTATTGTGCCAATCGTACTATCTCTGACACTCCCATCCCGATTATCTCAGTCACTGAATCAATCCACCTCATAGAGGGCCTTCCCCTCCTGTGCTGTCCCTCCATCCTCCCAAGGATGATGTCCTTCTCCAAGGACTGGTCAAGGATTGTCATTTTCACAATATTGAGTCTTCTTATCCATTAACAAAGCACATTTTCCCATTTCCTTAGATCTTTTATTGTGTCATGCAGAATATTCTATAGTTTTCTTTGTATAGGGTTTTTGTATCTCTAATTAGGTTCATTCCCATGTGTCTCAATCTGGTTAGCTATTGTAAATGGTATTACTTTTGTCTTTGTTTCATTCTTTGAGCTCTCTTTGTTACTATAAAGGATGTTTTGGATATTGATCTTATATCCTACCACTCTACTAAATTGGTGTACTAACCCTAATAGTTGTTTTTGTTGAATCTTTGGTGTTTTCTCTGTACCCTATCATATTATCTGCATATAGAGATAGTTTACCATCTCTTTGCCTATCTTTATTTCCTTCTCTTGGTTTATTGTCCTAACAAGCAATTCCAATACAATGTTGACTAGAAGTAGTAACAGTGGTCATCCTTGTCTGATCCCTGTTCGCTTTTAGAAAATCTCCATTGAGAATGATGTTGGCTCTTGGTTTTTTTATATATACTTTTCACATGTTGAGGAAATTCCCTTCAATTCCAATTTTGCTAAGTGTCTTTATCAGGAAGGGATATTGGATTTTATCAAATGTCTTTTCTGCATTAATTGCTAAAATGATATGGTTACTTGCTTTGTTAATATGGTGAATTACAATTACATTGATTATTTTTCTTATGTTGAACCACCCTTGCATGCCTGTTATGAATTCCACTTGGTCATGGTGAATTAATTTTTTATGTGCTTTTGGATTCTATTGGCTAGGATTTTGTTATGAATTTTTGCATCTATATTAGTGAGAGATACTGGTCTGTAGTTTTCTTTCTTGGTAATATCTTTGCCTTGTTTTGTTATTATGTTCATGCTTCCTTCATATAAAGACTCTGGGAGTGTTCCTCCTCATACAGCCCAGCGACTCGGATGATCTCTTCTGCATATAGATTGAAAAGGTGTGAAGACAAAATACATCCTTTTGGATACCCTTCTTGATTTTTAACCATGGAGTGTCTCCTTGTTCTTTTCTGACAACTGCCTCTTGGTCCAAGTATAGGTTTCACATAAGCACAATCAAGTGTTCTGGGATTCCCATTCCTCTTAGAGTCAGCCACAGTTTGTTGTGAGCCACACAAACAAAAGTCTTTGAACAGTCAATGAAGCACAGATAGACATCCCACAGATAGACATACTCTCTGCTCTCTGCCAAGATTAACATTAGCTTTAATACCTCTAGTATTGCTGTCTCTTCTAAACCCAGCCTGAGTTGAAGAAAATAAAATCAAATCTGCAGGAATCAAAATTTGACCTTAAGCCTATCCCACTCAAATTTCAAATCCATCTCAGGAACAGGCTCGGTAAATTGTGTTTTTATTCTCATTTGTTTCAAGAAATTTTTTCATTTTTTTAAATTTCTTTTTTATTTATTCTATTACCCACACATATTCAAGTAGGACAGTGTTCAGCTTCCAGGTGTATTTTCCCTCCTCTTTTTAACTCTTGTTGATTTCTCATTTTGTAACACTGAGAAAATGGTTTGTATTATTTCTATGCTTTCTAATTTATTGTGGCTTGCTTTGCAACCTAAAATATGTTCTATTCTGGAGAATGTTCCATGTGTTCTGGAGAAGTATGTGTATTGATCTTTTTTTTCGGGGGAGGGGATGCATTAGCCTTTATATATTTATGAGATCAAGTTGGTTGATTGTGTGGTTTAGTTCTTCAGTATCTTTGTTGAGTTTCTTTCTTATAGTCCTATCTTATCTTAAGAGTGGCATTTTGAAGTCTCTTACTACTATAGTGGTATTGTTTATTTCTTTATTTAGTTCTGTTAACATTTGCTTTGTGTATTTTTCAGTTCTATCATTTTGTGCATAGATGCTTATGATGGTTATGTTCTCTTGTTCTAGTGACACTCTAAGCATTATATAGTGTTCTTCCTTGTCCTTTGTGATAGTTTTGTGATAGATACTGAAATCCATTTTATCAGAGATTAATATTGCTACTCTGTGACACTAATGTGTCAAATGCGTTAATGGCTGGGTTACCCAATGCAGGCAGAGAGTGGGGTGGAGCTCCCCAATTAAAACAAGCTTGGATGGAGGAGTGGCATCAACTTCCATAACAGCTTGCCTCTGGAAACCCTATGAACCTGGAGAGAGGATGAAAGACACACAAGCGCTGAGGACTCTTCTTCATAGGGTCACTATGAGTCGCCTGGACTCGACAGCACTTAACAACAACAACAACAACAACACTGCTACTATTCGGATTGTTTGTTTTTTTCCTGGTTACTGTTTGCTTTGTGTTTCTTCCTCCTACCACTTGACTTTTAGTCTGTCTTTACCGTCACTTTTTAAATGTGTCTCTTGTAGACAGTAAATTGATGGGTTTTGTCATTTATCCAATCTACTACTCTGTTTCTTTTCACTGGCCCATTTAAACCACTCATAGACCATGTAATTATTGAGAGTCAAGGTTTTATTGCTATCATTTTGTTGGGTTCATTTTTGTATTGTTGCTGGCTACTTTGAGTCATCTGCCTTTCCTGGTGGCTCTGTGAGAAGGACTTCCTTCATTATTTCCTACAACATTGGTCTTATTTTACAAAGTCCCTTAGTTTCTTCTTTCTAAGAATATCTTGATCTGTCTATCCTGTCTGATAGACAGTTTTTCTGGGTACAATATTCTTGGTTGAAAATAGTGTTCTTTGAGTATTAAATATACGTTTACCACTGTGATTTTGCTTACATGGTTTCTGCTGAGAAATCAGCATTTAATCTATTTGCTCATCTAAGTTTTTTTTGTTGTTGTTGTATACCATCAAGTAAGAACCAAGATATATCCATCCTTTCAGTGGAATCTCAGGGGCAATTAATCACATTGGAGGAGATTGCCCATCCTCCCACAGAGTAGTGGGTGAATTTGAACTGCGTGCCTTCAGGATTGTAGAGGTACTTTCAGAATTCTCTCCTTGTCTTTGGTTCTGGCAAATTTGACTATGATATG
>NW_006399942.1:1317390-1332391 GCF_000299155.1 Elephantulus edwardii
CTAAAACTTTTTCAGTGCCTTTTTTTCTTCTTCTTGTTCTAGAATTCCAGTTATGTGCATGTTTTTCCTCTTGTTTGTTCCCCTTATTATTCTTAGTCTTTCTTCATTTGCCTTCCTTTTAGATTCTGATATTTGGTATAGGAGATCAGAACTGAGAGCTCTCTCTTCTATTTTACTGACTCTGTGCTCTATCTCTTAAGTTCTGCTCATCTGTCCCTCCAACATGTTGACAACTTTTGAGGTACTAATCTTAATATTTTGGATTACAGTTTCTTATTTTTCTGAGGTTTCTAATTTTTTATTTGTTTTATCTGAAAAATAACTCTATTGAGAACAAAATTCTGTGATTCTTTTAGGAATTACAAGTCTTATATAATTTGTTCTGATTTAGTCTCTAGTTGTTTACATCATACTTTTCTCTTAGGTGATTTTTTTAGATCCTGGAATAGACCAAGATCTTCACACATTATACTTCACCTACTTAATTTATGCTTTCTCAAACCATGTGCATAATTTTAGGCCTATGTTTGAAATTGATTTCCTTAAAAATATAATACAAATTAATACCACTTTATTTCAATGAGTCCTTGATTTTTAATAACTGGTTCTAATGATGAAGTCCATAGTGAATTATGCGGAAAACAAAATTGCTAAACATCTCCGATATATTGTTTGTTCATGTACTAATTTTTTCACAAAATTACATTAAACTCTAAGCAGCAGGCTTTATTAATAATTCCATATTTTACTCATAACATAGTACATAACCTTTAAGAAGTATTCCATATTAGTGAAATTCAAAATTAATAATTCTGTCTTTGAAGAGCAACAACTATTTTTTTATATTTTAAAGAACAACTAACATTGAGACAATGGAAATCCCAGGACACTTAATTATACTTTTAAGGGGAAAAAAGTCTATACATAGAACAAGAAGCTGTTGCTCAAATGAAACAAAGGAATACAATATGGTTTAGCTAAGGAAGACTACTACATGTCAGGATTGCATCCATTCCCCATAGCTATTCAATCTGAATGCTAAGCAAATAAATCCTGAAACCAGTCTCTATGAAGAAAAATATGGAATCAGTATTGGAGGAAAATTTATCAACAACCTACATTATGCAGATGACATCCTTGCTAACTAAAAGTGAAGAAGACCTGAAAAGCTTACTGTAGAGGATCAAAGACTAAAGCCTTTAATATTGATTGCATCACAAGATCAAGAAAAGAATGGTCTTTACCACTAGGCCAATAGGAAACATCATGACAGATGGAGAAAATATTGAAAGTATCAGTCTTGGTACAAGCAGTGAGGAGACTCATCATTTTGAAAAAATCCACTGTCAGGCACCGCTCCAAAATAAGTAAGACTAGGTAAATCTGATTCAGGCTGTGGTCTTTTCATTCACTTGCTATGCATCTAAGAATTGGATAATTAATAAAGATGGCAGATGAATTTATGTCTTGAGTTGCAATATTGGAGAATAATACTGAATATCTCATATACTGAAAAGAACAAACCGATAAGTCTTGGAAAGAGTTCAGCCTGAGTTCTCCTTGGAAGCAAGGGTGGCAAAACTTCATCTCTCACACTTTGGACATGTAGTTAAGAGAGGCTATTCCTTGGAAAGGAATATTATGTTTGGGAAGATGGTGGGTCAGTGAAAGAGAAGACTACTCCAGTATGAAGGATAGACATGTTGATGACAGGAAGGGGCTAATGTGTATCAGAGATTATCAAGATGGTGTAAGGTAGCACAGGATTCAGTTCCTGTTGTCCATAGGATCACTAGGAGTGGCACCTAATAACAACAATCAATATTTATCTATTTAAGTATAGTCAAAGCTCAAGTTAGGAAATTGTTGTTTCAATATGCCAAATTTTATACAAGAACACTACTACAAAGTAAGGAGCACTATAATATTCATCAGGAGTTCTGGTGGCCTACTGGTAAGAAGCTGTGCTGCAATCTCAAAGCAATGCGGTTCTAATCAGGTGTTCTGTGGGGAGGAAATGGGCAATTTCCTTTTGTGCAATTTGTTGCCTCTGCAAAGCCACTGGAGTAGTAAGCTATGAGTAAGTTCTGACTTGATAGCACACATAATAATTACTGTAAAATAACAACATAATAATGACTTAAGAATAGATTGAATCACTAAACATAAATAATTGAAGACTGGATGAGCTGTGAGATGACATCAGGGATATCATCCACAAAGAGAACAAAAGATCCCTTAATGATAATCAACCCCAATTTCCAGATATTATCTACAAAGATTTTGCTTCTCACAAGTGAACACGCATTGAACTAAATTTAAAATTTCCTATGTTCTTTTGTCATTGAATTCCTTAAAAACTTCCATTCTCTGATACCAAATTCAATCCAGTTGTCTCTGAATATGTATGAATCAAAATTATAATAATGAATATTCTTTGCAAATTATATTTTAACATTGTAGAACAAAATGATTTAAAAGTTACCTGAAGCTCTTAATCCGGGAGCATACATTTCCAACATTGGAACTTTATTAGTAATAAAATCTCTATTGCATATTTCAATTTCTCCTTCATTTAGAATCATGTCTAAAATTTCACTAATCCAAGTTGTACCTATGGCAAAAATCCCCCAAAACAAAAACAATTTAAAAACCCAAACAAAACATTATTACAATGTTCATTAAAATCTGATGGGCACAGGAGATGGAAAATCACTCATTCTATTCCTGCTGATCTTGCTGTTACGTGTCTCCAAATTGACTATGTCTCACAGCAGCCCTATGAATAACGGATCAAAACCTTGTCCTATCTGGTTAAAATAGAGCAACTTAATTAAGTAACTAAAATTTAATTCTTTACCTTAATGAGATGAAATGAGTAAAAAACCTTCTTAATAAATCTTAATTAAAACATAGACTTTTTTTTTCTCTTTGTTTCAAATGCTCACTTGAAAAAACTAGAAATGAATTATTGAACTGAACATTAACTTTTTCTAAGACATGGAGAGAAATAAGTTCATCATCAAGAAATAAAAAAGGATATAAATCTTCATTTATCAGTCCAGTAAACTCACCTGATTTGGGATATGTAGCTATTATTATGTCATCTGGCTTGCTTTGGAATTTTCTCATGTTTTCCCAAATGATTGCAAAAGGATTGATCATGGGATAGCCTTGAATCACCTTCAGATTTTTTCGCAAAAAGTCTTTTGAGGAAATCATTTTGATTTACCAGATTGTCTCAATACTTAAGAGAATGTGTCTGATATTCAGAATATGGGAAGATAAAGAGAATAAAAAAAATAAAAATATGCATAAATAATACTATTTCTGAGATAAAGGGGTATCACATTCAGAACAACTGAACTTTGATACACTGAGTACACAGAGATCTAAATATAAAGGACATATTGGTATACATGAAGCCAGTGATTATAAAAGCAAAAATTGTGTAAGTGATAAGTAAACAAAGGTCTTTAGTAGGACTTTAGAAATAAAAAGAACCAGAAATGTCACCGTAAGTTTAACGATAACTTAATATCACAACTTGGACCTTCCTTGCTGAGCCTGAGGAAGACCTGAAGCGCTTGATGCAGAAGGTCAAGGGTGGTAGCTTTCAATATAGATTGAAACTCAACATCAAGAAGACAAAGATTCTCACCACTGGACCAATTGGCAGCACCACAATAGAAGAAGAGATTGATATTGTTAACAGTTTTAACTTGCTTGACTCCACAATCAACATTCTTGGCACTAGCAGTCAGAAAATCAAAAGATGAATTGCACTAGGAAAATCTTCCAGAGTACTGAAAAGCAACGATGTTAGTATAGAGACTAAGGTGTACTTAATCCAGACCCGGTCTGTGCACTTATTTGCTTTGCATCAGAGAGCTGGGCAATGACTAAGGATGACAGAAGAATCAATGACTTTGAGTTGTGGTGCTGGAGAAGAGTCTTGAACTTTCCATGAACTTAAAAAAACAAAAACAAAAACAAAAAACTGAAAAGACAAAAAAACCCCAAACCAAAACAGGTGAGTCTTGGAGAGGATGAAAACAAATTCTGTCTCATGTACTTTGGGCACTTGGCCAAAAGGGACTGGTTCTTGACTAAGGACATTATCAGTGAAGAAGCAGGAGACCCCATGTGAAATGGATTGATACAGTAACTGGGGCAATGGGAGTCAGTGTGTTGGAAACAATGAGACTGACTCAGGATACGGCTGATTTCAGAGTTGTTGCACCTAGGGTAGGTATAAGTCACAGACGACTCGATGACACATAACAACAACTAACAAAAAGTTTAAAGACAACTTAAGATTATGACTCTATGTTGTTAAGTGCCATCGAGTTGCTGGCCACTCATAGCGACCCCATGTACAACAGCCTTAAACTCTGTTCTGTCCTGTGTCAATCTCATTGTCTCCAACACACTCATCCTGATAACCCCAGTCACCGAATCAATCCATCTTCTAGAGGGCCTTCCCCTCCTGCGCTGTCCCTCCACCATACCAAGCATGATGTCCTTCTCCAAAAACCAGGCTCTCCTTACAACATGACCAAAGTATGTCAGACGAAGACTCAGAATCCTTACCTCCAAAGAGCAGCCCAGTTTAACCCTCCCCAAGATGAATCTGTATGTTTTCTTAGCAGTCTGTGGCACCCTCAAAACTCTTCTCCAACACCAAAGCTCAAAGGCATCAATTCTTCTATCCTCCCTAGTCATTGCCCGACTCTCTGATGCATAACATGTGATTTCAAAGACCATAGCCTGTGTCAGATGTACCTTACTCCCCAGAGAGACACGGTTGCTCTTCAGTACTTTAGAGAGGTCCCTAACAGCAGACTTTCCCATCGCAATAAGTCTTTTAATTTCTTGGATGCTGGTGCCGAGAGTGTTGACTGTGGAGCCAAGCAAAGTAAAGCTGTGAACAATCTCAATCTCTTCACCATCCACCCTGATGCTGTCAATTGGTCCAGTGGTGAGAATCTTTGTCTTCTTGACATTGAGCCTCAATCCATATTGAAGGCTACAGTCCTTGACCCTCTGCAGCAAGCGCTTCAGGTCCTCCTCAGTTTCAGCAAGCAGAGTTGTATCATCTGCATATCACATATTCTTGATAGATTATCCACCAATCTTGACCCCACATTTCTCCTCATAGAGCCCAGCCTCCCGGATAATCTGTTCTGCATACAGGTTGAAAAGGTATGGAGACAGGACACATCCCTGGCATACGCCCTTCCCAGTTTTGAACCATGCAGTGTTTCCTTGCTCTGTTCTGACGAGTGCCTCTTGGTCCAAGTAGAGGTTTTTGCATTAGCACGATTAAATGTTCTGGGATTCCCATTCTTCTCAGAGTCAGCCACAGTTTGTTATGATCCACACAGTCAAATGCCTTTGCATAATCAATGAAACACAGACATTCTTCTGGCATTCCCTGCTTTCAGCTAAGATCCGTATAACATCAGCTACAATATCCCTAGTACCACGACCCCTTCGAAGCCCAGACTGGACTTCCAGCAGTTCTCTGCTGACGTGCTGTTCTAGTCATTTTTGGATAATCTTCAGAAGAATCTTGCCTGCATGTGAAAGCAATGATATTGTTCTATACTAAGAAAAAAGTCCAAGACAAAATAAATTTATCACTTAACCTAAGCACTTCTTTTGTAGCTTACATTTATTTATAGGAAATCTACTGTCATCTTTATCATTGTATTATATTATAATAATATATAATAATTATATATTATAATAATATCTTATTGTTTCCACTCTCTCTCCCTCTGTGTGTTTCTATTGTTTTCTTTCTGTGTCATTGTTTTTGACACTATGGTTAGGATTCACCTTGGTGTAGTTTTATTTTGGTGTAGCCTTTTTATTTTTCTTTCTTAACCCTTTGAGCTCATTGAGAATCTTGGATTTTTGGATTTACAGTTTTTCTAAATATGGAAACTCTTTGGTTACAATTTCTTACATATTTTGTTCTGCTACTCCTTTTTGTGAGGCAGTTATTCACCTGGCAGAAAATTGCCCATCTTTCTCTGATGAAGCAACTGATATATTAAAACCACATATGCCTTTGGAATTGTAGCATAGCTTCTTACTGCTAGGCCACTAGTTGTTGTTGCTTGGTGTTGTAGAGACAAAGATGACCCATAAAGACCCCATGAACCCTATCCTATCCTGTGCCATCCTCATACTTACTGAAATACTAGAATTTATTGCTACAGTCACTTCACCAATCCACCTGGTTGAAGGTCTTCCTATCTTTCTCTGACCCTTCATCTTCCCAAGCACTCCGTCTATCTCCAAGGAATAGCCTCTCCTACCAACATGCCCTAAATATGTGAGGCAAAGCTTTACTATCTTTCCTCCCAGAAACAGTTTGGCTGCACTTTCTCCAAGACATACTAGTGTGTGCAGTTCATGGCATAGTTAGCACTCTTCTTCAATACTACAGATCAAAGGTATAAATTATTTTTCCATCACCCTTACTCAGTATACCCAGCTCTCAGCAAAATAACAAGTAATCAGAAAGACCATGGCCTTAATCAGATGCACCTTAGTCCTCAAACTGACATTCTTGCCCCTCAGTAATTAAGAAAGGTCTTTGACTACAGACTTCCCCATTCACTATGTCTCCTAATCTCCTGATTGCTGGTTCCATGGGTGTTGACTGTGACTCTAAATAAGATGAGATCATTAACAACATCAGAATTATTGTTTTCTTGAAGTTGAGACGCAATTCATAATCACAGCTATATTCTTTAACACTCTGCAACAAGTATTTCAAGTCCTCCTCATGTTCAACAAGCAAGGTTGTGCCATCTCCATAACACAGGTTATTGATGAGTCTTTCTCCAATCTTGATGCCACATTCTTCATAGATTCCAGCTTCTCAAATAATTTGCTCAGCATACAGATTGAAAAGACATGGAAAGAGGATAACATCCTGACATTCTCCTTTTCTAATTTTAAACGATGAATGTTTCATTCTCTATGTGGAACAGACTGGACTTTATGAGGCTAGATTTTATGAGGAGGAGTGTGACATCAGGATTGGAGGAAGACTCAATAAATATAACCTGTGTTATGCAGATAATACAACTTTGCTTGCTGAAAATGAGGAGGATCTGCGGTGCTTGCTGGAGAAGGTCAAGGACTGTAGTCTTCAATATCGATTGAAGCTCAACATCAACACAACAAAGAAAGATTCTCACCACTGGGCCAAATGGCAGCACCATGATAGATGGAGAAGAGATTGAGGTTGTTAGCAATTATAGCTCACTCAGCTCTACAATGAACACTTTTGGCAACAGCAGTATGGAAATCAAAAGACAACTTGTTTTGGAGAAATCTGATGCCAGAGACCTCTCCAGATGGCTGAGGAGCCATGGTATCAGTATACAGACTAAGGTGCGCCAGATCCACGCCTTGGTTTTAAAAATTACATGCTATGCATCAGAGTTCTGGACAATGACTAAGGAGAATCAATACCTTTGAGTTGTAGTGCTGGAGAAGAGTCTTGAACATAGCATGGACCATTAAGGGAACAAACATATCTGTCTTGGAGAAGATGAAACCAAGTTCTCCTTGGAGGCTAGGATCTTGAAGCTCCATGTCACATACTTTGGGCATGTGATGAAGAGGGACTAATCCTTGGAGAAGGACATTGTGCTTGGAAGGATGGAGTAACAGTGCAGAAGAGGAAGACCCTGGATGAGATGGATTGATACAGTAACTAGGACAATGGAGCAGGTATGTCAGAACTAGTGAGATCTTCTCGTAACAGGGCAGGCTTCAGAGCTATTGTACATAGGTTTGCTATGGGTCACAGGTGATTCAACAGCACATAACAACAACTAATTAAAACAGTCAAGAGGCTAGACTTCATGAAGAAGAGACTTTATGACTTCAGGATCAGAGGAAGATTCATAAACAACCTGTTATGGAAATATTATAATCCAGCTTCCTGAAAGCAAAGAGGACTTCAAACACTTCCTATATAAAATCAAAGACTATCACTTTCCTGAAAGCAAAGAGGACTTCAAACACTTCCTATATAAAATCAAAGACTATCACTTTCAATATGAATTAACATCAAGAAGATAAAAGTACTCCCTACTAGGTCAATATACAACATTGTGAAAATGAATAGAAGACTGAAGTTGTCAAAACTTACTCTTTTTTGAACTCACAATTCTGCAAAGAGAACAAACAAGTTGATCCTAGACAGGTAAAACCAGGCTGCTCCTTGGCCTAAAGCTTCATCTGACTTACTTTGGACATGTTGCAAAGAGGGACCAATCCTTAGAGAGGGACGTCATACTTGGGGAGAGGAGAGGGACAGTGCAGGAGAGGAAGACTTTTGCTAAGACGGAGTGATTCAGTGACTGAGGTAATAGGGGTATGACAGTAAGATTGGCACAGGATAGAGCAGGGTTTAGGGTTGTTATACATAAGGTCTCTATGAGACGCAGGCAACTTTATGGCACATAACAACAACAAAAACAACAAGAAGACCATTTCCCTAAGACTTCCCACATCAGGTCCAGTGATTCATTCCATAAAGCTGTTTTGTTATAGCCAAGAAGTTTTTATAACTTTGCCCCTACAATGTGTTATTGCATTCTTGGATGTATTCACAGCACTTAAAAGTACACATATGGATTGCATCTTAATATCAAGCAAATACAAATCCTCACTACTGAGCCAATTAGGCAGCATCATGATAGATGAAGAAACATTTATATTGTCAACTATTTTGTCAAGCACCACTCAAGAAATCAAAAGATGTGTTATGTTTGAGAAAAATCTGCAAAAGAGAAGACCTTCTACAAGGTAGACTGACACAGAGATTTTGAAAAGGAGCTCAAAATATCAGAGATGAGGAAAATGGCATAGAACAAGGTAGGGTTCACTTCCATTATTCATAGGGTACCTATGGGTCATAGTCAACTAGAAGGCACATAACAGCAAAAATAGCATAACTACATATATCAAAATATCCTTTGCCTTTGTCATAGGTATAATCCATTGACTTCCCCACCCCTGTTCAGTTTGAGTGTCTACCTGTATTTATTCACAAATTATTAATATAATGGTTATTGCTGAATACAATAGTGTATCATTGTAATATGTAACAGTGTTTACCTTCAATGCCTTTGAATCTATCCCTCATTCTATAGGATGGTGTCTTTTGACTTGATCATTTTGTGCTGGCTTTCCTCTTATATATTGTCTTTCTGTTTATTCAAGTTGTTGTTTTTAGGGTGCTGTTGAGTTGAGTATGACCCATAGAGACTCTGTGAACAACAGATCTGAAGCCTCTCCTATCCTGTGCCATCCTCATAATCTCTGACATACTCAAGGCCTTTGCTGCAGTCACTGTGTCAGTTCACCTCATTGAGAGTCTCCCCTTCCTTTACTGTCACTCCACCTGTCCAAGCACGATGTTCTTCTCCACAGAATAACCACATTTAGCAATAGTTCTAAAATATATGAAGCTTTAGCATCTTTGTCTCTAAGGAGTATTCTGGCTGCACTTTCTCAAAGACATATGTATTCTTTTGGCATGTTCTTGTTTAGTATTCTCCACTGCTACATTTGAAAAGCATTAATTCTTCTTAAGTCATTCTTATTTACTGTCCAGCTTTCACATGCATAGCAAGTTACTGAAATCACCATGATCTGAATCAGATGCACTTTAGTCCCCAAAGTAACATTATTTATTACTCCTGAGTAATTTGGAAAAGTCTCTGACTACAGACTTTCTCAGTGCAATATGTCTTCTGAGCTCCTGACTGCTGATATAAAGCGTATTGATTGTGTATTCAAGTATGATAAAGTTATTGAGAGCTTCAGTCTTTTCTCCATATGTCATGATGTTGCCTATAGATCCAATGGTGAGGATTTTTGTTTTCTTGATGCTGAGATGCATTCTTTATTGAAGGCTGCAGTATTTAACTTTCTGTAGCAAG
Source organism: Elephantulus edwardii (assembly GCF_000299155.1). Classification (NCBI taxonomy): domain Eukaryota; kingdom Metazoa; phylum Chordata; class Mammalia; order Macroscelidea; family Macroscelididae; genus Elephantulus; species Elephantulus edwardii. Next base: position 1,327,371 of record NW_006399942.1, read on the forward strand.
TGCTTCAAGTCCTCCTCACTTTCAACAAGCATGGTTGCATCATTTGTATAACAGTAGTGATTTACTTTTCCCTTTACTCTCATTGCTAGTGATTGTAAGAATTATTGTTTAGGGAAATCAGAGTTTACAATTTGTAAGAAAACTTTTCTTTGCAAATTTCCATCTTCAAAAGTCTCATACTTTTAAAAAAAAGTCTGAGGAAGTCAGAATGAGTAATGAGCTAATAAAAACTCAGCTGATGGCAAACACAGGTAGTAATCAGGTGTAACTAACTCAGGAAGGTCTCGGGCATTAGTCTTAAGTTAGTATTTCTCCTTGCAACCAGTGGATGATGATGACTTCAGAATTGCATGCACAAAGTACTACAGGGAGGAAGGATAGTTCACAGAACTTATGATACCTGAGATTGACCAGATGTCTTGAAATGTTATTGAAGAATCCTATTTCTCTTAAATATAAAAATAGACTGAGACATTGAAACCTTATAAACTATATTAAAAAGATACAAGCAACTTTACATGTCTATAAATTTTAGTCTACACTGGTTTCTTATCCAACTTTTGGCTACGTCAAGAGCAAGTTGAATCATAGATTAAAAATGAAAATGCCAAAATACACTCTTCTCAGGAGAACACTTATCATGAGACACACTTGTCAGGGTACTTTACCATTGCTCTGCTGCAAGATGCCAAAGCCTGTGTGGCATTCCTGGCCTGGAAGCATCATCCAGCCACTGCTTCTTTGGTCTGATAAGGGCTGTGGCCCAGCCCAGGCCCATTCATACCCTGGCTAGCAACAGAACCACTCACTGTCTGTCAGGATGAGGGGCTGCAGTTTCAGTGTGGCTCAGGACTCAATCCTACGAAAAGTACTAAATACCTGTCCCTTACCACCTGGAGATCCCATGACCTGGAGGCCGTCCAGCTGCTACCACTGCTTTCTAGCACTAGAAGCACCAATATCACAGATACTTTGCCTTAAACACTGCTGTCTAGTTAAATCACATGGGATTTCTTAAGTTCAAGTAAAAGAGGCCAGGTGGAGCCATGGTTTTTAGAGGGCAACAGTTATACAGTTATCACACTCCAGGTTGACTGTTGTTCCCATAAGAGGAACACCAATATACAGGTCCTTCACAAAACATTGCCATACCCTAAGTCATTATATAGTTACATCAGCCTAACATCTACTAAAAAAAGACTAATATAATTTCAAGAATAATACAATGTCAAGAACATAGCAATCTGCCTCAGTCATCATGAAAAAACAAACCTTCTCCTAAAAAAAGCAGACCAATAAATACCTGAGATAGAGAGAACCAGAAGAAATATGCTGATGTGGAGTTATTTAAACATCTACAGAAGAAGATGCAACTGATAGGGGGTGGGTGGGAAATAGGGAAATCATTAAGAGCAAATACCTCGAAGATAGCAATCCAGAAGAAATAACTTGATGAAGTGCAACTTGAACAACTATGGAAAAAAATGCAAAATATAGAAGAATTGATAGCATAGATAAAGAAGCTGTTGTTGTTGATGTTTGCCTTTGAGTGGAGAACAACTCATAGTGACATTATAGACAAAAGGCCTAAAGCCCTTCTACAACTATCAACTTTTATCAAAGTCCGTAAAGTTTCCAGAGGCATGTTATTTAGGAAGTGGATGCCACTCTTGCTTCCAAACCTTTCATAGTACGTTATTGTTGTGTTGTTATGTGCCACTGAGTCTCTTGCAATGTATAGCAACCCCTATGTATAGCAACTCTGAACCCTTCCCTATCCTGAGCCAGTCTTACTAATTCTGACACACCAACCCCCATTGTCCCAGTTACTGTATCAGTTCATCTCATCCAGGTCTCCCTCTCCTGCACCCTTCTAAGCATGATAACCTTCCCCAAGGACCGATCTCTCCAGGCCACATGCACAAAATAAGTGAGGTAGAGAGAGCTTCAAAATTCTAGCCTCTGAGGAGAGACTTGGTGTCACCCTTTCCAAGACAGACTGATTTGCTTTCTTGGCAATCCGTGGTATGTTCAAGACTCTTCTCCAGTACTTCAACTTGAAGGCATCTGCTCTTCTTGTCGTCCTTAGTCATTGTCCAACTCTCTGAAGCATAAAAAAGTTACTGAGAAGACCATGGCCTGGATTAGGTGCACCTATGTATCTAGACTGACATCATTGCTCTTCAGCACTCTGGAGAGGTCCATGACAGCAGATTTTCCCAATGCAATTCATCTTTTGAATTTCTGACTGCTAGTGTTAAAAGAGTGTCGGTTGTGGATCCAAACAAGCTGTAATTGCCAACAACCTCAATCTATTCTCCATCTAATATTGGTGCTGCAAATTAGTCCAATGGTGAGAATCTTTGTCGACTTGATATTGAACTTCAATCCATATTGAAGACTACAATCTTTGAGGTCTTCCTTAGTTTCAGCAAACTAGGTTGTGTCATTTGCATATTGCAGATTGTTAATGAGTCTTCCTCCAATCCTGATGCCACATTACTCCTCATAAAGCCCTGCTTCCCAAATGATCTGTTCTGCATACAGATTGAAAATGTACGGGGACTGGATACATCCCTGACACACTCCTTTCTTAATTTTGAACCATGCAGTGTTTCCTTGCTCTGTTCTGAGGACTGCTTCTTGTTCCAAGTACAGGTTTCATATAAGCACAATTAAGTGTTATGAGATTCCCATTTGCCTCAAGGTTAGCCATAATTTACTGTGATCCACAGAGTAAAATTATTTTGCATAGTCAATGAAACATACATAGACCTTCTGGTTCTCTCTGCTTTCTCCAAGATCCATCAGACATTGGCAATAATGTCCTAAGTGCTACTACGTTTTCTAAACCCAGCTTGTATTTCTGGTAGTTCTCTATTAATGGGCTGTTCAAGTCTTTTCTGGATAATCTTCAGCAGGATTTTGCTAGTATGTGATATTAGTGATATTGTGCAATAATTTCCACACTCTGTCAGGTCACCATTTTTTTTGGGGGGGGGATGTCACCTTTTTTTTAGAATGGGAATAATTATGGATCTCTTCCAGTCAGTTGACCAAGTAATTGTCCTTCAGCTTTCTTGGCACATCTTGGTGAGCACCTTCAGGGAAGCATGTGTTCACTGAAATATGCCAATCGGTATTCCATCTGTTCTTGGGGCTTTATTTTTTGCCAAGTCCTTCAGAGCAGTCTGCTATTCCTCACAAGACAGAAAGGGTACAGCCAACACAATGCTGGAAATAACAGAAAAGCATGAAAAGGTAATCCAGAATTGTTGTTGTTGTTATGTGCCATTGAGTCGCTTTCAACTCATAGAGAACCAATGTACAACAGCCCTAAACTCCGCTCTGTCCTGTGCCAATCACACCATCTCCAACACACCCATCCCAATTGCCCCAGTCACTGAATCAATCCACCTCATAGAAGACCTTCCCTTCCTGTGCTGTTCTTCCACCCTACCAAGCACGATGTCCCTCTCCAAGGACCTGTCCCTCCTTACAACATGCCCAAAATATGTGAGACTGAGCCTCAGAATCCTTGCCTCCAAGGAGCCACCCAGTTTGACCCTTGCCAGGATGAATCTGCTTGTTTTCCTACCAGTCCTTGGTACCCTCAATAGTCTTCTCTAGCACGACAGCTCAAAGGCATAAATTCACCTTCTATCCTCCTTAGTCATTGTCCAACTCTCTGATGCATAACAAGTGATTGTGAAGACCATGACCTGTATCAGATGCACCTTGGTCCCCAGAGAGACACCATTGCCCTTCAGTACTTTGCAGGGGTCCCTAACAGCAGACTTTCCCATGGCAATACATCTTTTAATTTCCTGTCTACTTGTGCTGAGAGTGTTGGCTGTGGAGCCAAGCAAACTAAAGCTGTGAACAATCTCAGTCTCTTCACCATCCATTCTGATGCTGCCAATTGGTCCAGTGGTGAGAATCTTTGTCTTCTCGACATTGAGGCTCAATCCATATTGGAGGCTGCAGTCCTTGACCCTCTGCAGCAAGTGCTTCAGGTCCTCCTCACTTTCTGCAAGCATATCGCAGATTGTTGATAGATCTTCCACCAATTTTGACCCCACATTCCTCCTCATAGAGCCCAGCCTCCCAGATAATCTGTTTTGCATACAGGTTGAAAAGGTATGGAGACAGGACACATCCCTGGTGCATGCCTTTCCCAATTTTGAACCATGCAGTGTTTCATTGCTCTGTTCTGACGACTGCCTCCTGGTCTAATTATAGGTTTCTCATTAGCACAATCAAGTGTTCTGGGATTCCCATTCTTCTCAGAGTCAGCCACAGGTTGTTATGATCCACACAGTCAAATGCCTTTGCATAGTCAATGAAACATTCCTCTGGTGTTCCCTGCTTTCAGCCAAGATCCTTCTAAGATTAGCTACAATACCCTAGTACCACGACCCCTTCTAAACCCAGCCTGGACTTCTGGCAGTTCTCTGCTGATGTGCTGTTCCAGTCGTTTTTGGATCATCTTCAGTAGAATTATGCTTGCATGTGAAATTAATGAGATTGTTCTATAGTTTCCATACTCTGTTGGGTCACCCTTCTTTGGGATGGGAGCAAATATAGATCTCTTCCAGTCAGTTGGCCAAGTGGTTGTTCTCCAGATTTCTTGGCATAACTTGGTGAGCACATCTAGGGCAGCATCTGTTAGTTGAAATATGTCGGTTGGTATACCATCTATTCCTATGGCCTTATATTTTGTTATTTCCTTCAAAGCAGCTCACACTTCTTCCTTCATCACCATAGGCTCTTGCTCATATGTTGTTTCATGAATTTCTTCTGTGTCTGCCAATTCCTTTCGATACAGTGACTCAGTATATACTTTCCATCTTCTTTTAATACTTCCTGGATCATTTAATATTCTGCCTAAAACATCCTTGATTATAGCAACTCGAGGTTTGAATTTGTTCTTCAGTTCCTTGAGATTAAGAAATGCTGAGCAAGTTCAGTCCTTTTGATTTTCTGACTCCAACTCCTTGCACATTTCATTGTAATATTTT
>NW_006399942.1:1333421-1334369 GCF_000299155.1 Elephantulus edwardii
CACTAGTGTCTGCTTACAACTGTTCCTCTTCCTTTGTATTTCCATACCTGAAAGCTCAACCTCAGTTGCCCTTTCTGTTATCTGCATGTGTTCTGCTGTACATAGGATTTTTGGAGGCCTGCTATTTCAGAAGTGGATGGCCAATCCTTCTTCCTAGTCTGTCTTAATCTGAATGTTCACTCAGATTTCAGATTTAGAGATGTATCAGACAGACCATCGTTTTACAGAAAAGTGGATTTCACCATTCGTATCAGTGTTGTCCCTGTCCTTGGCACACGTGTCTTTATTCACTTTTTTCCCTGCTCCCCCATCTGCCAGGATACCCATCCCCTTCTACACACTCCCCTCAACATCCATCTCCCGCTGTCCCGCTCTTGATCTGATATCTTGTATCTGAAGCTTCCTTGGCTTCTGTGATTCCAAATATGTCGGCTTCTAAGGAAAAAATGGCAAAAGTGTCCAACTCAATTGTGAGACAAAAGATAGGGGTGAAGAGATGGAACAAAGAATCAGGGAGTTGGAAGACAAAAGCATCACTGGAAACATACTAGAAAAAAAAGAGCAGAGAGAGAGACATAAATAAAATGAAACAAACATTAGAATCATGGGAAATGACACTAAAAGGAACAATATATGTATATTCCAGAAAACAGGATTTTTAGTGAAGTCACTGAGAAAATTGTAGAAGTACTAGAAGAAAACTTCCCTGCTTTTTTGTTTGTTTGCTTATTTTTGAGAGATTTGTTGCTGTTGTTGAAAATAAAAGTATTCTTTTCTCATCATTTACATGGAGATTGTTATTGTTGTTGTTATGTACCATCAAATCGCTTCGATAGCGACCCTATCTACAAGAGCTCTAAATGCTGTTCTTTCCTGTGCCAACCTAGCCATCTCAAACGCAGTTATTCCCACCGCTCCAGTCACAGAATCGATCCATCTCACCAAAGG
>NW_006399942.1:1334879-1339086 GCF_000299155.1 Elephantulus edwardii
GCAGTCCTTGACACTCTGTAGCAGGTGCCTCAGGTCCTCCTCAGTTTCAGCAAGCAGGGTTGTGTCATCTGCATAACGCAGGTTGTTGATGATTCTTCCACCAATCCTGATGCCACATTCCTCTTCGTATAGCCCAGCGTCTCGGATGATCTGTTCTGCATACAGATTGAAATACATGGAGATACTTATCTAGAAATCAAAGTCTTTTTAATTTTTTCCTTTTTTATTAACATTTTAATGGAAGTTTACAGAAAACTTGGATTTTTGTTCATGCATTTTTGTACAATTTCCTCTCTTCCACCTGCCCCTCAGTCCAACAGTCCAGAATTAAAGGTGTGTGGCAAATTTCCTGGTATTTTGAACATGAAGAAATAAACATTCAAGAAGCTCAGAGAACACCAAATAGACTAGACCAAAGGGAAAAACATCAAGACATTTCATAGTCAAATTTTCAAAATTAAAAGATAAATATAGAATACTAAGGAAAGCACAGAAAAACAAAGTCATCTACAAGAGAGGAAAAAAAAAAACTATATTCTGATTTCTCAACAGAAACTATGTAAGCTAGAAGACAATGGGATGGCCTATTCTCTTGCAACAAATGAAAATAAAAATACTGCATATCAAAACACTTCGGATGAGTGAGGCCACGGAGCCCAGGCCTGGGCCTGGCGGGCTGGGTGTGGGCTCCCGGGATGGAGCTGGGCCAGCCCTGCAGGGTGCTCAGGAGCGCTGGGCCCCAGCGACACTGCCCTCTGTTGGTGGGCAGAGTGCCATGCACGCCCACTGTGCCTAGGCCACCCCCGTGCTTCCTAGGAGCTGCGCCTGGGCCGCTGGGCCCGAGGCGCTGATTCCTCTGGAATAAGCAGGATTGCAGATGGAGTGAGTGGAATTTTTTCTGATCATTGTTACAGCGTCTGCTCCATAAGACAGCCGGATTTAAAATATTTTGACAACAAAGATGATGAATCTGATAGAGGCATCAAATGACTTGCCAAAACTTACAGATGGAATCAAGGCCAGAAACCGAAATCAGAACTACCTGGTCCCCAATCCTATACTTAGGATTCTAGACCACACTGCCTTTGCTATAGAAAAATCAACTGATATTGAAATTTATGATGAAGAATGTGACTCACCTGAATCGGTTAATCAGCAGACCCAAGAGGAGAGCCCTATAGAAGTTCACACCGCTGAAGATGTTCCAATAGCTGCAGAGGTCCATGCAATCTCTGAGGATTATGACCTAGAGACAGAAAACAATTCTTCTGAGAGTCTCCACGACCAGACTGACGAAGAGCCACCAGCTAAACTCTGTAAAATTCTTGACAAGAACCAGGCTTTGAATGTGACTGCCCAGCAGAAATGGCCTTTGCTCAGAGCTAATAGCAGCGGCCTCTATAAATGCGAACTTTGTGAGTTCAACAGCAAATATTTTTCTGATTTAAAGCAGCATATGATCCTGAAGCATAAGCGTACTGATTCAAATGTCTGTCGAGTCTGCAAAGAAAGTTTCTCTACCAACATGCTTCTGATTGAGCACGCCAAACTCCACGAGGAGGACCCATATATTTGTAAATATTGTGACTACAAAATAGTCATTTTCGAGAACCTCAGCCAGCACATTGCGGACACTCATTTCAGTGACCACCTCTATTGGTGTGAGCAGTGTGACGTGCAGTTCTCCTCGAGCAGTGAGCTCTACTTACATTTCCAGGAGCACAGCTGTGATGAGCAGTACTTGTGTCAGTTCTGTGAACATGAGACGAATGATCCAGAAGATTTGCATAGCCACGTGGTAAATGAGCATGCATGTAAACTAATAGAGCTAAGTGATAAATATAACAATGGAGAACATGGACAATACAGCCTGTTAAGCAAAATTACCTTTGACAAATGTAAAAACTTCTTCGTGTGTCAAGTGTGTGGCTTCCAGAGTAGACTTCATACCAATGTGAACAGGCATGTGGCTATTGAACACACTAAAATTTTCCCTCACGTGTGCGATGACTGTGGGAAAGGCTTCTCGAGTATGCTAGAATATTGCAAGCATTTAAATTCACATTTATCTGAGGGAATTTACTTATGTCAGTATTGTGCATATTCAACAGGACAAATTGAAGATCTTAAAATTCATTTAGATTTTAAACATTCAGCTGATTTACCTCACAAATGCAGTGATTGCTTGATGAGGTTTGGAAATGAAAGAGAATTAATAAGTCACCTTCCAGTTCATGAGACAACTTGATTGTCTTTTGTATTTCTCTTACATAATGTCAATGCAAAATAAAATACTACAACTGATTTTTTGGACATAATAAAATGTATCACTTTAAAGATAAAAAAAACAAAAACAAAAAACCCCCATTTTGGATACAGATAAAACACTCTTCATGGGACAGTTTATAGCAACAGGAGCGTACATTAAAAAGGAAGAAAGAAAAAATCAATGATGTATTTTAACACTTCATTAAATAGAAAATGAACAACAATTTAATCCTAGAGTTTCCAGAAGAAAGGAAATTGTTAGGACAAGAGCTAAAATCAGTATGATAGAAAACAGAAAAAGAATTTAAACCATCATAAAGATCAGGAGCTGATTTTTTGAAAAGGTCAACAAAATTTACAAACTGCTGGCAGATGTAACAAAAGAAAAAAATAGAAGACACAGAAGTTGATTAAGAAATAAGAGATAAGACATCACAAAAGAACCAGATGAAATTAAGTCTATAATATTGGAATACTATGAAAAACTATACTCTGATAAATTTAAAAAGCCTAGAGGAAATTGACAAATTCCTTAAAACTCATGGCTTACCCAGATTATCAAGGACAGATATAGAACACTTGAACACACTCATCACAAAAGAAGAAATGGAACAGATCATAAAAACACATCCCCATAAGAAAAGTCCTGGACTAGACAGCTTCACAGTTGAAGTTTTCCAAACATTCACAGAAGTTCTATTACTAATTTACTTAAAGTATTTAAAAAAAACAGAAAAAGAAGGAACACTTCCAAAGTAATTCAAGCATAACCCTAAAAGCAAAACAATGCCAAGATATTAACAAGAAAGAAAAATATTTGCAACAATGAATGAATGGAAATCCAAAGTCTGTGTAAATTTTTACTGAAATTAATAATAAATTTAAATTTAAAAAAAATTGGGGAAAAAAAGAAAAATACAGACTAATATCTCTTATGAATATAGATGCAAAAATCTTTAACAAAATTCCAGTCAGTAGAATCTAAAAGTACATAAAAAAATAATTTATCATGACAAAGTGGGATTCGTAACAGGTATGCAAGAATGGTTTAACATAAGGAAAACAATGTAATTCACCATATTAACAAAGTAAATAACAAGAATCATGTGATCTTGGCAATTGATGCAGAAAATGCATTTGACAAAATCCATCACCCCTTCCTGATAAAGATACTAAGCAAAATTGGAATCAAAGGAAATATCCTCAACATAGTGACAATTATACAAGCAAGATCAAGAGCTAATATTATTCTCAATAGAGAAAGACTAAAAGCATTTTCCTTGTGAACAGGGAACAGACAAGGATGCCCATTGTTACCACTTGTATTCAATATTGTAGTGAAAATGTTTTTTAGGGCAATATGACAAGAGTTGGAAATAAAAAGCATCCAGATTGGCAAAGAGATGGTTAAACCATAGCTATATGCAGATGATATGATAGTGTGTACAGAAAACCCCAAAGACTCATTAAAAAAAAATATTGCAACTAGTAGACCAATTTAGTAGAGTGGCAGGGTGTAAGATCAATATCTAAAATCCATGGGATTCCTCTGCATTAACAAAGAGAACTCAGAGAAGAAAACCAAGAAAGTAACATTATTTACAATAGCCAACTGCAAATTGAGATACTTGGGAGGGAACCTAACTAGAGCTGCAATAAGTTTATATGAAGTAAACTGTAGAACATTTCTGCAAGACACAATAAAAGACCTGAATAAATGGAAATAAAAAAGCCCTGTTCATTGAAGACTCAATATTGTGAAAATTACAATCCTACCAAGGAATTGGCAGATACAGAGGAATTTAAAGAAATAACATATGAGCAAGAGCCTATGGTGATGAAGAAAGAAGTTCAAGCTGCTTTGAAGGAAATAGCAAAAAATAAGGCCCCAGGAATAGATGGTATACCAATTGAAGTATTTCAGATAACAGATGTTGCC
>NW_006399942.1:1340301-1345475 GCF_000299155.1 Elephantulus edwardii
AGGAGGGGAAGACCCTCTATGAGATGGATTGATTCGGTGACTGGGGTAATCGGGATGGGTGTGTCAGAGGCTGTGCGTTTGGCAAAGGACAGAGCAGGGTTTAGGGCTGTTGTGCATAGGGTCGCTATGAGTCGGAAACGACTCGACGGCACATAACAACAACAACAACCAAAAGGAATATAGCATATTCAGTGAAATTCCAATCCAGATATCAAATTCTTTTTTCAAGGGAGTCAAAAGGGAAATTGTTACATTTATTTGAAGAGGAAAGCGACCGTGAATAAGCAAAGCATTTTTGAAAAACATTATTGAAGTGGGAGGCACAGCAGTCCTTGACCTCAAAATCTACTACACAATGGTAATAACCAAGATTACATGGTGCTGGTACAAAGGCAGGCACATAGATCAATGGAACAGAATTGAGAACTGAGAAATGGACCCAGCTTTCTATGGTCAAACTGATATTCAACGGAAGTAAAACCTATCAAATGGGGAAATGACAACCTCTTCAACAAATGGTGTTGGCAAAACTGGATTGGTACCTGAAGAAAGCTGAAACAGGATCTACACCTCACAGCATACACAAAAATCAACTCAAGGTGGATCAAAGATTTGGAAGTAAAGCCTAAAACCGTAAAGTTCATCAGAGACAATCAGGGGTCAACTTAGACAGCCTAGTTTATGGTATAAAGGGACTGCTAAATACAGCCAGAATTGTACAATCTGAAGAAGATAAAATTGATGAATAATACGTTTTAAAGATTAAATCTGTGTGCATCAAAAGCTTTTTTCCCAACAGAGTGAAAGGTAAACCTACTGACTGGGGGAAAATAAACAAACAAACAAAAAAACACATTTGGCAATAACATGTCAGACAAGGGACTCATATTAAAAGTTTCCAGAAGTCTACAGGGCTTATACAAGAAGAAGACTGATAACACAATTATCAAATGAGGAAAAGACATGAAAATAATTTCCATGGTGGAAGGTATTTGGATGGACAATAGACACATGAAGAAATAAATGCTAAAAATCATTGGCAATAAGAGAGATTAAAATTAAAACCACGATGAGATATCATCTTACTCCAGGAGCATTGGCAAATTTTAACAGGGCAGCAAGTAATAAATGTTGGAGAAAATTTTTATACATTGTTGGTGGGATTGTAAAATGATACAGCCACTCTGGAAGGCAGTTTGGCATTTCCTCAGAAAGCTGAACATAGACATTCCCAGATATTATATGATCCAGCTATTCCACTGCTTGGAATATACCCTGAGAGAATGAGAACTGAGGCACAGAGAATTGTACACCAATGTTCATAGCAGCGTTATTCACCATTGCAAGAACATGAAAATAGCCCAAATGTACAACCACAATCAAATGGATTGAGAAATTATGGTATCACAGGATGGATTACTACATAGCACTCAGGTGCAATGATGTTTTAAATCACTATCTAACTTAGGAGGGACTGAAGTACATTATGCTAATGAAACTAACTTAGTCCCATAAGGACAAATACTGTATAAGACCGTTATTATAGAACATGTATGAGGATCCAAGAGGGGAAGGTGGGAGCAGAAGGCTTATGATGGGTGGTTGTGGGTGGTGGTTGTGGTGGTGATGGCAGTAAACCATAGGGTCACACAATTTGATAGGTAGATGTAGAGGTGGGTAAAGGAAATGGGAAAGATCATGTGTTAAAAACTATACAAACTTTGTAAGTAAACAAGTATAAAATAAAAATTTAAAAAATGAAAATACCTATGATTGACTTTAAAGACTATGAACAGAGGAAAAGAAATAACAGATAAACCATTCTCTCTTAGAATTAACTGAGTTATCTGACATTAAGACTGATTTTTTTTTAATGTTAAAAGACTTCTTTTTCCATTTGTATTATCCTAATTAAGTTCAAGTCTATCTGTCTTACTTGGGCCCAAGCTACTGAAATAAATGTCATAAGTCCCTTAGTCTATATTAAGGAAAATTATTTAGAGTTTTGTGTGCATGTTTGTGTATGTATAATGGGTATATAGGTGCAGAGAGAGACTACAAGCAGAAAGAATGAGTTGACAGGTTCTTCCCTTATATGGAATACGTTTTCGTGAGAAGACCTCTAATCTTAGAGATTTCCTTTGAACCATGAGAATAAATGCAACCATTGAAAATCTAAGCAATTCTGTACATTATAAAACATGTGGTAATTTTTTTCCTGTGAGAAAATGAGAATGATGCAAAGATATTTATAAGTATATTTTTCAATAGATATTTTTCTGAGAAGCACAATACTCTAGATCAAAGACAGAAACTTCAATAGAAAAGGTAAAGCATAACTTTTACTTCACAACCTAATACCCTTATTCAATTTTTATTTTTACTCCTGTTCCTGCTGAAAGAAATCAGGAAGCTTGTGGCAGTACCCAAGGGCAAAGGAGAGGGTGTTCCGGAAGACTCTCTCAAGTGAAGGAGGGGGGTGAAGTTCAAGGACATGATTGAACTTTGTAATCAATGACTTTAAAGTTAAGTATAAAAAGTTGGATAACTTAGTTAAAGGATCCAGTGTTTGAACTGTACAAACAAGTTCAGCTGTTTTAACAACTGGAAAACCAGGAAACGCTGAAAAGGAAATTGTAACAGAATGGCAGCCACAGATTTCTTTACTTTCAAAGGATGTGAAATAAATACGTATAGGAAGAACTTGAAGGGTCAGTAGTCTGGCACACTAATCATTTCCATGGCTTCTCTGTTTATTATATAAGAGTCACGTACACATGGTATTTGAAAAGTAAATTCTCTTAACCTTGTATGGTAGTCACGTACACATGGAGCAAAGAAAAGTTTCTAGTGTGTGAGAGAGGAAGAGAGGTCAGTCCAGAAATATCTCCCTACTTGTCATCCTTGCTACCTCATCAGACTATTAGATTATTTTAGGACTATGTTGCTGGAATCAATCCTTTTATCTGAGAGACTATCTCAAATTGAGGTATAAACATAAGCCCTTGTACGCCATTGCATTGCTGTCAAGTTGTTTAGTAATCTAACTGGACACAGTAAATTGGCCCATAGCATTTCCAAAGTTAATAAAAACCTTAAGAGAACTAGATTACCATGTTTTTCTCTCCTCAGAGAAGCTTTAAACTACTGAACTTAGCAGGCAAGTTCTTTAACTACTGGGCAACATGACTCTTCACAAGCCAGGAATTTTGTAAAGGGGAGAATTATACTGATAGAGGCCTGGAGAAATCAGGAAGCCAAGATAAATAACTAAAACATACTTTTAGACCAATTAAATTTTATGATTAAGAAAGCACAGGACAAGGTGGTATTTGTTTTCTTGTACAGAGAGTTAGTAAGATCTGACCCAATTGCAACAAAACCCAATGCTATGGGGTGCCATAATCCTTATACATTATCTCAAAAGCATAAAATAGGTTATGTTAATGCCAATCTCACTTTTTTATATGAAGGATTTGGAGTGATTTTTTAAAAAAGATTCATGTAAGTTTACATTTACATTCAGGGTTCACCATATTCCTTAATCACTCACAAGAATAGTTTTATTTTTATCCATATGTTCACAAGATCCTGAGTTCTCAAAATGTCAGGGAAAGGAAGTGATATTGTTAGAAGGCATAACATTCTATTGTTCTCTAACACAATCTGGCAAATTTATTAAAAGTACTAAATGCAATGGCATTTCCCCAGTTTTAAAACAACACTTTTCTCATTATAGAAAATTTTCTAAAGCTATTTTTAAAAGAGATATACTCTGAGAAGGAAAATTTTGAATGGTTTGGTGGGTTTTTTGTTTGTTTTTAAGTATTGCTTTTCAAATTAAACTATAATAGCATTGTCGATAGGGAGTTGCATTGCTAACCAAAGGCCATGCCTTTGGTGGTTTGAATCCACCAGCTGCTCTGCTGATGCAATTTAAAACCTTAAGAACAAGATAGTGGGTCAGCTATGCTGCCACCTTGACAATGAAAAGAGAACATCTAAAATATATTTTGTTTTGGGGATAAATAATTTGAGTTTCTGCCTAAAATTTATGAAACAATCAAGCCAGTCACCAGCAAGATGATTTTGATTCAAAGCCATGCCATGTGTGCAGAATAATTTTCAAGACTGCAATCTTTTGGAAGCTGATTTCTAGAAACCTTTTCCTAGGTGATTCTGAGTGGGTTTGCACTTCCCATCTTGCAGCAAGTACTTCTAGCACTTAACCATTTGGATCACTCATAGGCTTCCTTTGCCCTTTCCCACCAAATCTTTGGTTTTATATTTTTCTTTCATCACCAATTGTTGTTGTATGCCTTTGAGTCAGAACCGACACATGGCTGACTTGCCAGCTGGTTTTTAGAGGCAGTAAATCACACTGGAGGAGAATGCCTAACCATCTCCCGCAAAAAAGCCGGTGACTTCAAACCACATGCCTTTGGAATGAATGACAATGTGGTTTCTTACCAGTAAGCCACCAGAGCTCCCATCTTATCACCAATGAGATCTTGAATATTAACTTTGAGAAGATTTGGCATCAGCGTATAATTTAAAAAGCAAAATCTGTGAATAAGCAAACAAACAAACAAAAAATCAAATCCACTACGTAACAGAAGATTTTACCTCAGATGGACATTATAGACAGGAAAATTGTCCTCAGAGGATTTTCAAATGTGTAAAGCTATACAGAAGCAGATCATCACATTCTTTTTTTAATATTAAACTTTTTATTATTAATTTTAATGGATGGTTACAGAGACTTTAGATTTCCATTCATTTATTGTTGCATTTTTCTCCTTGCCCACCGCTCCCCACATTCACTCTTCTCTTTGAAAAGTGAAAGAAAAGTTCTTATATTGTTATACAATCCCTCCTCCCAAGTCCACTCCACTATGCAGTCTTCCTTTTGAAAAGTAAAAGAAAAGGTCTTTCATTGTTATACAATCCTTCCCACCCAAGTCCACTCAATTCTGGACTCCCATCATGACAACAATACCCAGTCATGTTGTTGTTGTTGTTATGTGCCGTCGAGTAGTTTGCGACTCATAGCGAACCTATGCACAACAGCCCTAAACCCTGCTCTATCCTGTGCCAACCGCATTGCCTCTGACACACCCATTCCGATTACCCAAGTCACCGAATCAATCCATCTCATAGAGGGTCTTCCCCTC
>NW_006399942.1:1347471-1353252 GCF_000299155.1 Elephantulus edwardii
GATATAGAAATAACTATTTTTACTATGAAGGCAACCCCATTTTTCCTTGTCTTCATCTCCAGAGTAATATATCATATGGTCATCTGGCTCAAAATGCCCCATGCCAGTCCATCTCATCTCTCCAATGCCTAATATGTCAATATTTATGTGTTCTATTTCTTTCTTAACGATTTATAATTTTCCTACATTCATGGTTCTCACATTCCATGTTCCAATCACTAGGGTCTGCTAGTGTTCCTCCTCCTTTGTATTTCCATACTTGATGGTTCTACCTAGGTTGCCCTTTCTGTTAGTCTGTGTGTGTTCTGTTGTGCATAGGGTTTTCAGAGGCCTGCTATTGCACAACAGAACCTACACAATCATATATCCCTTTTAAACAGTTCTCTCCCTAATCTGTTTAAATGCAGTATATATCATTTATTCTAAGTCTCCCTCCAACCCTGATATCTGTACCTTCCTATAACAGTGTCACTATGCAGCATTTATCCTTTTGTGACTGAAATATTTCACTCAGCATAATGTCCCCCAGGGTAATCCATTTTGAATAATATTTCATGAGGTTTTTTTTTCACTCACTGCAGCATAGTATTCCATTGTGTGAATATCCCACAGTGTCTCTATCCATTCATTTGTTGGTGGGCACTTGGGTTATTTCCAACTCTTTGTTATTGTGAACAAAGCCACAATAAAGATGGGTGTGCATATATTCTCTTGGATGGCAGTTATGATTTCTTTGGGTATATTCCCAGAAGTGGAATTGCTGACTCAAATGGTATTTCTATTTGCAATGTTTTAAGAAAGCACCACACGGCCTTCCATAATGGTTGCGCCATTTTATACTTCCACCAACAGTGAATAAAGGTTCCAGTTTTTCCACAACCTCACTAGCATTTGCTGATTGCTATTCTTTTTAATTTTTTTATTATACTAGTTTGTTTACAAAATTGGAATACATTGTTTTTCATACCAGATTCTTTCAATATAAATGAATGTTTGCAAAACATGGTTTTTCATTCCCTCATTTACATACATTTTATCTTGAACTTTAATTGTAATATCTACAATGTATTACTGTTATTCTACCATTTCCTGCATACAGAGTTTTATCCTTGAAGAAATGTCCTTTATTTGACCTTATGTGGTTAATTATTTTAAATGGTTGGCGCCTTCTCAGCGTTATTAGTAATTTAATATTTGCCTGAAAGTTGAACCACAGGGGAGAGTTTGTTCCAGATTATTTCTGTGGTATTACTTGTGAATTTCAACTGCTAACCTTTTAATTAGTAGCCAAGTATTTTAACCACTACATTTCCAGGGCTCTCTATCAGCAATAGGACAGCTCATATTGTGTCATCCAAACCAAGACATTAAAGAAAAAGGAGATGTTATCCACAAAATCTGTGGGTATAGTAGATATAAACTGGACCATTCCCATATAAAGAGAAAAATGGATTAACTTACATTTAAGGGATGTTGCTGTTGTTAAATGTCATTGAGTTTATTATATACCATATACCTTTTGAGTTGGAATCAGCTCATTGATTACCCTTCAGCAGTTTTTCAGAGGCTGTAAATTTCATGGGAGGAGACTGACCATCTTACTACCATGGAGCAGCTGGTGAGTTTGAAATGCCTGTCTTTGGGTTGGCAGCAAATTCCCAGCCACTAAGTCACCAGAACTCCCTCATGTTGTTGTTGTTGCTATTAGGTGCTGCTGAGTTGAGTATGACTCATAGTGACTCTATGAACAAAAGATCTGAACCCTGTTCTATCTTGTGCCATCCTCACATTTCTTGACACACAAGAGCCCATTGTAGTAGTCACCACGTCAATCTACCTGGTCAAGGGTCTTCCTTTCCTTTGCTGACTTTCCACCTTTCACAGCATCATGCCCCTCTTCAAGGAATAGTACCTCCTAGCAACATGCCTAAAGTATATAATGTAAATCTCATCATTCTTGCCTCCAAGGTGGACCTTGGTTGCACCCTCTAAAAGTCATATTTGTTTGTTCTTTTGGCTGTCCAGGGGATGATCAGTGTTCTTTTTCAACACCACTGCTTAATGACATCAATTCTTCTTCTGTCATTCTTATTCATTGTCTAGCTCTCAGATGCATAGTGACTGGAAAGACTATGGCCTAAATCAGATGTACCTTAGTCCTCAAACATACATCATTACTCCTCAATAATTTGGAGAGGTTCCTAATTGCAGATTTTCCCTATGCAATGTGTCTCCTTATTTCCTGACTGCTTGTGGTCATAGTGACTTTAATATGTTCACAACACAGTTGAAGATTTAAGAAATTCACAGTTCAATCAAGGTAACATAATGATATATGATCTCTGATTAGAGAGAGTAATATGGCAGTAAAAGTGGAAGGATTTGTTGTTGTTGTTAGGCGTCATTCATTATTAGATAAAGTACTATTCATAGTGACCCTACTAACAACAAATCTAAACACTGTCTCCCATGCCATCCTCAAAATCTCTGACACACAGAAGCCCATTGCCACATTCATCATGTCTTCCCAAGCATGATGCCCCCTTCCAAGGAATGACCTCTCCTTGCAACATGAAGCTTTGTCTCACGTATTTTGGGTGTGTTGCTAGGAGAGTCTATTCCTTAGAAAAGGATATTATGCTTGGAAAGGTAACAGGACAGTAAAAGAGAGGAAGACCATGTACCAAGTAGATGGACACAGTGATTGCAGCAATGAGCTCCAGTTATACTTGATGACACCTAATAACAACAGGCTTATTTTTTAGCCAATAGGCAATGGTCACCATGAAGTGTACTCAACTCAATGGCACCTATCAACAATAACAGCAACTTGCCCAAAGTATGTGAGAAGATACATAATTTTCACCTCCAAGAGCACTCTACTGTACCTTCTCCAAGACCTATCTGTTTGCTTTCTTTTGGCAGTTCACGGGAAATTCAATCCTTTTCTCCTTTTCTGTTATTCTTAGCCATTGTCCAGTTCTCAGATGCATAACAAGTTATTATTGAAAAGATCGTGGCTTGAATCAGACACACCTTAGTCTTCAAAATGACATCATTACTCCTCAATAATTTGGAGGGGTCACTAACTACAGACTTTCCCTGTCCTATATATTTCCTAATCTCCTAACTGTTGGTACTAAGTGAATTGATTGCATATCCAATTAAGATGAAGTTCTTGATAGTCTCAATCCTTTCTCCATCCATCCATCATGATGTTTGTAGCTTATTGGTCTAGTGGTGAAGATTTTTGTTTTCTTGATGTTGGGATGCAATCAACATTGAAGGCTATAGTGCTTGACCTTCTGCAAATAGTGCTTCAATTCCTTCTCACTTGGAGCAAACAAGATTGTGTCACCTGCATAACGAAGGTTATTTATGAGTCTTCATTGAATCCTGATTCCATATTTCTTTATAGAATCCAAGTTCTCAGATAATTTGTTAAGCACATTAATCACTATTATTCAAATTTTATGTACCAATAACCAGAACCAAAAAGGAGAGAGTAAGTGATTTCTACAAACTTTTCAGTCAGAAATCCATCGACCATGCAACCAAGATGCATTGATAATAATGGGTGACTGGAATGCAAAAATTAGGAACCAAGAAGAAGGATCAGTAGTTGGAAAATATGGACTTGGTGGCAGAAATGAGGCTGGGGATTGAATGATAGAATTCTGCTCAATCAATTATTTATTAATTGCAAATACCTTTTATAAGGAACATAAATATGGATTATGCACATCGATTTTACCTGACTCAGGAGTCAGATCGATTACATCTGTGGAAGGAATCAGCAAAGGCACTTAGATACATGGCAAAAATTGAAAGCATTACAAACTTCATTCAATTCCTTAGCCAATCAAGTAATAGACAATCAACTGGGTTTTTGTTGTTGTTGTTGTTGTTGTTGTTGTTATCTGCCGTCGAGTTGTTTGTGACTCATAGCGACCCTATGTACAACAGCCCTAAACTCTGCTCTATCCTGTGCCAATCTCATTGCCTCTGACAAACCCATCCTGAGTACCCCAGTCACTGAATCAATCCACCTCATAGAGGATCTTCCCCTCCTGTGCTGTCCCTCCACTCTACCCAGCATGATGTCCCTCTCTAAAGACCTGTCTCTACTTACAACATGTACAAAGTATGTCAGGCAAAGCCCCAGAATACTTGCCTCCAAGGAGTAACCTGGTTTAACCCTCTCTAGGATGAATCTGTTTATTTTCTTGGCAGTCCATTCAACACTCTTCTCCAGCACCACAGCTCAAAGGTGTCAGTTCTCCTTCTATCCTCCCTAGTCATTGTCATACTCTCTGATGCATAACAAGTGCTTGCAAAAACCATGGCCTGTATCAGGCGCACCTTAGTCTCCAGAGAGACACCGTTGCTCTGTGCTATAGCTAACACCTGTTTTTATGTGAACACTTCAGAAGTAGAAACTAGAGTCCAGAATCTCCTACAAAGGGTAAAATGGTTTAAAGATATCCTAGCTACCACATCCATTTTATTGCTGCGTGGTTCACAATAGCAAAGAGTTGTAAACAACCTAAGTGTCCATCAACAAACAATGGATAAAGGAGCTGTGCTATATTCACACAATGGAATACTACAGGGCATTGAAAAACAAGGAACTCATGAAATATTATTCAAAATATGTGACCCTGGAGGACATCATACTGAGTGAAATACCTCAGTCACCAAAAGACAAATACTACATAGTGCCACTGTTGTAGAACGGAACTGACATCAGGCTTGGAGTGAGACTGAGAAAGATGGGATAAATTATGTATACTGCACTGAAACAGATGAGGGAGAGAACAGTTTCAAAGCGATATATGGTAGAGTATTATGGTTATCACAAGAGTCCAGAATTAAGGTTACATAGTGGAGTGTACTCAGGCAGTGGGGGAAGTGCGGCGGGGAGGGGGGCGAGGAGGGCGTACTATATACCAATAAAAGAATTTTTCTTTTACTTTTCAAAGAGAGAAGCTAACTGGGGGAGGGAGGGCTGGGCAGGGAGAAAAGTGCAACAATGAATGAATGAAAATCCAAAATCTTTGTAAATGTTTATTGAAATTAATAAAATAAATTTTTTTTAAAAAAAGATGGGATAAATTATGTATACTGAATTGAAACAGATGAGGGAGATAACTGTTCAAAATCGATATATGATTGGGTATTATCGTCATGACAAGAGTCCAGAATGAAGGCTGGATAGTAGAGTGTACTGGGTGGAGGGAGGAGGAGGATTGTATACCAATGAAAGAATTTTACTTTTCAAAGAAAAGAGCGAATTGGGGCGGGAGAGGGGTGAGCAGAGAGAAAAATGCAACAATGAATGAAAGGAAAGTCAAAGTCTCTGTAAACGTTCATTAACATTAATAATAATAATAATAAAGATATCCTAACTAAACTAGCAGATGACAGCTGGAAAGCCATTAAAAACTATTGTTCCTCTGTAACTTGATTTCTGCCACTGTTAGGACCTCTAGTTAGAATATAACTGCTTTTAATATTTGGTCCATGTATTTTTAACTTGTTAAATTTATGTCTTTTAGGCTGCAGCAGTTTCTTGTTAAAATGATGCAGCTCTATGGCTATGAACCTGTACCCCTAGGCACAATTGATAGCAGTGCATCTAAATTCCAAAATCAATCGCCACAATAGTCTACATGTTTCCTATTGCCAAACGGGCCCTTTAGAGTTGTTGTTATGTGCCATTGAGTCTTTTGCGACTCATAGTGACCCAACAGCTCTAAACCCTGCTCTATCCTGTGCCAA
>NW_006399942.1:1353493-1354725 GCF_000299155.1 Elephantulus edwardii
ATTCAATACACTTCTCCAGCACCACAGCTCAAAGGCATCAATTCTCTTTCTGTCCTCCCTAGTCATTGTCCAACTCTCTGAGGCATAACAAGTGATTGCAAAGACCATAGCCTGTATCTGATGTGCCTTAGTCTCCAGAGTGACACCATTGCTCTTCAGTACCCTGGAGAGGTCCCTAACAGTAGACTTTCCCATCATGAGTAGTGAAAGAAAATCTTCACCCTAGAAACTACAACACCCTTTTCCAGCAATAAGTAGTGCCCCTCCTAATGAATCAGGGTGAAATCTCTGAAGGGGAAGTTACAAGGATTGGCAAAGGACAAGGTGACAAAGGAGATCAATCAGAACTGGTTTTGACAAAGACTGTGGCAATAAAACAAAAGAAACTGACCCTCATGAAATGCTGTGGCTATATGACAATAAAAACAGACTCTCAAGGAATGTGGCAAAACAACAGACTCAAGGAAAAAATAGAACATGGCCAAAGTCACCATATCCCTTAGAAGGAATGCACCATCAACTGTTTAAACCCCACTCTCTACTAACAAAAGATACATAAACCCTTTAGTAAGATAAAAATGGAGTCAGTCTGTCCTGACCCATTCATAGTCTGTTATGAACATCTAATAAACCTCAGTTTCTTTCTCTTGCTCTAAAAAAAAAAAGTTGATTAATGTCGATTGGGCCCCAACTAAGTCTCCAGTTTGGAGGCTCATGTGTGAAGCAGTTGGATTCGGTGGCACTCAGGCTGGTGTTGATTGTGTTTATGAAGAATATTCTTCTAAATGGTACAGCATTGATCTGTCAGTTTTCTGTACTTAAATAACTTGGGGTTGCTGTGATACTAAACGCTATGTCACTGGTGTGTCAAATGCCACAATGGTTATCCATGGTGGACAGTAGTTTAGTAGAGCTCCCAGATTAAGACTGGAAGCAGGATTGACATCCAATTCCTAAACAGTATGCCTTTGGAAACTCTATGAACATTAAAGAAATAATGATAGTTAGAGAACAGGCTTGAGATTTTTTTTGTTCATAGGGTCGCTCTGAGTCCAACTCAACTAGATGGCACTTAACAGCAACAACTTGGGAGGGACTGGAGAACATTATGCTAGGTGAACTAACTCAGTCCAATAAGGACAAATATTGTTTTTTTTTGTTTTGTTTTTTTGTTTTTTTTTTTTCCCTGTAATTATATTTTATTAATTTCCATAAACATTTACAGAGATTTT
>NW_006399942.1:1355277-1369061 GCF_000299155.1 Elephantulus edwardii
TTCTCTCCCTCCTCTGCTTCAGTGCAGTATACATTATTGAACCCATCTTACTCAGTGTCTCCCTAACCCCAAGGACGGTCCCATTCTACAATAAGGACAAATATTGTATAAAGACCATTAATGTAGAAATAATATTAAAACATGTATGAGGATCTATAAGGTTGAAGGTGGGAGCAGAGAAGTGAGGATGGAGGGGTAATCATAGGCTTGTACAATCTGATGCATAAAGGGAGGAGTGAGTTAAGGAAATGGAAAAGATTCTGTGTGAAAAGCAATGTAAACAAACTTTGTAAGTACACCAATATAAAATTTAAAAAAAAAACATAAAAAGTAAAGCCCAAGGAATTGATGGAATATCAATTATATATCTAAATAAACAGATGTTGCCCTTCATGTACTCACCAGGTTGTGCCAAGAAATCTGGAGGACAACGAACCACCTGGCCAACTGACTAGAAGAGATCTATATTTATTCCCTTTCTAAAAAGAAGTTACCCGACAGAGTATGGAAATTATCAAACGATATCACTAATATTACTAATATTACACACAAGCAAAATCCTGCTGCAAATGATCCAAAAATGACTGCAACAGTACATATAAAGAGAACTATCAGGAATACAAGCTTATTTGTGGCACTAGAGACAATATTGTCAGTGTTAGATGGATCTTGGTGAAAATAGAGTATCAGAGAAATCTATCTGTCTATCTATCTATCTATCTATCTATCTATCTATCTATCTATCTATCTATCTGTGTTTCATTGACTATGCAAAGGTATTTGACTGTGTGGATCACAAAACATTGTGGCTAACCTTGATAATAATGGGAATTCCAGAACATTTGATTGTGCTGATGCAAAACCTATACTTGAACCTCAGAACAGAACAAGGAAACATGGTACCAAATCAGAAAAGGATTGCATCAGGGCTGCATCTAGTCTCCATACCCTTTCAAACTATATGCAGAAAGATCATTTGGGAGTCTGGACTTTATAAGGAGGGATGTGACATCAGGATTGGAGGAATATCCATCAACAACAACTTTGATTGCTGAAACTGAAGAGGACCTGAAGCACTTGCTGCAGAAGATCAAGGACTGTAAGCTTTAATATGGATTGAAACTTAAAATCAAGAAGATTCTCACTAGTGGGCCAATTGCAGAATCATGATAGATAAAAAAGAGTTTGAGTTTGTTAACAATTACAGCTTACTGGGATCCACAATCAACACTCTTGGCACTAGCAGTCAGGAAATCAAAAGAAGAATTGGATTAGGAAAATCTGCTGTCCGGGACCTTTCCAGAGTTTTGAGAAGCAATGATGCCAGTTTAGAGACTAAGGTGCATCTGATCCAGGTCATGGTCTTTGTAATTACTTGCTATGCAGTAGAGAGCTGGACAGTGATTAATGATGATAGAAGAAGAATTGATGCCTTTGAGTTGTGGTGCTGTAAAAGAGTTTTGAACATTCCATGGATCATCAAGAGAATAAAGAGGTCTGTCTTGGAGAAAACAAAACCAAGTCTTTACTTGGAGACTAGAATTTTGAAGCTCCATCTCACTTACTTTGGGCAAGTGGCCAGGAGGGACAGGTCCTTGCAGAAGGATATCATGCTTGGAATTTTGGAGCAACAGCACAAGAAAGGAAGACTTCAGATGAGATGGATTGATACAATAACTGGGGCATTGGGAGGTAGGTGTGTCAGAGCTAGTGAGACTGACTCAGGACAGGGCAGGCTTCAGAGCTGTTGTACTTAGGGTCACTATGAGTTGTAGTAAATCAACAGTACATAATAACAACATGCATATTAATAAATATGGAGAAAGGATACAACCTTGATGTACACCTTTCCTAATTAAAAGGATAAGAAAAATTATTTCATTGGTATACAATCACCCCCACCTCCGCCACCCCAAGTACACTCCACTATGCAACCTTCATTCTGAACTCTTGTCATAACCATAATGCCCAACTTTTTAAAAAAATTATACTGATTTATTTACAAAGTTTGAAAACATTGTTTTTCCACCAAAGATCCTTCCTATTTCCTTCACCCCACCCACCATCGAATTGTGCAACCCTATGATTAATACCCTATTGCCTCTACCCCCATCCAAATAAGTCTTGGAAAGGGTTCAGCTTAAGTGCTCTTTTGAGGCAAGAATGATGAAGCTTTGCCTCACATACTTTGGGCATGTTGATAGGAGGTCTTATTCTTTGGAGAAGGATATGATGCTGGGAAGAGTGGAAGGTTGGCAAAGGAGAGGAAGACTCTCAACCAGATTGATTGACATTATGACTGCTGCAATAGGCTTTTGTGTGTCAGGAAGTGTGAAGATGGTACAGGATAAAACAGAATTCAGATCTTTTGTTCACAGGGTCTCTATGAGTCATGCTCAGTGATACCTAACAATAACAACACTAATTATTATTAATATAAATTTATTCATTTTTGTATTGATTTTAGACTGAAAAAGTAGGTAGAAGTTATCATTTTATTCATCTTTGGCTTTAATGGTTGATATATTTCATAATGATATATTTTCAATAATTATATTAACATATCTTTCTTGTTTGTGATGGATAGATAGTATCCTATCATTCAAAGACTTGTACTTCAGAATAGACTTGAAATGCTCTTTTTGGCAATGAATGCTACCTCATTCTTCTTCAATTTGTCACTCTCTTTATAGCAGATTATATGGTTGTCTGATTAAAAAATGTCCATCTCACCTCACAAATGCCTGGAATGTTGAATTCATTGGAATGGAATTCATTCCATTTCATTTTTTTTGGTAACTTCTAATTTTTCTAGATTCAAACTTCATACATCCCATGTTCCTACAACTAATGGATGTTTGAAACTGTTTCTCTTCATTTTGAGTTAAGAAAAATGGGCAATCTTTTCCTGCATTATTTACAACCTGTGGAAATGTGCCACAGGATAAGCTATGACTCAGTTCTGACTTAATAGCACATAACAACAACACTGAGTGGAAGCTTTGTTCCATCTGCACTATTAAGGTAGACTTTATTTTGAGGAGGGAGCTATTTTCCAGTTTATTTTGAGTGCTTTCTCACTCGAGAGGTGCATCCTTCAACATTATGTCTAACAATGTTCTTCCATTATACATAAGGTTTTTGAAGGCCTATTATTTCAGAAATGTATGATTAGTCTTGGTTCTTATCAGTCTCAATCTGGAAGCTTTATTGAAAACTGTCCAAGATAGGTGACTCTGATGGTGTTTGAAATATTAACAGGAAGGGAGCTCTTCACCAGGGAAAGATTTTCAAGGGAGGGGGAGAAGGAGCTTCCCACAGATAACTTCAGGAGCTCAAAACAGCTGAAATTCTGCAAGGTCTCATATTTCTTAACAGGCTGAGCAGAGAAACAATCCCTCATATAACAATGATGTACAACTACAGACTAAGGTGTACCTGACAGGCCATGATCTTTGCTATTAATTGCTATGCATCAAAGAGGTGGACTATGATTGAGAATGATAGAAGAAGAATCAATGTCTCCTGGTTGTGGTGTTGGAGAAGAGTTTTGAATATACCATGGACTGCTGAGAGAACAAATAGGTTCAACCATGGAGAGGGTGAAGCCAGACTGCTCCTTGGAGGCAATGATCCTGAAGCTCCATCTGACATACTTTGGGCATGTTGCCAGGAGGTACCAGTCCTTGGAGAAGGATATCATTTTAGGAAGGGGGGAGGTACAGTGCAAGACAGAAAGACTCTTGATGAGATAGATTGACTCAGTGACTACGGTAAAGGGGGTAGGCGTATCAGAGACAATGAAATTGGCCCAAGATAGAGCAGAGTTCAGGGTTGTTGTATATAGAGTCACTACGAGTTGCAAATGACTCAATGGTACATAACAACAACAACAATGAGACTTAGCTGGATGTACAATCTCTTCACCTCTCAAGGACTGTTAACACGACCTTCTCCCCTCCTAGGGCTGTAAATAAACTAATACCTTCTATGTTTCTCCCAGCCATAAAATTAGGATCCACCTATGAGAGAGCTCACTTATCATTCCTTTGTCTGTATCTCTACAAACAAACAAATCCCTGTATTCCAAACAAAGCAGTTTACAAAGCCCAGTCATTTTGGAATGTATCACACCGGAGCTCCCTGCTAGCACAAGTAATATATTTCCTCTCTGAAGAGACATTTATGGTGATTTACTCCTGACACAACATGCCTCCCCTGGGCCTTGATCTTCTGACAACATTTTGGTGCACTGGCCGGGAAGTGAACCAACTGAGAGAGACATGGAGAATCATCTTATGTTTGCCACTGGCCCTTGGAGACCAACCCAGGCATCCTCCAATCAATCTAGAAGATGTGATCTTGAAGAAGAGTGTGTGTCTTGGACATTTTGTCCCTATGTGGACAGTTCAAAAAGTTGGAGGGGAACCCCTTCAGCAGATCTCCAAGGGGACTATTGCAAAGAGGAATTGAAACTTAGGAGGTAGTGGCAACAAGGACAAGGTACGCCCTTCCCTGGGGAAGTGAAACAGAAGCTAAAAACAGGCTTACCTCATAAGAGCAGAGCAGGAAAGGGTACACTTCTCAAGCATCTCCTTAGTATAGGTGAAGAGAAGCATGGGGAAACTGAGTCTACTAAGGTAGGGAAATTGCTCCTGATTTGCAGCAGAGATAAGAGTGAAGAGCTGAGGTTGTTAGGAATATTCTTCTTCACTTGTGGCACAATTTCAGGGGACCATAGGATTCTGTCGTATATGGATTTCAAATTTTACAATATTAGCAAAACCATTTTGTGAAGCCACAAAGGGGGAAGTGAAAAGGAGCCAATCGAAAAAGTCTTGAAAAAGCTAAATGGAGAGCCACAGGTGACCCTGGTACTAGTGTCAAGGGGATGATTTCCAACAGAGGTCCAGGGGCCTCTTCTAGTAAGAACTAGAAAGTTCTGACTCAGATATACAAAAAAACACACCAATACTAAGTGAGAGCAAGAGAATGAAACAATGTTTATTAAAAGTTCATAACAGACTATGAACAGGTCAGGACAGACTGACCCCATTTTTTATCTTACAAAAGGGTTTTTATATATTTTGTTAGCAGGGAGTGGGGTTTACACAACTGATGATGCATTTTTACTATTTCATTTGTCTTTTCCTTGAGTCTGTTGTTTTGCCACATTCCTTGAAAAGTCTGCTTTTACCATATAGCCACATTCCTTGAGGGTCAGTTTCTATTGTCATATTGCCTTGGTCTTTGTCAAAATTAGTTCTGATTGATCTCCTTAGTCAGTATCTCCTTTGCCATCCCCTGCCACTCCCCTCTAAGAGAGATTTCCCCCTGATTCATTAGGAAAGCGGGCTTCGCATTCTTTTAGCTACTTCCTGCTAGAAAAATGCACTGTAGCTTCTAGGGTGAAGATCTTCTCTCACTATTCTAAAGGGCCCCTTTGGCAATAAGAAACATGTAGACTTTGATTTTGGAATTTAGATGCACTGCTATCAGTTGTGCTTAGGGGTATAGGTTCGTATCTTTGGAGATACATCATTTTAACATGGACTGCTGCAGCCTAGAAAACACAAGTTTAACAAGTTAAAATACATGGGTCAAAAAAGAAAAGCAATTATTCCAACTAGAGGTCTTCACAGTGACAGAAATCAAGTTATAGAGGGAAGATAGTCCTTACTGGCTCTCCAGATGTTTTCTGCTAGTTGGTCTCGGGTATCCTTTAACAGTTTTGTCCTTTGTAGGAGATTCTGGACTCTAGTTTCTACTTCTGATGTATTCACGTAAGAACAGGTGTAAGCTATAGCACAGATTATTTTTGTTCGTTTGTTTTGATAACAGGAAACCTTAGATCAACCAAAAGTCTGTTACTTGATTGGGTAAGGAATCTAACAAAGTTTGCAATGTTTTTAATTTTTGCCATGCATCTTTTCTATTTTTTTTTCTATCAGGAAGGAAGTGTTCTGAATAAAGTAAACATTACTAAGATTTTCTTTAGGTTTTGGTTCATCTTTTTAAATCTTTTTCAATGAGAGGACTGTGGATACCATGCAAAATGGAGAAAGTAGTGGACCTGTACTATTAAGAATGCATATTTACCGTCAGTTACTACCTGGGCTGTCTTACCTTTGGCTAGTTCTAAAGATCTAGTGAGGGCTATCAACTCAGCTTTTGTACAGAAGTTTCAGTCAATAAAGAGCCATTCTTAATAACTTCTGTATCTGAGACAATTGCATAATTTGCACAGCAAACACCAACCACGAAAAAGCTGCTACCAGCAATACACTATACCATCTCTGGGTTGTCCAGTGGGGTATCTTTGAGGTCTCTCCTAACTGTGTAAAAGTACAGGACATCTCCACATTGATGGAATGTGGTGGGAGATAGTGTCTCAATAGGTAACAGTGAGGCTGGATTTAAGTATCACAGGCAGAGACATGTCTGGTTTCTCTAAAAGCATTAACTGATATTTTAACATTCCACTGTTAGATAGCCATCTTTTCCCATCATCCAAAAGTAAAGGTTTCAAAGTGTGAGAGGCTTGCACAACGAGTTTCTGAGACATAACAATTTTCTGGGCCTCCTCAGCTGGTAGAGCCGCACTGGCCACTACTCTTAAGCAATAAGGCCAGCCTGCAGCCACGGAGTCTAGTCTTTTTGAAAAAATCATTTCTTGAGATTCATTTTGGCATATAATAGTAGAAATCTCTCCCCAGGCCAGGTTGAAACAATACTCAGCCTATCTTCCCCAGTAATTTT
The DNA here is from genome assembly GCF_000299155.1 of Elephantulus edwardii. NCBI lineage: Eukaryota > Metazoa > Chordata > Mammalia > Macroscelidea > Macroscelididae > Elephantulus > Elephantulus edwardii. The sequence goes on from NW_006399942.1 coordinate 1,362,037, forward strand.
TGGGGATAACTGGGTATTGCAAGATCTATATTCCTCAGCTTGGAGTTAGCCAAACCCTTATATGATCAATTAAAAGGAAGGAGAAAAAAAGATAACCTAGGATGGACTACTAAATATAAATTGGTCCTGAGCCACAACCCGTGCCCTAATAATTTTGGCCATTATCGGGTCTTTTCTCTCTCCCTCTATATTCCGGATATTAAAGACAGTGGCTGCCTGTTTTAAAAGAGCTGCATAATAAATTGGTCTGTTGGAGGGACTGTATAACAATGAAAGAACTTTTTTTCTACAGAAAAATGAACTGGAGTGGGGAGGGAAGCAGGTAGAAAAATGTGGAACAATGAATGAATGGAAATTCAAGTTCTTTATAAATTTACAATAAAACCTTGAGGAAAAAAACGCTCATTAGGATCACTTTGAGGACCCATTGCCTTGTGTGGAAGCTTCCGTCTAATATCCACAGCCACCTGATTTATATAATGAATATTTAGAATTGCTCTGCCTTCAGGGATTTCAGAATCTAAATTTGTGAACTTTTTCATGGCTTCAACATCCCCTAACTGCTGTCGGATTATCTTCTTTGTCCTGAATAATTTCTGTTATTTTTGAGTATTTAACTAGTTCAATATGAATTTCCTTCATCCCTTCAAGCAAGTAAGTCTGAGTTTAGTTCAAGGAGCTTGTCCCTGATTTCCTGGTTGGTCTGTCTGGTAATTCCAGTCAGGATTTTTGCCTGGGATTACAGTTGCCCCATCTACTAGTTGAGGGTTATTGACGTGAAACGTGTTTGCTCTATGCTTTGTTGCTGCCAGTAATAATTTTTCATTAGGAGAACAACAGATACATAAGATGACCATTAGGTCTTTCTGTGTCATATCAAAGATACAAACAATTTTCTTCAAATCATCAATAAATTTTCCTGGGACAGTAGAAAAAGATCCTTGCAGTTTTGCAAATCACTTATGGAGAAGGGAACACGCACTTGCATAGTTTGTCCATTATTCTGTCCCACTTCTTGAAGAGGAAGTAAGGAAGGATATATTGGGGGGGAGAGGCTCAGTTGAGGGAGTTTCTTCATTTAAAGATGTCTCTTGGCCTAGAGTTTATTTCAACCTCTCTAGAGGGGATTCTGATGCTGGGGTGGTGTCTCTGGTGGGTAGATTGGACTTGGAGTCTACCTCCAGTCCATATTTTGTGCATAAAGAGATTTGATCTCTTAAAAACATAAATGCCTGAACAGAGGTATTTCACTCTACTTCCCCTGACTCTTGCAAAACAAGTCTAATTGTAAAATGGTCTCATAGGTAAGACTTCTTCCCACTGGCCATCTTTCAGAGTTCCCAAAGGGTTCGTTGGCCATAACACATTGGAAAAGAAAATCTAATTCTTCTTTAGGGAGTCTAATTGGAGTCCAAGAGGCACTCCAAGGGTGTAACTTAGACTTTAGAAGAGGACTGTCCCATAGTTATCACTAAAGGAAAAAGAGGAAGGTTCTTCCATAAAACTACTCATAGCAATTATCTGTTCATTTCAAATGTCTCAAAAAGGGGTCTCAACTGGATTTATGAGCATCCCCCTCCATTAGTCAAACTCTCCTAGGACAATCACCCTAGTCTCAGGCTGGCTGGACTTCTACCCAGCCCTCAAAGACCTGCAGGAGGTGGGGAAAAGGGAGTCCAACTGACCGATGAAATGGGGAATCATTACTATCCTTTCTTTATGAGACTAGGAGTTCAAGTTGTAAATTTCTACATTGCTTCCCCTAGCATATTCCTAAGGGCTTTAGGGTTCTCTTTTCTCATCTTGTGTTATTTTTACAAACTTAAAATAATTTATGAACTTCACTCAAATATTTCTTATTCTTTTTATGCTATAAATCTGAGCATATTTTCTGGCTGCTCTTGTTAGCTCTAGCTTTTCCTATTAATTGATACTTCCAAAGTAGGTTTTATTTTGGGAACTACTTGAGCTCCATTTGCTACGTGTGGGTTAGTAGCATGCAAATTTTGGCCCAGTGTCTACCAGCTCTAATCTTTCTCTGCTTCCCATCAGAAAAACAGCAGAAAGAGAAGAAAACTCTTAAATCTTTTTATAAAAGAAAATAGCAGTAATATTCTAAAACTCTTCTATGATTTTCTCAAAGTTCTGAGGAAAAATTCCCAGTTTGTCTTTACATGCTTTTAAATCTCCTATACCCAAGGGAACATGGACTCTGATGGCATTTTCTCAAAACCATAAATACCTGAATATAAGTTATCTGATGTTATTTGTTCTGTCACAGGCAAAATAAAACAAGCTGTGTTACAGTGTTGCAATTTAGGGAGCTATTAACTGACTAAACTTTTGAATCATTTCCTCAGGGCCTTTAATTTAAAGCTTCAAACTTTTCAATTTTTACACACATTTTTAATTTTTAGCTGATGCTAAAGGTCATCCTCTAACTGTTCTGTAAAACAAGGTTTCCTATGAAGACTGGGGACTGAGCCCTGACATCTCAGTGGCTGTCTTCTTCCCTGGTCCTCTGCCCACCTGTGCCCGTTCCTGGAGACATCCTTCCACCATATGGCACTCCAGCCCAGGAAAGGCTACTTTGCTCCTGGGACCTCAAAGAGTCCAACTTTCTGGATTTCACAAACACGGCACCTGACTCCTGTGTCACATCCTTCTATAATCCTTGTTTCTTATACCTACCCTGGGTACTAAGTTGCGTTTTCTCTCTTATCTGCTCCCAAATTCCTAGGTCACATTTTTTTATGCAGCTGATAAAAGACTAATTTGTGTGTTTATCTCTGGCATTCTGGATTACCAAAGGTAAACAGGATAGCTAGGCTTATGGCTGAAAAATGCAGTGTATTGAACTTTATTTTTTAAACCAATTTAGAAATTTCATTCTTTAGAAATTCTTTAGCTGTAGCTTCTAATTTATTTAATTAATTGCCTTTACTCTATTACTATACCTGTTGGGCATGACCTTATTATCTTGCCCTCTTTATCCTCTAAATTAATATATTTGGGTTTTTTTTTTAATGAGCTTTATTCTCTTATCTGTTGCCTCCTTTGTCCTACTAAAATTGTCAGAGTACATGAGCCCAAAACTATTGCCTCATTAAATTTAAGATGAAAAATAGAAAAAATTAAACTTGGAAGGTTTCTCTGTGCTCAGCCTGAAAATTCAGGGCTGCTTGAAAGTTCCCTGAGAGAAGGGAACAAACAAACAAAAATCTTTCCAAGCATGTCCCCCTTAAAACTGACAAAGGCACATGTAGGCTTTTAATTTGAGACTCTTCACTTTTCTCTAATTCTTTCTGCCTATTACAGTTCCCTACACCACCAGTAGTGACTGCAGCTTTAGGAAGGGCCTGGAGTAAGCCTGAAAGGGTGAGTAGTGTCTCTCTCTCTCTCAAAGATTTTGCAAGATTGGGGTGAGATCAGAGAGTGAAGAGTTAGTAGTCCCTTCTAGCTGCTAAAATCTGTAGCTCAACTCCAAACTGACCAGTTATCAACAGAAAAAAGAAAAAAAAAACAAAAAACAAAAACAACACAAAACCTTGCAGACAAACCTCTCTTTCATTGTACCACAAATCTGCTCCAGGTAGAGAACAAACACTAACTAGTTACCAATAAACTTTACTTCACCCACATTAACAAAATTAAAGGTTTACTTTACAACCCTGCTGTATGCTTCATGCAGGAAATGTGGAAGAATGTAAAAAGAAACAGAGGTAGAGCTGATTGCTTAGGCAAGAAAGTAAGAGGATTAAGTCTTTCAAGAGGTAAAAGAAAGAGAATTTTAAGATCATGGTTCTTTGAACCCTAAGGTGTTCTAGTTGGGCTTGATGTGCTGCTTGGGTAACTCATATATCAGTTTTGGAAGTTACAGATTCCTCCATCTGTGGATGTGCCTCTTATTTCTGATTGAGTCTTACCAGGAGTTGCCCCTGTGCCCCAGAATTCATGGCCACATGGAGGAATTGTACACCCTGATTGAGTCCAGGAGGAAGAATATTAGGTGTCTGCTGCCATCTCAGTGGCAGAGAAGCCACCCCTTGAGGACTAGTGCACACACACCAATGGGACCCTTAAAAGGAAACTGGTGAGGCTGTCTCCTTATCTCACAGGAGGCTGGCTACCTGATCTCCCACTGAGACTCTGACAGATATAGGATCCCACAATCAGTCTAAGTTCAAGGGTCAGGAAGGATCCTCAGTGGTCAGGAGTCCTCAGAAAGTCTATCTTGGACAAGTACCCAAAATATCAAAGGGATGAATCCCAAAAGAGGTCCAGGGGCATCTTCAAGTAAGAACTAGAAAGTTCTGACTCAGATATACATGAAAGACACTAATACCAAGTGAGAGCAAAGGAAAGAAACAGAGGTTTATTAGACGTCCATAACAGGTTATGCACGGGTCAGGACAGATTGACCTTGTTTTTATCTTACAAAATGTTTTCTATATAGTTTGTTAGCAGGGAGTGGGGTTTACACAGCTGATGATGCGTTTCTTCTAATAGACATATGGTGATTTTCGACAATCTTGTCTTTTCCTCGAGTTTGCTGTTTTGTCACATTCCTTGAGTCTGTTTTTATTGTCCTACAGCTACATTCCTTGAGGGTCATTTTCTATTGTTATAGTGTCACAGTCTTTATCAAAAGCAGTTCTGATTGATCTTTTTGTTAGAATTTCCTTTGCCATTCCCTGTCCCTAGGACATTCTGAACTAGCTAAGCCTTTTGAACTGAATGTGTCTGTGTCAGGAAGGAAAAAATGACAGTGAGAGTGATCACACAGAGACTTGGCTCCTGCATCCATCAGGCAGATTGCTAATATGACTAAACAAATAGAGTCTCACAAGAGTCTCAGAAATCTCCCCTTGTCTGAGGGCACTTGCATCCACCACCATGTTAGTGCAAGAAGCAGATAAGCTAACCTTGAATACCACATGTAGCAGCCACTCTTATGAACAAAAAAGGGCATCATTAGCTAACTAATTCACAACTCATCAAAACCCAGAATCTATTGTGGCGGGTCCCACATAATATCAAGGTCATGTCCTCACTAAACCTGGCCACTCTTCTCCCTGTCAGCAACAAAGAGCCTGGGCATGACTGTGTAGACATTATCAAGGCTGTTTGCTCAAGCTGACTGAATTTTTTGAATGGCCTTTAAATGACCCAGATCAAGAGATTTATAAGGGTGAGCGTGGTATTGGCAACCACACTGGAGAAAGGCCAGTTGGTTACACATGGTCATTTTAAAACTAAGGTGCACTTGATCCAAGCCATGGTCTTCATAATTACTTACTATGCATCAGAGAGATGGATAATGAGTCAGGATGACGGAAGAAGAATTGATGACTTTGAATTGTGGTGCTAGAAAACTGTCTTGAACATACCATGGAATGCTAAAATAAAAACAAATAGGTCAGTCTTGGAGAGGGTGAAACAAAATTTCTCTTTGGAGGCTAGGTTTTTAAATTTCCATCTCACATATTTTGGACATGTGGCCAGGAAGGATTTATCCTTGGAGAAGGACATCATGCTTGAAAGGGTGGAAGGATAGCACAGAAGAGGAAGACCTTGGATGAGATGACTTGATACAATAACTAAGGCAAAGAGGGTAGGTGTGTCTGAGTCAGTGAGACTGGCTCTGGACAGGGCAGTCTTCAGTGTTATTGTACATAGGCTCACTCGGGAGCACATAACAACAACAACAACTGAGGCAAAGCATCTTTTCAAGATACCTCCACTCAAAATAGCTAAGGTAGGAGCACTAACTCATGATTTAGAGTTAAGTGCAAAAAAGGTGTGTGAATATTTACACAGACTGTAATTTTTCCTCCCTCACACTACATGTGCATGGAGCCATATTGAAAGACAAAGGACTCCTCACAGCAGTAAGAAAAGATTTAAATGCCCAGGTGAAACTCTCAAACTGTTAGAAGTTGTGTGGAAAGCCAGAAAGAGCAGCAGTTATCCACTGCCAGAGACTTCAGAAGACAGAGATCCCCCAAGGCACAAAGAAATGCAAAAGCAAAAGCCAAGGCAAAGAGGGCAGAGCCCTCCCTTACCAGACAATCTACCACTGCCAAGAATGACTCCTGTGCATTTAAAAAGAGAAAAATAAATGGAGCAAAAAGAAGCAAGAGATACAGAAGAAGAATGAAAGAAATTGTGAGATAAAAAGATTATCATTCCCCAACTTCTGGGACCATGCACAGGTCTACATATTTAGGACTGGAAAAGACTGAGAAATTATTGTTGTGGTTGTTGTTGTGTATAGTCGAGTTGGAACTGACCCATAGCTGACCCTCTGGTGGGTTTTCAGAGGCAGTTAACTTCATGGGAGGTGGTTGCCTGTCCTTCTCTTGTGGAGAAGCTGAGAGGTAATTTTACATTGTCCTTTTGGCCACCTTTGCAAAAAAAAAAATTTGTCAACACTGCACAACCTGCAGACAACATAATGCCAAACAGGGATCTTCCTTGTCACCAGAAATCCAATCCTATATGGTAGCTCCACTTGCAGAAGTGCAAGCGAACTTCACTGAACTTTATGAATGTGGAGGAAACCAGTACCTGCTTAGTCTTCGTCTATATCTATTCTGGATAAGTGGAATTTTTTTGCCATCAAGATTGAGAAAGCTCAAGTAAAATTAAAAATTCTGCTCAGAAAAGGCATCCCAAGGTTTAGCCTGCTTCTCTGAATTGGATCTGACAAATAGACCAACTTTTATCTCAGAAATAACACAGATGGCAATAAAAGCTTTGAATATCACTTGGAAGTTCATGCAGCATACAGACCGCAGAGCTCAGGCAGGGTAGAGCACACAAATAAGACTTTGAAGGCAGGAGGAAGCAAAAACTCACTAGGGTTCAAATCTTGCCACTAACTCATTTAGAATTCAATGTGCTCCATCTATGGGTTTGGGTATTTTCCTTATGAAATAATGTATAACAGATCCCCATCAAATGCTTTACAACATTTCAGGCACTCCTAAAAAGTGAACAAAAACTGAGATGCACAGACAGCT
>NW_006399942.1:1370858-1377477 GCF_000299155.1 Elephantulus edwardii
ACTCTGGAAGGCAGTTAGTTTGTCGCTTCCTCAAAAAGCTGAACATAGAAATTCCATATGACAGCTATTCCACATGACACAGCTATTCCATTGCTTGGAATATACCCCAAGAAAATGAGAATTGAGACTCAAACAGAAACTTTTATACCAATGTTCATAGAAGCATTACCACCTCAAGAACACAGAAACAGCCCAGATGTCCAACCGCAAACGAATGAATTGAGAAGTTGTAGTATATTCATACAGTGGAATACTATGCAGCACGCAAGATCAGTGATTTTGTAAATTACTACCTAAGCAAGAATCCTTTAAAGATTATCCAAAAACTATTGGAACAGCTCATCAACAGAGAACTGCCAGAAGTACAGGCTGGGTTTAGAAGAGGATAGGGTACTAGGGATAGTATAGCTAATGTCATAGATCTTGGCTGAAAGCGCAGAGTGCCAGAGGAATGTCTGTGTTTCATTGACTATGCAAAGGCATTTGACTGTGTGGACCACAACAAACTGTGGCTAACTCTGAGAATCCCAGAACACTTGATTGTGCTAATGTGAAAGCTATACTTGGACCAGGAGGAAGTCATCACAACACAGCGAAGGAACACTGCATGGTTCAAAATTGGGAAGGGTGTACACCAGGGATGTGTCATATCTCCATACCTTTTCAGTCTTTATGCAGAACAGATAATCCAGGAGTCTTGGTTCTATGAGGAGAAATATGTCATCAGGATTGGAGGAAGATTCATCAATAATATGCATTATGAAGATGACAGACACAGCCCTGCTTGCTAAAACTGAGGAGAATCTGAAGTCCTTGCTGCAAAATGTCAATGACTGCAACCTTCAATACAGATTGAAGCTCAATAAAAAACAAAACACACACAAAAAAACCCCCAAAACAATAAAAGCAATCAAATCAAAGGTTCTTACCTCTGGGGTCGATTGGTAGCATCATGATGGGTGGTGAAGAAACGATTGAGATTGTTAATGTCTTTACTTTTCTTGACTCAGCAATCAACATTCTTGGCACCAGAATCCAGGAAATTAAAAGATGTAATGTATTACATTGGGAAAGCCTGCTGTCAGATACTTCCCCAAATTACTGAAGAGCAATGATATCAGTCTGGAGACTAAGGTGTGCCTGATACAGGCCGTGGTCTTTGCAATCACTTGATCAGAGAACTGGACAATGGCTAGGGATGATGGAAAGATAATTGATGCCTTTGAGATGTGGTGTTGCAGGAGAGTATTGAATATACCATGGACTGCTAAGAGAACAAACAGGTTCATCCTGGAGAGGGTGAAATGAAACCAAGATGCTCCTTGGAGGCAAGGATTCTGAAGCTTCTTCTGACATACTTTGGACATGTTGCAAGGAGGGACCAGTCCTTGGAAAGGGACATCATGCTACATGCTATGGAGGGTGGAGGAACAGCGCAGGAGTTGGAGACCCTCGATGAGATGGATGGATTTAGTTACTAGGGTAATGGGGTATGTGTGTCAGATACAATAAGTTTGGCACATGATAGTGCAGGATTTAGGGCTGTTATACAGAGTCACCATGAATTGCAGGCGACTTCAATGGCACATAACAGCATTAACAACTACCTAACTAAACATTATGCTGAGTGAACTAACTCAGTCTCACAAGGATAAATACTGTGTAAAACCATTATTGTAGAATAAGTATGAGGATCGGGGGGTGGGGTGTGGAAGCAAGGATGGGCAGCGGGGAGGTGGTGGGGTGGTGTTAATCATAGGGTTACACAATTTGATGGGTGGGGGGTAAAGGAAATGGGAAAGATATTTTGGGGAAAATAATGTGTTCAAACCTTGTAAATTAATACAATTTTTTAAAAAAAGTAATGGATCTCATATCAATTTTTCTGTAACTGTTTATCCATTTCTCCAGGAGACTCACTCTGAGCTAAAAATTCAGACCTCCTTCAAGCCCAGGTAGAATGGCCCTTCCACTGTCATCCTGATCACACCAAAGACAACCAAAGTAGAAAAGATCTCTATCTGGATTCACCACAGCTGACAGGAGAAAGCTTTTTCTCTGTAAGTAGCTGAGACTGATCTTGACAAGGTTTGCAAAGTAACACTGAGGAGCTCCACTAGGCCTGCTTCAGCCAAAAGCCAGAAGCTGGCTGATCTGCACGCAGCTGAAGCATGAAGACAGCCATCCTAGAATTTTACACTAATTAGATTTTGCGTGCTGGGGAAGGGAAAAAAAAATCTGTGTAACCTGTGTAATCACATCTCTAAGATGGGTCAAAATGTAACCACTATGCTATTTTTCTAAAACGACAATTAATCTAAAGGTAACCTCTTGGAAAACTGTACTCATAACCAGCCACAGTACTGTATATATGATCCAGAAAGCATGGCATGTGAGTCACTGGCATAACAAAGAAGTTGCACAAATGAACATAAGTACATATTAAGGAGAGACTTGAAATGAGAACTATACATTCTAGAGTCAAAGGAGCTATGTGTGTGTGACATAGCAAAGACTATGTGTGTGGAAGAGCAAAGACTAGCCATCAGGTGTTCCAGTTGTTCCACAGAGACTGAAAAAACTCTGCTTCAAAACTCCATGTAGAGCCTATAAACTTTTTAGAATTAGCAGACAGTATATTACAAACTCTAAGTGTGTCCTCATGCTATGCTTGTTGAGGTACCCTTATAAAAAGAGAAACAAAAGAACTGCTACCTCGTAAAATTATTGTTACTCAGGAAGGGCAAAACTCGTTAAGTCTGCTTAGGACTTAAAAATGTCTTAACAAACAGAAGTTAAGTGAAAGGAAAAGGACGCGTAGCAAAGAGAGAGTTCTGAAACTTAAAAAATTTATAGGATCTACATAGGGTCGCTATGAGTCGCAGGCGACTCGACGGCACATAACAACAACAAACAACAAAGAACAATGTGCTGAGAGTGATGCACTTAGAGTAAAGCACTGAGAGTAACATTCAGAGAGAGCAGGACAGCAAGCACTTTAGTGAGAATTATTAACATAATTAGTTTGGGAGCCACAGGAGCAGCAAGCTGCAGTGGGAAACACCAGCCAAGACGCTGTGGAACCCACCCACCAGGAGCAAGCAGGACAGCGGGAATTTGACTAAATTTTCTTAAGCTCTGCTGGATCTAGAGTGCCACCAGATCCAGAGCCCCACCAGACCCAGAGCCCTGCTGGGTGAGAGCCACTGAGCAAGAGCTGGAAAACTGGAATTTAGTGAGGCCCCTGAGTGAGCCCACTAGGACAGCTGGAGTCTGTGTGAGTTCCCGGTGCATGCCTGCCCCACACCCATGCATCCTGTCAACTAATTACCATTAATCCACAACACCTTGGTCTGAAGTTCTGACTTGACTGTACACAACAATAGCAAATAAATTTTCTGTCACACATAACTAATTCTCACAACACAAGAAAAAATTAAATTACTGGGAAATTATAAAATTAAACATTTATGCACATTAAAACATTTTTCAAAAGTAAAATACAGTATAGGTTAGGGGAAATATCTTGACAGCAATGATTCTGACAAGGTACTAACATCTTGAATTTAGAGAAAATTTGCATACTTCAACAACAAATGCTGTTGTTGTTATGTGCCATCAAATCACCTGGGACTCATATCCACCCTATTTACAATGGATATGAACTCTGTCTACGCTGAACCAATATCACTGTCTCCTACACACCTGCCCCTATTAGCCCAGTCAATGTCTTAATCTATTGGATCCAAGGTTTTCCTCTCCTGCATTGTTCCTCTATCCTTTCAAGCATGATGCCTCTCTCCAATGACTAGTTTCTCCTGGCCACGTGTCCAAAGTCTATCAGCTAGAGCTTCAAAAGCCTTGCCTCCAAGGAACATCCTGGTTTCACTCTTTCAAGGAAAGATTTGTTTGTACTTTTGACAGTCCTTGGTATGTTCTCTTTTACAGCACCACTACTCAAAGACATCAATTCTTCTATCATCCTTAGTCATTGTCCAGTTCTCTCATGCATAGTAAGTAATTGCAAACCCCATGACCTGGATCAGGCACATCTTAGTCTCTAGACTGACATCTTTGCTCTTCAACCCTCTTCAGAGGTACCTAACAAGAGATTTAACTAAACCTATTCATTTTTTGATTTCAAGGCTGCCAGTGCCAAGATTGTGGACCTCAGCAAATCAAAGTTGTTAACAATCTCAATCGTTTCTCCATCTGGCATGGTATTGCCAATTGGCCCAGTGGTGAGAATTTTTATTTTTTCCTAATTTTTATTTTATACTGGTTTATTCATACATTATCTTTCACACAGGATCTTTCCCATTTCCATCACTGCACCCCTCCACACAGCAAATAGTGAGACCCTATGGTTAACACCTCTCCCCCTCCAACACCAATCTTTAGCCCTCTGCTCCTACCTTCCCCCACCTTGGATCCTAATATTCATTCTACAATAATGGACTTACACAAAATTTGTACTTATGGGACTGAGTTCATTCACTTAGTATAATGGTTTTCAGTCCCTCCCAAGTTAAGCAGTAATTTACAAAATCACTGCTCCTGCGTGCTTTAGAATATTCCATCATGTGAGTGTGCCATAATTTCTCAATCCATCCAATTGTGGTTGGAGATTAGAGATGTTTCCATATTCTTGTGATGGTGAAAAATGAAGATTGTAGTCCTTAATCTTCTGCTGGTATCTCTTCAGATTCTCCTCAGTTTCAGCAATCAAGTTGTATCATCAGCATAACACAAGTCGTTGATGAACCTTTCTCCAATTCCCATGCCATATTTCTCCTCATAAAAACCAACTTCCCAAGTGACCTGTTTCACCTGTAGATTGAAAACATATGAAAAAAGGATACATCTCTGATGCACTGTTTTCCTGATTTTGAACTATGCAGTGTTTCTGCATGGTTCAAAATTGGCAAGGATGTACACCAAGGATGTGCCCTATTTCCATACCTTTTCAATCTAATGCAGAACAGATATCTGGGAGGCTGGGCTCTATGAGGGATGTCGCATCAGGATTGGAGGAAGACTGATAAAAAAAAACCCTGCATTGCTTGCTGAAACAGAGAAGGACCTGAAGCACTTGTTGCAGAAGGTCAAGGAATGCAGTTCCCAGAATGGATTCAAGTTCAACCTCAAGAAAAGAAAGATTCTCACAGGTGATGAAGGGATTGAGATTGTTAACAGCTTTGCTTTGCTTGGCTCTACAATCAACACTCTATAACCAACAACCAGGAAGTGAAAAGACTAATTGCCTTGGGAATATATGCTGTCATGGACCTTTCCAGAATACTGAAGAACAAAGATGTTAATCTGGAGAATAAGGTGTGCTTGGTCCATGCCATGGTCTTCACAATTATGTGTGATGCATCAGAAAGCTGGACAATGACTAGGGATGATAGAAAGAGAATTGACACCTTTGAGTTGTGGTGCTTGAGAAGAGTATTGAATGTACCATGGACCATGAGGAGAACAAATAGGTTCATCCAAGAGAGGGTGAAACCAGGCTGCTCCGTGGAGACAAGGATTCTTTTTTTTTTCTTTTTTTATTAATGATATTTTTAAATTAATTTTAATGAACGTTTACAGAGATTTTTTATTTCCATTCATTCATTGTTGAGAGACAAGGATTCTTAAGCTCCTCTGACTTACTTTAGGAATGTTGCAAGGAGGGACCAATTCTTGGAGAAGGACATCATGCTTAGGAGGGTGGAGGGACAGCACAAGAGAGGAAGACCCTTGATAAGATGGATTGGCTCAGTGACTGGCGTAATGGGGCAGATATGTCAGAGACAGTAAGGTTGACTGAGGATGGAGCAAGGTTCAGAGCTCTTTTACATAAGGTCTCTGTGACTAATAGGCAACTCGATGACACATAACAACAACAATAGTGTTTCTTTGCTTTATTTTGATAACTACTTCCTGGTCCAAATAGAGGTTTCACAGAGCACAGTTGAATGTTCTGGGATTCTCATTGTTTTCAAGATTAGCCACAATTTGTTGTGATCCAAACAGTCAAATGTCTTTGCATGTTGCTGTTGTTGTTATGTGTCATCGAGTTGCTTGCGACTCATAGCGACCCTATGTTGAACAGCTTTAAACCCTGCTCTCCTGTGCCAATCTCACTGTCTCTGACACACTCATCCCAATTGCCCCAGTCACCGAATCAATCCATCTTATAGAGGGCCTTCCCCTCCTGTGCCTGCCCTTCACCCTCCCAAGCATGATGTCCTTCTCCAAGGACCGATCCCTCCTTACAACATGACCAAAGTATGTCAGACGAAGCCTCAGAAGCATTGCCTCCAAGAAGCAGCCCAGTTTAACCCTCTCCAGGATGAATCTGTTTGTTTTCTTAGCAGTCCTCAGCACTCTTCTCCAACGCCAAAGCTCAAAAGCATCAATTCTCCTTCTATCCTTCCTGGTCATTGTGCAGCACTCTAATGCATAACAAGTGATTGCAAAGACCATGGCCTGTACCAGACACACCTTAGTCTCCAGAGACACACCGTTGTTCCTTAGTACTTTAGAGAGGTCCCTAACAGCAGATTTTCCAATTGCAATACATCTTTTAATTTCCTGGCTGTTGGTGCCAAGAGTGTTGATTGTGGAG
>NW_006399942.1:1378618-1380516 GCF_000299155.1 Elephantulus edwardii
CAGCTCTTTGCATATTTCATTGTAATATTTTATTTTGTCATCCTGCACTGCCTTTTTAAATCTTCTGCTTAGCTCTTTAGTATCTTGAGTTCTTCCTTGTGCTTTGGCTTCTCTGCGCTGCAGTGTAATATTCAGAGTTTCTTCTGACATCCGTCTTGGTCTTTTCTTCATCTTCTGTCTTTGTAATGAGCATTTGCACTCTTCTTGAATGATACCCTTGATATCTTCCCATAACTCATCTGGTCTTCGCTCATTCATGTTCAAGGCCTCAAACCTGTTCTTGAGACGCATAGTCAGTTAAATACAGCTAGATATTCTTATGGTACTCCCTGCTTTCAGCCAAGATCCATCTGACATCGGCATTAATGTCCTTTGATGCCACAGCCTCTTTAAAACCAGCTTATACTTCTGGTAGTTCTCTATTGGTGGCTTTTGGTTTAGGGTGGGGCTTTTATAATATTCAGCAGGATTGTGCTTGCATGTCATATTAGTAAAATTGTTTGATGATAATTTCTACACTCTGTCAGATTACTTTTTTTTGCAATGGGAATAAATATGAATCTTTTCCAGTCAAAAGTCTGGTAATTGTGCTCCATATTTCTTAGCACAACCTGGTGAGTACATTCAGGGCAACATCTGTTTGCTTAAATATGCCAATTAGTATTCTATTGATTCCTGGATCCTTGTTTTTGCCTATTTCTTCAGAGCAGTTTGACCTTCCTTCTTCATCACCATTTTATCTTGGTCATATGTTGTTTCATGAAATTCTTCTTGTTATCCAAATATTTTTGTTACAGTGACTCCTTCCATCTAATTTTGATGCATTCGGAGTCATTGAATAGTCTTTCCGTGGCATCTTTAAGTATTGCAACTCAAGGCTTCAATTTGTTATTCAGTTACTTCAGCTAAAGAAATGCCAAAGGAGTTAGGTCCTTTTGATTTTCTGATTCTAGCTCTTTGCCCATTTCTTTATAATACTTTGCTTTTTCTTCCTGAGCTGCCCTTTGAAATATTCTTTTCAGCTCCTTAGTTTCCTGATTCCTTCCCTTTGCTTTGACATCTCAGTGCTCTAGTTCACAGTCTTTTCTGATATCCAACTTCCCCCCCTCCTTAGTCTTTGTAATGGCATTTTGCTTTCATCATCATGGATGATACTTTTGATAGTCTCCCACAGCTCATTTGGTCTTGGTTCATTAGTGTCCAAGAAATCCAATGTGTTCTTGGGATTTTTTTAAAATTAAGTTGAAATAGCCTCAAGCTCAAATAATGGTTCTTGTGAATGTGATTTTATTTTCTTTAGCTTCAGTTTGAACTTACACATGAGTAGTTGATGGTCTATTCAACAATCAGCCCTTGGCCTAGTTTTCACAACTGATACTGACCTTCTGCAGTGACTCTTTCCACAGATGTAATCATTTGAATGTTGTGTCAGCTTTTCCACAGTTGTAATTCTTTCCACAGATGTAATAATCTGAATCCTATATCAGGTGATGTTCATGTGTATAGTTGTCATTTGTGTTTCTTACAAAATATATTTGCATCAAATAAATTATTATTGTTGTTAGATGCCATCAAGTCAAGTATGCCTCACAGCAATACTATGAACAAAAGATCTGAAACCTGTTCTATCCTGTGCCATCCTTCCTGACATCTAAGAACCCATTGCACAGTCACCGTGTCAATCCCTGTACAGTCACTGTGTGAATCCACCTTTTTGAGGATCTTTCTCTCCTTCACAGATCCTCTACCCTACCTAGCTTCATGTCCCGATCCAAAGAAAATCCCCTCTAGCAAAATGCCCAAAGTATGTGAGGCGAAGCCTCATCATTCTTGCCTCCAAAGAGCATTCCAGCTGTACCTTCTCCAAGATATATCTGTTTGTTCTTTTGACAATCTAT
>NW_006399942.1:1384411-1385441 GCF_000299155.1 Elephantulus edwardii
GAATTGCATTGGGAATATCTGCTGTCATGGACCTCTCCAGAGTGCTGAAAAAAAACAATGTCAGTCTAGAGACTAAGGCACACCTGATCCAGTCATGGTCTTCTCAATTACTTGTTATGCTTCAGAGAGCTGGACAATGACTAAGGATGGCATAAGAAGAAGTAATGCCCTTGAGTTGTGCTGCTGGACAAGAGTCTTGAACATATCATGGACTACCAAGAAAACAAATAAGTCTGTCTTAGAGAAGGTGAAACCAACTTTCTCTTTGGAAGCTAGGATTTTGAAGCTCTGCCTCACATCCTTTGGGCATGTGACCAAGAGATATTGATCTTTGGAGAAGGACATCATGCTCAGAGGGAAGGAGGGACCAGCGTAAGAAAGGAAGACCCGATTGATACAGTAACTAGGGCAATGGGGGTTGGTGTGTCAGAATTATTGCAATAGGGAAAGGTTCAGATCTTCTGTGCATAGAATTGCTATGAGTTGCAGATAACTTAACGGCACATAATAACAACAATTATATAAATCATTGATGGTAACAAATCCAATCATTCTATCTCCAGCCTCATTTTTATCACCAAGTAGAATTGCTATGGGTTGCAGATAACTTAACGGCACATAACAACAATTATATAAATCATTGATGGTAACAAATACATTCTATCTCCAGCCTCATTTTTATCACCAAGTCCATATTTTCTGACAACTTTTCTTTATTCCTTATTTCCAGCTTTTTCATTCCAGTCAATCATAATTATTAGTGCATCTTAGTTGCATGCTAATTGATTGCCAAGTGCAAATTTGATAGAAATTTTCTATTTCCTCCTCTTTGGCCCTGGTTGTTGGTATATATGTTTAAATAATAGTGGAAATAACACACTGTCACTTACAACATTATATTTCAGGATGGATCTGGAAATGGTTTTTTGACTGTGAATGTGACCTATCTTTTTCCTCACCTTTCCATTTCCATTTCCAGTGTAATAGATCATATGATTATCTGATTTTAAATATCCTAAGCTAAGCCATG
>NW_006399942.1:1386884-1421359 GCF_000299155.1 Elephantulus edwardii
GATGAAGAAGCATTTGACATTGCTGACAATTTAAGCTTGCTTGGTTCCACAGTCAACACTCTTGGCACCAGCAGTCTGTGTATCAACAGACATTGCATTATATAAATCTGCTGTCAGGGACATCTCTTGAATCCTAAAGAGCAATGATGTCAGTCTGGAGAATAAGGTACATCTGGTCCAAGCCATGGTCTTTGCAATTACTTGCTATTCATCAGAGAGCTGGACAATGACTAAGGGTGATAGAAGAAGATTCAATGGCTTTTAGTTGTGATGCTGAAGAAAAGTATTGAACATACAATGGATTGCCACAAAAACAAACATGTCTGTCCTGGAGAGGGTCAAACCAAGTTGCTCCTTGAAGGCAGTATTTTGAAGCTCCATCTGACATACTTTGGATATGTTGCCAGGAGGGACCAGTCTTTGGAGAAGGACATTATGCTTGTAAAGATGGAGGGACAGTATAGGAGAGAAAGTTGCCAGATGAGATAGATTGACACAGTAACTGGGATAATGAGGGTGGGTTTGTCAGAGACAGTGAGATTGGTTTAGAATAGAGCAAGGTTTAGAGGTTTTTCATTAGATCTGATTGGAGTTGACTCTACAGCACATAAAACAAAAAAACAACACTCATCTATCAGCTTATAAAAAAACCGCAAACACCTTCCAATTTCTTTCTGTCATCATAGCTCTTCTATCTAAGAGAACAGAGTTTAGAGAAGTGAGATGCAACTACCTCCTTGTCTAAGGGTAGATTGCACTGGCAAATGTCTCTGGCATGATTTTTTCTCAGTTGCTCCTGAGAAGTTGTAGAAGTTTCCTCATCTAAATATTGATGGTCTATTTCACCTATTGAATGAGATAAAAATGATACTAACAATGAAGCAGCATTTTTGGATAAATGCTATGTGGAAGAAACAAAACTTCTTGATATGGTAAATTAAGTGGAAATAGCCAAGCATTGATTGATTGATTGATTGATAAAACCTGGACGTTTTTTCCTTCTTGTTAGTTGCCGTCTATTCAACTATTCCTCATAGCAACCATGTGAACAAAAGCTCTGAATCTCATCCTATCTTGTGCCATCCTCACACTTCCTGATACATAAAGAGTCCATTGAAGCAGTCACCGTGTCAATCCACCTGATGGAGTGTCTTCCTCTTCTTCGCTCATCCTCCACCCTTCCTAGAATCATGTCCCTCTCCATGGAATAGCCCCTCCTAACCACACGCTCAAAGTACGTGAAATGAAGCCTCATCATCCTTGCCTCCAAAAAGCACTCTGGTTGCACCCTCTCTGAGATATATTTATTTGTTCTTTTGGCAGTTCAAGGGATGTTTAGTGCTCTTCTCCAACACCACAACTCAAAGGCATCAGTTCTTCTTCTATCATCTCTATGCATAGCAAGTCATCAGAAAGATCATGACATGAATCAGATGCATTATTCCTTAAACTGGCATCATTACTCAATAATTTGAAGACATCTCTAACTGCAGGCTTTCCCAATGCAATGTATCTCCTAATTTCCTAACTGTTGGTATTAAAGCTGTTAACCTAAGAAACAAAGAAGTCTACTTGCTCAAAACAAGTGCAAAGATAGCAATGGTCATAATTTAGTACTTTTCATAAGGCCTTGGAAATTTCCACTTAAGAATACTGACTTTGTACGCTTCAATAGGGGTAATATCTCTTAGAATGGGAAAGTATACAGATGCAATTGTATCTGCTGGTGCTGAATGCACTTAGTACTTAGAATACACTCAGTCAAGTTTTGATGCACTAAGACCTTTGACATTTATGTCAATTAGATATATTAGAAGGAATTTTAAATTCTAAATGTAAGAAACAGTTTAATTCGATATAGTGAGATGTGCCTGATATTTCTGGGGGTTTTTTGTTAGATACCATCTACTAAATTTTGACTCATTGTAATCCCATGTAGCAGAATAGAATAGTCCGAATAGTTTTCTAGTCCATAATCTTAGTGGAAGAACTTCCAGATCTTTCTCTCAAGAAAGTAGGTTTGAACTATCAGTCTTTTGCTTAACAGATGAATACTCACCTATTGAGGTATGAATTCATCTTCCCTGATAAGTGAACTTAATTTCATATATACGTATGCTCACATTCTCTCACGTTTTCTCTCTCTCCCTCCCTCCCTCTCTCTCCCTCTCCCCCCCCCCCCCCCACCACACACACATTAAGCAGAGATAAGAAAAAATGCTTTCCTGGGAGCCAGACCAACACACAAGTACTGACTCAAAAAAGTACAAAACAATAAACTATTCCTGTTAACTTAAAAGTTAAAGCACTTGAGTTGTGACATTGTCCTTTTTCTTTATGCCAAAGTAATTGAAGAAACAGGTGGAGCTGGAAGTTAGTTCTTTTCTTCTCTTTAGTATTGTGAGATAGTGAATTTCTCCTTATGTCATCCTGTCCTCAAAAATAGAACAAAAAAGTTGTCTTAAGGCAGTTTACCTTTGTCTTGAAATCTCATAAACCACATCACTAATATGCAAATATGGTATTTTGTTAAAATGCAATGTGAATTTTAAAATCTCTTACCTGACTGCATTTCTTATCTTTGCCTGAGCTTTACAACATTACAAATACTTACCTAGTCTCTTGTGATCATGCTGGTCAGTCTGATGAAGTATCTAATTGGGTCAGATATTGGGCTAACTGTATTTTTGTGTAGGTTTGAAGAATTATTAATAGTTTGTACTTTTTTTGTTATGTTATGTTATGTTTTACATTGTTGTTATGTTATGTTGTTGTTTGTTATCTAGTTGGAATCAACTGGTGGCTGACACTCCAGTAGCTTTTCAGAGAATCAATTTCTTGGAAAGTGATAGCTCTTATTTCTCTCATGATGCAGCTAATGGATTCAAATTATCTGTTAGTAGTACATCTCCTTACTACTAAGCCACCAGAGCTCCTATGACTATTTCTAAAGTATTTAGTGTTTTAGGTGCAATATGTTTCTTTGTAGTTATCACAAGTTTAAAAAAAATCATTGAGTCAATGCCAACTCAGACGACCTCAGAAGAGAAACTAGAACTACCCTATAGAGCTTCCTAGACTGTAACTTATATGAAAGCAGACTGCCATATCTTTCTCCTGTAGAATGGCTGGTAGGTATGAATCATTCACCTTTTAGTTACCTGATGAAGACTCAAACTACTATGCAACAGGTCTCCTTATATGCAACCAGGTGAATCAAGATATTATATAATCAATTTTTAAATCTTCACGTTAGTAATTGATATTTAAGAGTTGAACAATTTCTACCTATTTTGTAACTTTATACTGAAATAATTTTGAAAATTATTGCCATCATTAACTTCTTTAGAAGAAGATATATTCTTCCCCCCCCCCCGCCCTTTTAAACAGTTTACACCTTCACTTGTTTCAATGTAGTAGAAGATATATTCTTAACCTTTTTTGAGACCTTGGACCTACAAAAGTTTTTTGTGTGTTTATGAACTTTTATTAATGACATTTAAATTTTTTATTATTTTCTTTTTGTTTGCTCACAAAGTTCATATACATTCTATTTCACACTATTCTTTATTCATATTAGTTTTATATAACAATGAATGAAATGATTGTATAAAGCAAAATGTGAATGAATAATACTGTGAAACACAATGTATTATGAATACTAAGCAAATCAATAAAATAAAGAAAAAAGAAAGGCCTAGGTAATGTATGGGAATCATTGTTTGACTTACAAAGCTTTGTGATCAACATCCAAACTTTGATTCATAAAGACTGAGTTTTCTAAAATTACTCTTTTGTCATCAAATACAGAACAAATGATAATGTTTGGCTTCATTATATTCTATAGAATGTATTTGTTCTTATTTAAAAAGATAAAACTAAAATTTTCTTTTCATCTGGTTGTAAAAAGTTTATTACTATTGAAGTGTCCACAGTGGAATTCTATGGAAAATCTTAAGGTTTTGTAAATTCTAAGAAGTAAAAAAGTAGATTTGGAGTTAATTTCAGATCCTCTGACTTGATCACAGCTTAACTGGCAAAATTGGCTTAATAGAAACCTTAAAAATGCTCCAACTTATGCATAAACAATGAACTTTAACTAGGATATAAATGCAGATGGCCCTTTCATATATGTTGTTTGTATGTATAAATATGGTGGCTTTCTCCATAGAAAAAAATGATGCATTTTTTTAATAATCACAATTTTTCTATTTCTCCCTTCTTTTATTTTTATTGTTTTTCATACAATCATTCATATATATTGTGTTTCATTCATATATATTGTGTTTTATACATTTAATATATGTAGTGTTTTATATAATTAATGCTATTGATCAATGTCTTTTATCACCCACATCCATCAAATCTTCAAAGTTCCTTCCATACTCCTTCACTCCCTTACTGTAAGTCCACCAATCTCTACTGCCCTAGTGGTTCATTCACCCCCACCCTCTTCTTCATCCTCCCTTCTCCCCTTCCCTTTCCTTTTGCTGTGTTCATTGCAACATTATTCACAATAGCAAGAAAATGGAAACAGTTCATGCAGCATCTAAGGAACAGTGAATTCATAAACTAGTAAACAACATGGGCAAGTCTAGAGGACATCAGGCTGAGTAAAATATCTCAGTAACAAAAGCACAAATACTGAACAAGACAATTACTGTGAAAATAGGAGGGTAACTGGAGGGGCTGGGGAGTGAGTGATAGAGATTGAGAGAGCAAAAATGGAACGTACAGTCAATAAACACTGTAAAGAATTAGGACAAGGGAGAATGGACCTGGGAAGAATTAATGAAAGGACAATATGGCTACTGCAATTAGCAAAGAGGAACAAGATATTTAAAACCATTTGACTATACATTCTTAACCTTCTCTGAAAATTTGTCAAAGAGCAAAAACAAAGAACTCTCTATTTCCATTCACACCTTTTTTCTCTCGTGCCATGGATACTCGTTGTATAATTAACTCTATTTTGTACTGTAGTTGAGTTCTAATAGCTTAGCAGTAAGGAATTGTGCTGTCAATACTGGTGATTTTTAAATTCCCTTCACTTTTCATGTTGTGATCACTTTGGATCAATTATGTTAAAGATTGTGAGTAAGAGCTGAAAACTGAAGATACTATCTGCTTTGTTATTAGAGTAGCTAGACCAAAACCCCTAATTTCTCCACTCTCAGACTCTTTTCTGTAAAGCACTGCATTTTATTAGGATGACATGGGCTTGTACAGCAAAAGGTAATTGTTGTTATCTGGTGCTATCAAGCCTATCATGACTCATAGCACCCTGTGAAAAACATACCTGAACTTTGCCCTATTCTCTGAGTATTTATATTCAGATGGCCATTGTTTTGTACTTTGGAGAGCTATATACACTTAATTTTTGTTTAATTGAGATAATGTCATATTTAGCTCACTGAAATATTATATAAATTGAAAAGAATAATGAGTGTAATGTAGATAGTCCATTATTTCAGCTGTAGTTAAAACTATGAATTTTTGGTATTTTGTTGCTAATATTACTGAAAACAAATTTTTAGTTCAATGGCAAAGGTTTTTTGAGAAGTGATGAAAAGAAGGTAGACTATCTAGTAGTACTCTTAATAAGCCAGATGGTAATGTTCAGAAAGTGCTTAGCTCACAACCTTACTAATTTTATCCCCAAGGGAGCTGCCATTATAGCTGGCTTCTCTTTCAATTATGCTGATCTCTTTTTAGAAGAGTTACTGTTGTTAAATATCTTTGAATTATTTATTTATTTGTTTGTTTGTTTATTTATTTATTTAATTTTTTTCTGAATCATTGTGACTCATGTGACAGAGTAAAGCTTCCCCAAAGGGTTTTTCTAGCTATAAATTTTATGGCAGTACATTACTACTTCTTTCTCCAACACACTAACCAAGTCTCCACAGATCAGTCATAAGTTTTCTTTTCCATTTTCTAGAAAGGCTTCAGGATACTTATTGTCCTGGTGTATTTCAAAGAAAATGTCAATGTCTGCTTTCTTTTACAATTCTCTGTCTTTTTTACCATTAACTTTTCCTATGACCACTCAATCCCAAGTATTTGTTCACCCTAAGCATTTTTAGGAAGCTCTGGTGGCCTATTGGCTAGAAGCTGAACTGCACCACTGAAAGTTCATGGTTTGAATCTACCAGCTGCTGAAGGACGGACAGTCTCCTCTCGTGCAATTGACTGCCTCTGAAAACCTGCCAGAGGGTGAGCTATTGGTTAGTTATGACTTGATAGTACACAACAACAAGCACTTTTAGGCTTTACTGATCCTAAAACTATTCACAGCGTAAAAAAGAAAATGATGATGAATAAAATATATAAAAGTTAGTTTTCTAGTCTATAACATTAACTTGCAGTGATTTTTTTTCTTTTTTGTGCACAAAAAGGTCTTTTGGTCATTGATCTTATATGATATCATTGAAAGCTTACAACAGAGAGAGATTAAAATCTTTTGAAGAAGACATTTTGTTACTGTTCTAATCTATATTAAAAATTTAAAGATTTTATTTTTGTAAAACACTAAGAACTTACTTTTCCCTCTTTCAAAAACAAAATACATATTCTTATAGTTATTTATAAATTTAATTTCTTTATGTTTTAAGAACATGGAAACCACAATGGAAAGCAGACAAACTCAGAGACACTATTGATTTTTCCCCCCTTTGGAGACTTTTCAATTCCTTGACTAACGTATTATAAACCACTAATAAATGTAAAGAAGCATCAATGCAAAATCTCTTTCATTGAGGCCTGAAGTGTTTTTGTTTTGTTTTCTTTCATTTAGGTGCAAGATACAGAAGTTTGATATGGATGAAGTATGTTTAGATATCTGATCTAAACTGCAGTGTAGACCCTTTCATCTTCTTTTCATAATCTTCTTCAAATCTTTCATATTGAGCTACAGTGAACTGATTCTTCCAGTCTCCTGAAATACCTGAAAAGAAAATGAAATAATAAAACTGAAAGGGTAGATTTACTGTTGTAAATTTTCTCTCCCAAAATCAGTTTCACTTTTAATTATTATTCTCTAAAAAAAAAAAAGGTAAGAACAAAGCAAATGAAAACAAAAACCAAAACCAACAATAAACACACCTTTACAACATTCTATCAAACATTGTCAATGTCAGATGAATCTTGGCTAAAAGCAGAAAATACCAGAAAAATGTCTATTTGTCTATTGTATTGATTATGGAAAAGGATTTGACTGTGTGGATCACAACAAAGTATGGCTAACCTTGAGAGGAATAGGAATCTCACTTAGACTAGGAAATCATTATACAAACAGAACAAGGCAACAGTGCATGGTTCAAAATCAAGGAAGGACTGTGTCTGGGATGTGTACTTTCTCCATACTATTTAATTCTACATGTGGAACAAATAATTCAGGAGGCTGAACTTTATGATGCAGAATGTGACTTGAGGAAGGTTCATAAACAGTGTACAATATGCACATGACACAATCTTGCTCACAGAATCTGAAGAGGATTTGACATGTGTGTTGCAAAAGGTAAAGAAATACAGTTTTCAATATGGATTGAAGTTCAACATAAAGAAGACAAAGATTTTCACCACTCAGCCAGTTAGCAGCATTATCATAGTGGGAGAAGAGGCTGAGGTTATTAACAATTTCATCTTTCTCAGATCCACAATTAACATTCAAGGCACTAGCAGTCAGAAAATCAAAAGACAAATTTGTTCAGGAAAGTCTGCTGTTAGGGACTTCTCAAAAGTGCATTGGTGTCAGTATAGAGACTAAGGTGTGCCTGATAGAGGCTATGATCTCTTCAATGCTTGCTATGCATAGACAATGACTAAAGATTGTTGTTTTTAGGTGCCGCCAAGTAGTTTACAACTCAGAACAACAGATCTGAACCACCTTTCTTGGGAATGGCAATAAATATGGACCTCTTCAATCCATTGGCTAGTAGCTGTCCTCCAAATTTCCTAGCATAGACTGGTGGGTGGATCCAGGCTGCATTTTTAATTAAAACAAGTCAATTGGTATCTCACTGATTGCTGGAAATTCAGGTTTTTGCCAATATCTTCACTTGTGGCTTCCACTTCCTCCTTCATTACCATTGGACCCTGCTCATATGGTATTTCCTGAAATTTTTCAATGTTAGTCACTTTTGGTCTGTGGTTTTATTTGTTTTATTTTGTTTTATGCACAGTGATTCTATGCATTCCCTCCATCTTCTTTTGATGCTTTTGGGTCATTTAATATATTGCCCATAACATCTTTCAATATTGCAACTCTAGGCTTAATTTTTTTCCAGTTCTTTAAGCTTAAGAAATGCAGAGAATGTTCTCTTCTTATTCTCCAATTTCAGCACTCTGCACATTTCATTATAATATTTTGCTTTGTCTTCTTGAACTACCATTTGAAATCTGTTCAGCACTTTTACTTTTGCATGTTTTCCCTTTGGTTTGGCTTCTCAATGCTTTAGTGCAATTTTTAGAGTCTCTTCTGACATCTTTTTCCATTTTTTCTCTCTCTTCTGTCTTTGTAATGACCTTCTACGTTCTTCATGGATGATATCCTTTATATCATTCCATAACTCATCTGGTCTCTGATCATTTATGTCCAATGCTTCTAACTTATTCATCAGATGATCTTAGAATTCAAATGGAATAGATTTAAGATCATGTTGGTTCTCATGACCTTCCTTAATTTTCTTCATCCTCAATTTGAACGTGCACATTAGTAATTGATGATCTGACCCACAGTTCACTCTGGCCTAGTTTTGATTGCAGATATTGAACTTCTTCAACAATTTCTTCCATAGATGTAGTCAATCTGATTCCTATGTCATCCATTAGGTGAAGTTGATGTGTAAAGTCATTGCTTGTGCCTTACCAAAAAAGGTACTTGCCATGAATAAATAACTGAAAATACAAATTTCAAATTCTATCCTAAAATACAATGTTGTGAGTGATAGGATATTATCCATATGCATACAAGTAAGGCCCATTAATATTAATACAACTATCATTCAAATATATGTTCCTACATCTAGAGCTAAAGATTAAGAAATTTAAAATTTTCCTAAATCCTGCAGTCCAAAAATGACTGAACATGCAATCAAGATGCATGTAATGATAACTGGTGACTGGAATGCAAAAGTTGGAAACAGTGAAGAAGGAATAGTGGTGGAAAATATGGGCTTGGTGATAAAAATTAGGCTGAAAATAGAATGATTAAATATTACAGAAGAAGAAAAATTGATGCCTTTGAGTTATCATACTCTTCTAGAGAAGAGTACTGCACATACTATGTATGGATTGCCAAGAGAACAGTCTATCTGTCCTGGAGAGGGTGAAGCCAGGTTGCTTCTTAGAAGCAAGGATTTTGAAACTCTGCCTCACATACTTTGGGAATGTTGCCAGGAGGGGCAAGTCATTGGAGAAAGACGCAAGGGACAGCTCAGGGAAGGAAGATTCTGGATGAGATGGACTGACAAACTGACTATGGTAATGGAGGGAGGCAAACATGTCAGGAACAATGAGATTGGCTCAAGATAGGACAGCATTCAGAGCTATTGTTCATAGGGTCACTATGAGTTGTTGTCTCCTTGGTGGCACATAACAATAACATCTACTCCATAGCCCTCTTCTTCACTGCCTAACACAGATCTCAGGCTCCAAGACCTTCCTAAACAAACAAAAATCCATGTTCATACAAACATTTCCCACTCCTTGCAAGCCTCCATAGAATTGTGAAGATGTTAACTCTTTACAGAAGGAAATTGTCCATCTTTTCTCATGCAGAATGGCTGGTGAGTTTTAACCATCAAAACTTTTCATTTAGCAGCTCAGCAGATTACGCTGAGGGTTTCTTAGCTTGCACAAATGCCCATAGCATTTTCCAGCATCATACAAAAGGATATAAGTAGTTTTGAGAAATGCCACGGTGAGAAAGCCCTACATCTCAAAACTCTTAGACTTTGGCTTTAAGAGTTTTAACAAAGAAAGATGTAGAGGAGTTTTAATCCATTTTAGTTATATTTTCTAAAGTTAGATGATAGTTTATCTTACTAAAAATTAATAAAAGATAATTAATCAAGATTGGGAAATGCTTTCCATTTAGCTGAATTAAGCGTATTTTTCAAGCTTCAAAAGACAAATTATAGAAAAGTATTGAAAAGATAATATATGACATAATGTTTGCGATGAATATTTGATAACAATGCTATTTTCATAGATCATGTCACAAGATCACCAACAAAACACATCTGGAAATTCATGTTTAGTATGAGATAAAAGGGAAAAAATCATACCAAAATAACTTGGTCAATTTTTTCAGCATTTCTTAACCTCAGACTTATTGACATTTTTGTTGTTATTAGCTGCCTTTAAGTCAACTATGCGTCATTACAACCCTATGAACAAGATATCAGAACTTTGTCCTGTCTTACACTATCCTCATTATTTCTGTCATGTTCAAGGCCATTGGCGTAGTCACTGTGTCAATCAATCTCCTTGATGGTCTTTCTCTTTTATGTCTGTCTTTCATAACATGGTATCTTTTTTCAAGGACTAGTACCTCCAGAAAGTATGTACAAAGTATCTGAGATGCTTCTAAGTGCCCTGGTTGTACTTTCTCCAAGAATGATTTGTTTGTTCTTTAAGATTCATAGTATATTCAATACTCCTTGTAGATAAATACTATAATTTCAAGGTATTGATTCTTCTATAGTCTTCATTATTTATTTTCCAGTGTTCATATGCTTAGGGACAAGTTGAAAATAGCATAATTTGGGGAGCTCTTGTGGTCTAGTAGCAAGAAGCTGTGCTGCAATCCTGAAGGCATGCAGTTCAAGGCGACCAGTCACTCCACAGAAGAAGGACGGGCAGTCTCCTCCCATGAGATTAACTGCCTCTGATAATCTGCAGGAAGCTCAGCTATGGGTCAATTCTGACCAGGTCAGGCACAATTTAGTCT
Source organism: Elephantulus edwardii (assembly GCF_000299155.1). Lineage (NCBI taxonomy): Eukaryota > Metazoa > Chordata > Mammalia > Macroscelidea > Macroscelididae > Elephantulus > Elephantulus edwardii. The sequence goes on from NW_006399942.1 coordinate 1,397,839, forward strand.
TTAAATTTGGCCTTTTAAAAGGTTTATAAAAGTGTCTGACCCAAATGTAGCACATCTTTTTATTTCTTGACACCATGGGAATTGATTATGGATCCAAGTAAGTTGAAATCATAGATAACTTCAATCTTTTCTCCGTTATGATAATGTCTATTGGTCCAGTGGTGAAGATTTTGTTTTCTTGCTGTTGGGATGTGATTCATATTTAAGGCTGTATGATCTCCTTTAGTAAGTTCTTCAATTCTTTTTCACTCTCTTCAAACAAGATTGTGTCATTTGGGTGGGCATGTCATTACCAAATATTTTTTCCCAGTCTGTGGCTTCCCTTCTTTACCCTGTTGGAGAAGTTTCTGGATGTGCATAGGGATTTGATTCTTAGAAGGCCCCAGTCATCTATTTTATCCTTTCCTGGTTGTAGATTTTGCAGGATGCTTGGAAGACTGTTTATGTTGTGGATTAGGACTTCTAGAGTTCTTCCAAGCTTTTCTTTAATGAAGTTTATAGTCCTGGGTTTTAGTCCTAGATCCATGATCCACTTTGAGCTGGTTTTTGTGCATGGAATGTGGTGTGGATCTTGCTTGAATTTTCTACAGATAGTTTTCCAATTTTGCCAGGACCATTTGTTAAAAAGGCTGTCATTTCCCCACTTAAATAATTTCATCTCCATGCCAAAAATCAGTTGACCATACATATGTAGATGGGCTGATTTCTGGATTCTCAATTCTATTCCATTGATCTATGTGTTTATCATTGCACCAGTATCATGCTGTCTTGACCACCAAGGCAGTATAGTAGGATTTTAAATCAGGGAGTGAGATGCCTTGTTTCTCTTCTTAAGGAGTTCTTTAAGTGTGGAGCCAAATGGGGGGTGGGGCAGGCTTGGGTGGGGTGGGTTAGCCATGGGGGCAGGTTAGCCACTTGCAGGGACCTCACTCAGGGATTTCAGATGTCCAAGTGTGCTCATGAGTGGAGTTCCTACTCAAATTTCAGCTGTCTGTCTTCCTCTCAGCAGCTGGTCGTTGCCCAGCTGCCCTCACCCAGGTTCCCTTACCCAGTGGAGAAACAGAAGAGAGGGGAGGGGAGGAAAGGAGAAGAGAGGAGAGGAGAGGAGAGGAGAGAAAAGAGGAAAGAACACGCTGTGTTGACCTAATGAGTAAGCATTTGTCCTGCTGATCCAAAGATTTTAATGATCTAGGGAAGAAAGATGAATAATCCCTTTCCATACAATTTACAGTCTCTTAAAGCCTGCTACAAGTCAGTTCTGACCTTACAGCATGTAACAATAATAGAATATTGACTCAACTTGTGTCCATTCATTGTTTCGCAGGTGTATAGTATTTTGATAATAATTAAAATAATACGGGATGCAACATTTTACTTAATCAATGTGATATGGCTTCTAAAACTGAAATTTATTGGTGAACAAGTTAATTTTACAGTTTGTACAACAAACTTTAAGTTGTACAAAACCTGCTTAATTCCTTACCCTTTCTCATGAAGGGAGACACAGAATGATCCATTTCACATGTTTCCATAGTAGTATAATTTGCTTTTGGGTTCTGCTTCATCACATTGAATGAACTATGATAAAGGATTTTATCCACTATTTCTTCCGGGAGGTCTTTTTCTAAGAATTTTAACAACTTAAGAAGATTGCCTTTTGGATCCTGATAGAATGAGAAAGAAAAGATCATTTCACGCATATGTAATCATTAAGTAGACAATTCATTTGTTAAGATTCTAATTATGATAATGTAGTGGAAATTATTTTGATTTTGAGTGCTAGCTTATCTCATAAAACTCAAGTATAAAGAAAAATCACTCTGTAGATTGTCAGTGTCTATTGACATTTCTTCTCTCTTCACTCTCATGATGTCTTCTTATATGTTTTGCTTATTACCGTACACTCAGGCAACAACTTAAAGAGAAAGCTGTATAGATAGGCTATCAGAGATATATCTAAGAGAAAATATGAACACATTTGTGAGATAGGTAACACTTCATAAAGGGATTATTTAAATAATTAGATCAGGATAAGTGTTTAATCAAATTAGATAGTTATATCTCTATACTAGTAATCAAGGAAATATAAGAAAATAAAATTACATGTTTAAATAAGAAAATTACACCATCTTTCTGCTATGCTTAGCATTGAGAAAAGTGCCTTGGACATTACAGTGTACACCAATAGAAAATAAGAAACATTTACATAAAATCATTAAAAATTTTGGTGTAGCAGAAAAACTAAGGAGGCTATAGAAAACAATACCAGGAAAATTTATTTGTTATTGTGGTCAGAAAAAAATATTGTGTAGAGATGGTATTTAAATTAAGACTTTAAGGATAGGAAGAGATTTGTCTGTTTATCTAACCATAATATGAAAGGATGAATAGGGGAGAGTTGGTGAGAAATTAAAAAGTGGCAAAAAAAAAATGGAGAAGTATGTAAAATATAAGCCATCATGCCAACTTTAGCAGATTATATGAGTGCTAATAGTATAGTCATAGCGAGTTGTGCTGCCAACTCAAAAAAAGGCCTGTGTGAATCCACCAGCTGCACCCTAGGAGATGGATGAAAAACCTCCTCAGGTCTAATTTACAGCCTCTGAAAACCAGTTGGAGGGTCAGTTCCGAATCAATGCCAATAAGATTATCTTATAACTTTCTACTTTGTATAGAAACAGAAGTAATTCAGAATCTTAAAACTATAAATGGTTATACTCTGATTTTAGTATTTGAAAATATTATTCTTTCTGAGAGGTTAAAAGAAGAAATAGTCCAAGATTAGAAGGAGGTCACAACTATGTAGTAAAAATTAGTGGTAGAAAAAAATTGGATACATACAAAAATTTTGTAATAATAATTATTAACTGAGATTTTTATTAAAAAATAAAGAGGAAATTTCTGTTGTCTCTTACCTCTTTCATGTCTTCATAGAATAAGTAAAGAATACGATAATCTTTTCTCTTCTCCCACCAGCCTTTCACATGATCATACCAGGAACCAAAACACACTGAATTTCAGAAGAATATTGTTTAAAATGTTTTACTATTTAAACAAATGAGGAATTTTAACATATTATTATAAGTAATTGTTATCAACACACACTTATTGATACCTATTAATTCAAGAAAGTATATTAAAGGTAAGAGAAGTACATAAATAACTTTATTAAAATTTAAAAAATGCAGAGGAATATGTAGATAATGGATAATCCAGCCAAAAAGTTCCATGGAAGTTTATAGGAGAAGGAATAAGGAGAAAAAAAAATCATAAGGATGGAGAAAGTTGTGTGGAGGGGATAGAACCTATTTGGGCCTAAGGCATTTAAAGCTTTGGCAGCATAAGAATAAGGATGATATTCTATAGACATAAAATAGTGGAAATAAAGGCAAATATAAAACTATGCAAGATAGCTTGAAAATGTAGTGATCTCAAGGAAAAAATTTTAACAGGACTGCACTGAAACATAGCTGACACCTCCAGTAGATTTTTAAAGGCAGAAATCACATAGGAGCAGCTGGTGAATTCAAACCACCTGCCTTTGGGATGGCAATATAATTCGCTATCACTAAACCATCAGTGTTTCCGTTTTTACAGGGCAATATTTATCAATAAGTTTGGAAATGTGAATCAGTAACAAAGGTAGAGTTTTTGTCATTTATAGACGAGAGTACGGATTCAGTTTCTTAGGTGGTGGTTGCTAGGGGGCTGTTGAGTAGAGTATGACTCATCGCGATCCTAGAAACAACAGATCTGAATCCTGTCCTATCTTGTGCCACTCACAATATCTGACACAATTAAGCCCAATGCTACAATCACTGTCTTGGTTCAACCCTTCTGGTTGAAGGTCTTTCTCTCCTTCGATATGTCCCTCTCCAAGAAATAACCTCTCCTAGCATCATGCCCAAAGTGGTTCTTAGATAATCGGTGCAATTTAACTTCATTTTAAAGCAATTATGATGCAGATATAAAATGTTTTCAGAAGAATAACTTGGCATCTTCCCCACCTTCATAAAAGAAAGTAAAGACAACCCAGCTCCCAGCTCTGTCTTCTAGTTGAGTCTGACTCACGGAGATCCTCCATTAGGTTTCTATGGTTGTAAATCTTAATGGAGGAAAACTACTTATCTCCTCTATACCCTCTCTCTCCTCCCTCAGGGAGCCATTGGTGGATTCACCAAATGCTGTGGTAAATCCTTTTTATTAGAAGTCCAGTGTACTATGGCCTATTAACCACCAGGACCCCATTCATACCACCAGAAGAATATAAGAAGAAAAGTACTTTCAAGAGAAAAGCAGGTTAGAGATACTTCTAAAGCTTATTTTAAATATATTGACTTTAGAAAATAAATTTCCAAGTTTATTCAGCAGTCATTTAAATATATCTGTGTTTAAATGAGAAGTCATTACGTGAAAATCATGTACAAAACATAAACAGAGCTACCATGGACATGATTATGCTTCTTCAAAAAAGAAACGTCGAGTAACAGAGTCTTAAATTAAAGAACTTTCACAGTTCATCGAAAACATAAAGGTATTGTTAGGTATCATTGAGTAGAGAGCACTGCCCTATCCTGTGCCATCCTCATAATCTCTGAAACACTCAAGTCCCTTGCCTCAGTCACCATGTCAAGCCACCTGGTTAAAGGTCTTCCTCTCTTTTAGTGCCTCTCTGCTTTCTACAACAAATAGTCTCTCCCAGCATTATGCCCAAATTGTGTGAGGCAAAGCTTCATCACCTTCACCTCCAAGGAGCACTTTGGCTTCACCTTCTCCAAGGCATATCTACTTGTCCTTTTGGCAGTTCATGATTTTTAGTATGTCTCCAACAAAACAGTTCAAAAGGCATCAGTTTTCTTCTGTCATCTTTAGTCATTGTCCAGGTACATAGCAAACAACTGAAAAGATCATGGATTGAATCAGGTGCACCTTAGTCCTCAAACTGACATCATTACTCCTCAATAATTTGGAGAAGTCCCTAACTAGAGACTTTCCCAGTGTAATGCACCTCCTGTTCTCATTGCTGATATTAAGTACCATTATTGTGGATTCAAATAAGATGAAGTTGTTGACAGTTTCAATCTTTTTCCATACATCATGATGTTGTTTATCTGTCCAGTGGTGAGGACTTTTTATTTCTTTACATTGAGATACAATCCATGTTGAAAGCTGTAGTGTTTACCTTTCTAGAGTAACTGCTTCAAGTCTTTACTTTCAGCAAGCTAGGTTGTGTCATCTGCATAATGCAGGTTACTGACAAGCCTTTTTCCAATCCTGATGCCACATTTTCCTTCATAGAGTCCAGCTTATTGAATAATTTGCTCAATATATAGATTAAGTAGATATGGATAAAGAATACAACGCTGACACACACCTTTCCACATTTTAAAACATACAGTGTTTCCTCACTCTGCTCAGACAGACTTATGACTAGCTATAGGTTTTGCATAAACACAACCAAGTGTTCTGGAATTCCCATTCTTCTTAAGGTTAGCCATAAATTATTCTGATCCACATAGTCAAACAGCTTTACATAGTTAATAAAGCACAAATAGACATTCTTCTGATATGCTTCGCTTTCAACCAGGATCCATCTGACATCAACAATGATCCCAATGATCTCTTCTGAACCCAACTTTAACATCTGTCTAGCTGTTCTCTGTCTATGTAAAGTTCTGGCCATTTTTAAATCATTCTCAACAGTATTTTCTTGCATGTAATATTATTGATGTTGTTATGTACTATCAAGTCACCTGCGACTCATAGTGACCCTATGTACAACAGCTCTGAACCCTGCTCTATCCTGAGCCAACCTTATTGCCTCTGACACACCTACCCTCATTACCCCAGTCACTGAGACAATCCATTTCATCCAGGGTCTTCCTATCTTGTGCTGTCCTCAACCCTCTCAGGCATAAAATCCCTCTCCAAGGACTGATAACCCCTTGCAACATGCTCAAACTATGTCAGACAGAGCTTCAGAATCCTTGCTTCCAAGAAACAGCCTGGTTTCACCCTCTTCAGGATGAACCTGTTTATTCTCCTAGCAGTTCATGGTATATTCGATACTCCCCTCCAGCACCACAGCTCAAAAGCATCAATTCTCCTTCTATCATCCTTAATCAGTTCCCAGCTTTCTGACTTATAGCACATAATAAAGACCATGGCATTGATCAGGTGAACCCTAATTTCTAGACTGACATTGTTGCTCTTCAGTGCTCTTGAGAGGTCCCTGATAGAAGACTTTTCCAGTGAAATTCATCTTTTGATTTCTTGGCTGCTAGTACAAAGAGTGTTATTATGGAGCCAAGCAAACTAAACCTGTTAACAATCTCAATCTCTTCACCATCTATCATGATGCTGCCAAACAACCCACTGGTGAGAATCGTTGTTTTCTTGATGTTGAGCTTCGATCCATATTGAAGGCTGCAGTCCTTGACCTTCTGCAGCAAGTGCTTCAGATCCTCCTCAATGTCAGTAAGCAAGGTTGTGTCATGTGCATAACACAGGTAGTTGATGAGTCTTCTACGAATCTTGGTGTCACATTCTTCCTCATAGACTCCAGCCTCCTGGATGATCTGTTCCACATATAGATTGAAAAGGTATGGAGATAGGAAAAATCCCTGGAGTACACCCTTCCTGATTTTGAACCATGCAATGTTTCTTTGCTCTATTCTGACGACTGCCTCCTTGTCCAAGGATAGGATTCACTTATTCAGTAATTTCCACATTTTGCTGGATCACCTTTCTTGAAATGGGAACAAACATTGATCTCTTCCAGTCAGTAGGCCAGGAAGCTGTCCTCCAAATTTCCTGGCATAGAATGGTAAGCACATCCAGGGTGGCATCTGTCATTTGAAATATTTCAAATGGTATCATATCTTCTCCTGGCACCTTTTTGCCAATGTCTTCAGTGCAGCTTGAATTTCTTCCTTCATTGTCATCTTATCCTTCCTTCTTTATATTGTATCTGTTGTTGAGTACTATCGAGTTGGAACCAGCCCACAGTTGATCCTCCAGCAGGTTTTCAGAAGTCAGTTAACTGCACAGGAGATTGTCTGTCCTTCTCCCACAGAGCAACTGGTGGATTTAAATTGCACTCCTTCAGGATTGCACAGATTCTTACCACTAGGCCACCAGAGCTCGATAGATAGATAGATAGATAGATAGATAGATAGATAGATAGATAGATAGATATTTGAAATATATAAATGAAAATAGAATATTGGCATGGGTGTCAAAGAGAGTAAGTTGGTTTTATTTTACTGGCTGCAATAACTAAACTTCCCCAAAATTCTACTGCTGTTCATCCAATTTTAATGCATTACAGTTCTATGTAAGACAGAATAGAACTTTTCTCATTGTCTTGTAAAGTTGAAATCTTTGTTGAAGCAGCCAGCCACACCTTTCTCTCTCTCTTGAAGTTGCTGGTAGGTTTGGAAAAAAGTTATTAACTTTTTGGTTAACATCTAAGTTCTTAGCCACTATTATCATTAGAAATTTTTTGCGGTACCAATCAGGCACTAATAAAATATTCAATAAATGAAACAGATTATTTCCCTGTTAAAATTTGCTCCAAAAGACCTCTTTACATTGTTAAGAAGGCTAAGAAGGACCAGTGTGCACCTGATCCAGCTATTGTATGTAGCCAGAAGGGACCAGTTCTTGGAGAAGGACATCATGCTTTGAAGGGTGGAGTGACAGCACAGGAGAGGAAGACCCCAGATAAGACAGATTGACACAGTAACTAGGGTAAATAGGGTAGGTGTCTTGAATCCAATGAGATTGGCTCAGGATAGAGCAAAGTTCAGAGCTACTGTACACCCAGTTGCTATGAGTCATGGGTGACTAGACGGCATGTAACAACACACCCATGCATGCAAAAGCTGGGCAATAAATAGGATTACCAAAGAATGTATGTCTTTGAATCAGGGTGTTAGTGAAGAATATTGGATATCTACCACATACTACTGTTACCTGTCTATTCCTAGACCAAGAAGCTGTTGTCCTAACAAAGAACAGGAACACTGAATGGTTTAATATCAAGAAATGAGTGTACCAGGGATGTGTCTTTTCTCCACACCTTTTCAATCTGTATGTGAAACAGATCCTTTGGGAGGCTGAACTTTGTGAAGAACAATGTGGCATCAGGATTGGAGGAAGACTCATCAACAACCTACCTTATGTAGATAGCACAACTTTGCTCACTGAAATAGGGGAGGACTTGAAAAATTTGCTACAAAAGGCCAAAGACTGCAGCCTTCATTTTGGATTGCATCTCAGCATCAAGAAAACACAGATCCTCACTGCCAGACCAATAGGATTCAAACTAGATGGAGAAAGGATTTAGGCTTTAAATTATTTAATTTTGCTCAGATCCACAATCAACACTCTTGACACCAGCACTCAGGAAATCAAAAGATTAATTGCACTGGGACAATCTGCTGTCAAGGATCTCTCTAGCAGGCTGACGAGTATGATGTCAGTCTAGAGACTAAGGTGCTCCTCATCCAGGCCATGGTCTTCTCAATTGCTTTTATCCATCTGACAGCTGGACAATGAATAAAGATGACAGAAGAAGAATTAATGCTTTTGATTTGTGGTGCTGGAGAAGAGTATTGAGCATATATGGACTATCAAAAGAACAAGCAAATCTATGGTGAAGAGGGTGAAATCAGTTTACTCCTTGTAGGCAAGGATTTCGAAACTCTGTCTTACATACTTTGGGCACATGGCCAGGAGGGCCAGTACTTGGATAAGGACATCATGCTTGGGTGAGGAGCACCCAGGATGAGATAGATTGACACAGTAACTGTGGCAATGTAGTCAGATGTGTCAGAGAATGTGAAGATGGCTCAGGATAAGACAGGATTCACAGCCATTGTTCATAGGGTCACTATGAGTCATATTCAATTTGACCACATATAACAAGAAGATCAGACTATTGGAGCTTTAGTATCTTAGTGGGGAAGCAGTTTTTCTGTCAACCCAAAGGCAAATGGTTTGCATTCATCTTAAATAAAAGATGAGCAATTTCTTCCCTTCCGATTCACAGCCTCTGAAAACCTGCTGAAAGATCGGCTCTCGTTCAGATCTCACTCAAAGACAATGAAAGATTTAGACCAGAAAAATGAACAATCTGTCTTAAATATAGTCAACGAGTTTCTTTAGAAGTGTTGATAGTGGAAATATTATTTTGCATACTTTAGGCATATTATCAGGACAGATTGACCCCTAAAGAAGGATTTTATGCTTAATAAAGTACAAAGTTAGTGCTTATGAGACTCTAATAAAGATGAATTGACATAGTGTTTGCAACTGTGAATCAAACAAAGTAACAACTAGGAAGATAGTGTAGGCCTAAGCAGTGTTCTGCGATGTTGTGCATAGCCTACCAGTGTATCAGAAGCAACTATATGGCACATAACAACAACAACAACACAATGTTGAAACTATTGTCTCAGAATTCTACGTGTCACAAAGTCCCACAGATTACGTCTCTTTAAGGGAAGGGATGATATATGCTCTTCTTACATATTCTTAGCATGACCACACATATGAAGTTTATAGTAAATATGCAATTTATATTTGAACCTTATATCTCTTTACACAAAAGGCCTTTCATTATGAAACTCCACAATTAAAGGAAGAATTGTACATACCTTTCCCAGACATGAATTTATCCAGAAACTCTTCCCAGGTACCAGGTTCTGGGTGCATTTTTGCCATCTGATAGAAATAATAGTAGGAGACAGCCACATCTTTGGCATTTCGTGCCACATACACCATCTGTGCAGATAAATGTAAAATTAAAATTTCATTTCTGTGCTTGAAGTTTGAAATTTTGTTTGTTTTGACAGATTGTGGGTTTTACTTCTTTATTTTTAAATCTGAGCATTTATTTTTAGATTTTTCAATTTTTAAAAATGGTATATTTGCATACAAAATTTGCATATGTTATTTTTCATTCATCTACACTGTATTTCACACAGTCCTTCATTTATATTGTGTTTCATAAAATCGTTCATCTACATTGTGCTTTACAAAATTAATTACCACTAATGTATGCCTACTATTCCCCCATCTTTTCAGGCCCCCTTGGATATTTTCTATTCTGATACTCTCCTTATCTACCCCCCAAAATCTGCTTTCGCAGTGATTTCCCTCTTCCCCATTTTTTGCCTCCTTCTTCCCTCCTCTTTTTTTTTATTTTATGCACATCTTACTAGTTATCCTTATTTTTAAAATAATTATCTTATGCAAAATTTCTCCCTATGAGACCACGTTAGTTCACTCAACATAATACTCTCTAGGTTATCCCATGTTGTATAGTATTTTACAAAATTGTTGCTCCTTAGTGTTGCATACTATTCTATCATGTGCATGTCCCACAGTTTCTCAATCCCTTAATTGTTGATGGGATTTGTGTTGGTTTCATTTTCTTGAATTGTGAGTAACACTACTATAAACATAGATTTACATGTCTCCATTATACCTAAGCTCCATTTTCATTAGGTTCTATTACTTGCAGTCGAATAGCTGGATCATATGGGATTTTTATGTTTAGCTTTTTTAAGGAAATGTCAAAGTATCTTCCAGAGTGGCTACATCATTTGACTATCTTACCAGCAGTTCATGGAAGTTCCAATCTCTCCATATCTTACCCAACATTTATTTTTTGCAGTTCTCTCAAACTTTGCTACTGCTATTTGATTGAGTTGGTAGTTTACAGTGCTTTTGATTTATATCTCTCTCATTGCTAGGGATTTTGAGCACTTTTTTCATGTGTCTATTGGCTATCTAAGTGTTTTCCTTTGTGAAAAGTCTTTCCATGCTTTTTGCCCATTTTGTTAATGAGTTATCAGTCTTTTTTCTTGTGAAAGTATTCTATAAGCTTGAGTTATGAGATCCTTGTCTGAGATGTCATTGCCAAACGTTTTTCCCAGTATGTAGGTTATCTTTATACCATACTGAAAAAGTGTCTTGATTCACCTAGGAACCTAATGTTTAGGATATCCCATTCATTGATTTGACCATCTCCTAGTTGTACATTTAGAATTGTTTACAAGCCTACAGCAGGGTTCAAATCAAGAAAGGAGTGCATCAGCAAAGTGTCCTGTTTCCATACCTTTTCAATCTATAGGCAGAACAGATCATTTGGGAAATAAAGTTTTATGAGGACTGTGGCATCAAGATTGGAGGAAGACTCATCCATAACCTACATTATGCAGATAAACACAACCTTGCTTGCTCAAAGTGAGGACCAGAAGTTTTTGTTGCAGAAGGTCAAGAACTGAAGTCTTCAAATTAGATCAAAGCTGAACATTAAGAAGAAAAAGATTCTCACCACTGGGCTGATTGGCAGCACCATGGTGGATGAAGAAAAAAAATTGAGGTTGTTAAAAGTTATAGCTCGCTTGGCTCTACAATTAACACTCTTGGCACCAGCAGTAAAAACATCAAAAGATTATTTGCATTGTTGTCAGGGACCTCCTTTCCAGAGTACTGAGAAACAACAATATTAGTCTAGAGACTAAGGTGCACCTGATCCAGGCCATGGTCTCTCTAAGATGAATCTGTTAGTTCTCCTAGCAGTTGATAGTGTTTTTAATACTCTCCTCCAGCACCACAGCAGTCCTTAGAGAGGGATATCATGCTTGAGAGAGTGGAGGAACAACGCAAGACAGGAAGACTCTCAATGGGATGGACTGATTCAGAATTCAGGGTAATGGAGGTATATGTGTCAGAGACAATAAAGTTGGCTCAGGATAGAGTAGGGGTCAGAGCTGTTGTACAAAGGGTTATTATGAGTCACAGGTGATTGGATGGCACATAACAACAACAATCCTGCCACTCTACTATATTAGTCTACTTGGTCTAACAAAGTTTTTTGCTGAGTTTAGGATTTTCTATGTACAATATCTTATTGTCTGCATATAGTGACATTTTACCATCTCTTTGCCAATTTAGAAGCCTCTTACTTCCTCTTCTTATCTTATTAAATAATTAAAATGACAAGAAAATAATTTTTTCAATGGGCAAAGAATTATTTTGTATAGGGTACTAAAGGTACTAAGATTTCCTGAATGTCTCAAACAGTTAAGTATTCCATGGTTGACTGAAAGTTTACTGGCTTGAGTTACAATAGATGACCTATCAATATACTTCTGCTGGATTACAGGCAAAACCCCCTCATGGTGCAGCTCAACTCCGTAACACACAAAGAGTTTTCATAAGGTTTTCATGACAGACTAGATTACAGTAATTTCTTTTTCTTTATTTTGTTGTTGTGTTGTTGTTGTTGTTATGTGCCATCGAGTCACTTGCGACTCATAGCGACCCATTTGTACAACAACCCTAAATTCTGCTCTATCCTGTGCCAATCTCACTGTCTCCGATACACCCATCTTGATTACGCAATCACTGAATCAATCCACCTCATAAAGGGACTTACCCTCCTGCGCCTGCCTTCCACGCTCCCAAGCGTGATGTCCCTCTTCAAGGACCTCTCCCTCCTTACAACATGTCCAAAGTATGTCAGACAAAACCTCAGAATCCTTGCCTCCAAGGAGCAGCCCGGTTTAACCCTTTCCAGGATGAATCTGTTTCTTTTCTTAGCAGCCCATAGTACCCTCAATACTCTTCTCCAACACCACAGCTCAAAGGCATCAATTCTCCTTCTATCCTCCCTAATCATTGTCCAGTTCTTTGATGCATAAAAAGTAATTGCAAAGACCATGGCCTGTATTAGATGCACTTTAGTCTTCAGAGAGACACCATTGCTCTTCAGTACTTGGAGAGGTCCCTAACAGCAGACTTTCCCATCGCAATACGTCTTTTAATGTAATTTTTTTCTTTAGTTTTTATATTAAGAAGACTGGGATACAACTTCATTCTTACCACTTTTCTCAGATCTAGAAATGTAGTGACAACCTCCCTTTAAATATTCCTTTTTCACTCAGTTCAATGTACTTAACTACGGTAAATCTTTATCACCTATCTTACTGATTCAGGTCTCTTGGCTTATGTGTGTGCCATTTGTTTTCTATAAAATGTCCTTGTACTTAAATCACTTCCTTCTTCGGATCATATTTTTCTTCTTCTATTAAATTTCCTTAATCTGTCTGTAGGGTTCACTTAGAATTCTTAATAGGAAAAATTACGTATTCATACTTAGGGGACTCTGGTGACATAGTCAGTAAGGATAATGCCTCTTTGACATTTCCAGTATGCCAATAAGAATAAATGCAAGCTTCAAGTCACAATACTTAAAGATTCTATGAACAGAATATTGAACAATCCAGGAATCATCAAAAGAATATGGAAGGAGTACACAGAGTCACTGTACCAAAAAGAATTGGCTGACACAGAAGAATTCCATGATACAACATATGATTATGAGAAATAGTGAAGGATATGGGGAAGGTCTTCTGTGAAAAACACTTATTCAAATTTTTTAAATAAATCAGTATAAAATAAAGTAAAATAAAAAGAAGAATGATGATGAAGAAGGAAGTTCAGTCTGTTCTGAAGGAATTTACAAAAAAGCAAGGTCCTAGGGATTGATGGCATACCAATTTTACATATTTTGAAAACCAGATGTAGCCCTAGGCATGCTTACCAGGTTACCAAGAAACCTGCAGGACAACTACCTGGCCAACTGACTAGAAGAAATCCATATTTATTTCCATTCCAAAAAAGAGTAAACGAACAGAGTGTGGAAATTATCAAACAACATCACTAATATAATTTACAAGAAAATCTTACTGAAGATCATCCAAACACAACAGGAACACATTGACAGAGAACTAAGCTGGGTTTAAAGAGGCCTTGGCACTAGGAACATCATTGCCAATGTGAGATGGATCTTGACTGGAAATTGTACTAGAGGAATGTCTACTGTATTTCATTGACTAAGCAAAGGTATTTGACTGTGTTGATAGCAATAAACTGTGGCTAATTTTGAGAAGAATGGGAATCCCGGAAGACATGATTGTACCTGTGCAAAATCTGTAATTGGACCAGGAATCAGTCATCAGATCATAGCAAGGAAACACTACCTGGTTCAAAATCAGGAAAGGAGTGTGTCAGGAATGTGACTTGTCTCCACATATTTTTAATTGTATAGCCCTGGTGTGTCCACTTGCTATACAGAGGTAACTTGTGGTTGCTGTGGAGCTGAACACTGTGACACTGATGTGTCAAATATGATAATGGTTACCCATGGTGTTTGGTGGAGCTCCCTGATTAAAACAAGCTTGGAAGCAAGAGTGGCACCCAGTTCTGTAAATAGCTTGCCTCCAGAAACCCTATGAACCTCGAGAAATGATGAAAGTCACACAAGTGTTGAGGACTTTCATTCATAGGGTCACTATGAGTCACGTATGGCTTGATAGCACTTAACAACAACAACATATGTGGAACAGATCTTTTGGGAAGCTGAACTTTTAAAAAGGATAAATATGGCTTCGGGATTAGAGAAAGATTCATCAACAACCTGTGTTATGCAGATGATACAACCTTGTTTGCTGAAACTGAGGAGGACCTGAAGCACTTGTTGCAAAAACTCAAGGACCATAATCTTTAATAGAGATTGAAGCTCAGTATTAGAAAAAGAAAGATTCTTACCACTGGACCAATTGTACCAAGATAGAAGGAGAAGAGATTGAGAGTGTTAACAATTTCAGCTTGCTTGATTTCACAATCTTGCTCATCAACAGGCAGGAAATCAAAAGACAAATTGTATATGGAAAATGTGTTGTCAGTGACATCTCCAGAGTGCTGAAGAGCAAAGATGTCAGACTAGAGACTAAGACACACCTTATCTAGGCCACAACTTTATAAATTACTTGCTATTCATCAGAGAGCTAGACAATGATTAAAGAAGACAGAAGGAAAATCAAAGTCTTTGAATTGTGGTGCTGGAGAATAGTATTGAACATACCATAGACTTCCAAGAGAGGAAATAGTTCTGTCCTATTGAGGATGAAACCAAATTGTTCCTTAGAGGCAAAGATTTTAAAGTTCTGTCTCACATACTTTGGGCATACTACCAGGAGGGACTTGTCCCTGGAAAAGGACATCATTCTTGAAAGGGTGGGGGGACAGTGCAGGAAAGAAACACCCCAGATAAAATGGATTGAACAGTAATTAAGATTGAGGTAGGTGTGTTGGAGGCAGTGAGATTGGCTTAAGATAGGGCAGGGTTCAGAGGTATTGTGTGTAGAGTCACTATGAATCACAGGTGACTCAATGGCACATAACAACAAAAGCAACTACGAGATAAATATGGGCAACTCCTCCTATGCAATTTACAACCTCTGAAAAAACACTGCAGGGTCAACAAGTCAGTTCTGACTTGATGACAATGTGTTTGAGTGCTTATATTTGCCTATATGTAATTTTCCCCCTTATGTATATGTCTCTTTATGTGTTTCCAGGTAGTCTATAGAGTCATATACAACAGAAAACAGAGAACACTGAGGGCTTGTTTTTTGGTTTTTTTTTTTAGAGGCTCAACTATGTCATTTATTGTTCTTAAGTCCTGGAGCAAATTCCATCTACCACTGGGTTGTTTTACAGCTCGGAAGTCCGCATGCAAGGCAGAGGTGAAGTAAGGAACTGCTTATGAGGTTTTTCATCAATTCCAACAACTAGTAGTGAGAAGAGGTGGGACTTCAGAAGGCTTTTAGGACCAAATAGTAGGCTCTTGTGTCTAGGAGAAAACAAATATACTTACCAGTAATGTCACCCACAGCTCTTTTGTTATGTGCAGTTGAGTCACTTGCGACTCATAGCGACCCTATGTACATACAATAGCCCTAAACCCTGCTCTATCCTGTGCCAATCACATTGCCTCTGATACACCCATCCCGATTACCCCAGTCACTGAATCAATCCACCTCATAGAGGGTCTTCCCCTCCTTCACTGTCCCTCCACCCTACCAAGCATGTTGTCCCGCTCCAAGGATGTGTCCAAAGTATGTCACACGAAGCCCCAGAATCCTTGCCTCCAAGGAGTAGCCTAGTTTAACCCTCTCCAGGATGAATCTGTTTGTTTTCTTGGCAGTCCATGTTACATTCAATACTCTTCTCCAGCACCCAGCTCAAAGGCATCAATTTTCCTTCTATCCTCCCTAGTCATTGTCCAACTCTCTGATGCATAACAAGTGATTGCAAAGACCATGGCCTCTTCTAAATCACTGAAAGATCCTCCTTTGTTTCCAGCAACACTGAGTTTTTAAAGTTACTGCATTATATAGGCACAGTGAGGGACTAACATGTAGAAGAATCTCAGTAGTATTCACAGAAATTAAACAAAGCACATAATGTGCTTAGATTGCAGAGTTCCATTTTTATATCTGCATTTACAAGTATAATAAACTATACATTCAGGTCATGAGGCTGCTTTAACTCAGGGTATAACTTTTCGTGATCCACCCCTTACATTAAAGAAAACAATAAAATGACAAGCACAAAATAAATAATTTGAAAAAACTATGTTGCACAAGTTGTATGATTTAACCTGTTCCTTTTGTCACATAGTCAGTCCTCAATTCATAGAAAACACATGCATAAAACAATGCAGAGTCTTGAGTTATCTCCAGTATGTAAACCTTCACTGACAGAGGAAAGCGGCTGAATAAATGGCCCGTTTGGTAGTATTGAAGCCAGAAGTCTTGCATAGAAGGAAAGAATTATAACACTGAATCTTAAACATCCCTGTGAAATAACTATAAACAGGCTCATCTACTAAGTAATTGAAAGGCTGGAAGTTGGAGTATATCCAAAGATACCAGAAAAGTTGGTCTTGAGTTTCTACCTCCAAAATATTGTTGAAAATGTTATGGAGCACTATTTCTTTTGACACATTTACAGTCTCTATGTGTTAGAATCAACACCAGGGTAACTGATACTACTATGATTACAATCAAAACAGGAAACTTTAATTATGGTGAAATCATTCAAGATAATAATGATTCCTTTATGAATGCAACTGCCTGGATATGTGCAAGAATTGATCTTTTAGGAGTATTGGTAATGTTTTCTTGCATAATCTGGATTTTGGCTTCAGAGATAGGCTCACTTAATAAAAATTTATCCTTATATCCTTATGATATATGCACATTGATCCCTAAATGCTGTATTTCAATATAAAATTATTTTGAAAGGAGCCAAAATAAATCTATAAGTTATAGGTCATTACATTTGCCATTTTGAATTGTGATGAGCCAGGAGAAATAAATTCAAATATTATCTGATAATTATAATCTGATAATTTTAAAGGTAATTATTTAAAAGCTGTGAGTGCAGGGATTTAGTCGGACTGATGAACATGTCTGAGAAAAGAAAATCTGCTAGTCAGTGTTTGGGAACTAATCTTGTTACACCATCTGTATGGAGGCCAATACCGCACTGGTTTATTTGCTCTCATAATATATATTAGATATTCAATCTATATAATTTTTATAATTAATTTATTCACAGGTTGCAATACTATATCTGTATTTGTAAAGCTTAGAAAAAAAAAAAAAACAGATGCAATTCCAACAAGGATGACTTTTAAAAATGTGCTACCTTGCAGTCATTCTTCCATAATGAAGAAGGAAGAAGTTGAACAGGTAGGTGTGTTTTTACCAATCGAGGAGACTGCATCGTTTTCAGCAGTTCAATGCCTAAATATTTCAAAAAAGAACAAGCTGCATTATAAATGTGAAATCATAAAAGTAAACAGTGGAATGGAGGTTTTTATGAACTTTAATCAGGATATAGTTTCAAATGGTTATACTCCATATATATGCTTAAAATCTACCACAAAAACAATTAAAAACTTAATTCTACATAATTAAACAGCTTTTTAGTTACAGTAGAAATTTACTGTCCCCCTAAGTGTCTATAAAGTCCTTAGATGTAATACCTTGATACAACGGAAAGGGAAGTGGGTCAAGAGTCAAGATGTCCAAAGTTTTCTTTCATTTCTTTTTAATTCTCTGTGATCACAATGAGGAAATTGAACCAGGAAAGTTTGAGATCCCTCTATAGCTTTCTGATATTCAAAATATAAGATTAAAGGAAATCTAAGATAGCTTCCTGTCTATCTTTAAGAAGTTTTAATATTGTAAAACTTTTCTTTGATTTTATAAATTATCTGCTTTAAGTACACATGAATCTATATACATTGTGTTTTCTCTAAGCAAAACTTATGCAATATTTCAGTGGTGAATTTTCCTGTCTTATTAAGAGAATAAAACATAAGAATCTGTTCTTCACTGTTCATATCCACCAGATGCTCTGCTGGAGAAAGAGGGGTAATTTCCTCCTGTAGCTGTCAGATCCGATTTTACGGTACACACACACAAAATAATAAAATTTTTAGAAGTATCTGTTCTTATGCTTGTATTATCTTTGTGTGAGTAGTAGTAAAATCAAGTCATTGTCATAGTTAATTTCTGACTGTTCTAATATACCAAACTAAAACAACTTATTTCTGTAAAGTCAAATTCTTACAGCTACCCTAATCTGACAAAGAAGAACTATCTCATAGAGTTGTCAAAGCTGTAAATTTATACCCAAGTAGAGTTGTATTTCTTTCTACTGTGGTTTAGGTTTTGTGGGTTCAAGAACTGATGGATTTGAGCTGCTGACTTTTGGTTAACAACTCAACTTTTAACCACCATCCCAACCATGTAACTCTATCTACATTATTTCACAGTATAACATCACAGGATATTATCGTGTAGGCGGATTTATATAAAGTATTCACTTCTATTTTGAGGAGAAATATTTAATAAAAATACCATTTGCAAATCCTGGGATTATTAATTCCATGAATGGTACCCGTTTGTATATTGCATCCCTTTTACACTTCTCTGCATTTCCATTATTATAGATCAAATCCAATATTTCACTGACCCAGGTTGTTCCTGTAATAAAAATAAGAGAAAGAATGAGAAATGTTTTAAGAAAATAAATTGTTCTTCATTTTCACTTTCTCTTCTCCTCTTTCCCAGAAGGCATCCTTTTTCTCATTGAGCAAATGAATAAGCTTTATATGTTTACAAGTTATGATTAAAATAATTTAAAAAACCTTGAAAAGTAATGAAACAAGGAGTACTAAATATCTAAGCAATGATAATATACCCTTCTGGATGAAATGGGTAAAAGGTGACTTGAACACCAAACAGTCAACTTCAAGGAGTCTGATCATTATATGGTTACTGTTAGTACAGAAAATACTACTGGGATTTTAGACAGAAAAGCTTTAAATCAAAACTGTTATATGGTAGAAGGGAGAAAGGAGGAAAAGAAGAATTTTGTGGTTCTACTGAAATGTAACCTGTTACCTTCCCTAATAAGCCCAAATAACCATGAGTATGGTTCTTTGAGTTGTTTATGATCATTAAAACATTTGAATATACCCAGAGATAGAGTATCAAGAGCCATGATGGGAACTGTTGATGTTAGAATTTATAGAAGTGGAAGTGTAGAGAATCAAGTGTAAAGGAATCAATGTCATAATGCTGATATTGTGGGTGGGTACTGCTGCTTCTTGGAAAGTCAGTTGAGATAAGATTCGTCCACATCCATGTCTACCACACTGTTTACAGGAGACAGTTAAATTTCATAATATAAAGTCTGGAAAGGTGAACATCAGAGTTGTATCCTTTATAAATATCTATTAAGTCTTGAACACCCATGTTTATTGCAGCTTTGTTCACAATAGCAAGGAGTTGGAAACAACCTAAGTGCCTATCAACAAACGAATGGCTAGAGAAGCTCTGGTATATTCGCATAATGGAATACTATGCTGCATTGGAAAATAAGGATCTCATGCAATATTATTCAAAATGGTTGACTCTGGAGAACATTATGCTGAGTGAAATATCCCAGTCACAAAAGGAGAAATATTGCATGGTGCCACTGTTGTAGAATGGGACTGTCCTTGGGGTTGGGGAGAGACTGAGTAAGATGGATTCAATAATGTATACTGCACTGAAGCAGAGAAGGGAGAAAACTGTTTAAAGGAGATATGTGATTAGGTATTTCTGTCATGACAGGATGAGTGATGGCTACATGGTGGAGTGGACCTGGGGGAGGGTTTGTAAAATAATGAAAGAAACTTTTCTTTTACTTTTCCAAGAGGGTAATGTCTGGTGGTGGGGAGCCTTCGGAGGGGACAGATCTACAACAATGAATGAATGGAAATTCAAAGCCTCTGTAAATTTTCACTGAAATTAATAACAAATTTAAATTTTTTTTAAAAAGAATTAAGTTAGAGTAAGGATGGCAATAGAACCACCTTACCTCTGTAACTTGATTTGTGCCACTATTAGAACCTCTACTCAGAATATTATTGCTTTTCAATTTTTGACTCATGCACTTTTAACTTGTTAGTTAAATTTGTATCTTCTAGGCTGCAACACTTCCATGATACATCTTCAAGGATATGAACATGTACGGCTAAGCACAATTGATAACAGTGCATCTAAATTCCAAAATCAATCTCCATAATAGTCTATGTGTTTCCTACTGCCAAAGGGGCCCTTTAGAGTAGTGAGAGGAGATCTTCACCCTGAAACCCACAGCGTCCCTTTTCAGCAGGAAGTAGCTAAGAGAATACGCCATCCCCTTTTCTTTATGAATCACGGTGAAGTCTCTCTCAGGAAGGAGTGATAGGGAATGGTAAGGGACACACAATGACAAAGGAGATTAATCAGAACTGGCTTTGACAAGCACTGTGGCAATTGGACAATTAAAACAGACATGGGGGGGAAAGAAGAACGAACTGGGGAGGAGGGTGGAGAAAGTGCAACAATGAATGAATGAAAACCCAAAATCTCTGTAAATGTTCATTAAAACTAATAAAATGTAATAATAATAAAAAAGAGAAAAAAAATTTAAAAAATATCTATCAAGTCTATATGTTAAGCAAATTGTTAGAAAACCTGTATTATATAAAGAAGAATGTGGCATCAAGATAGGAGGAAGATTCATTAATAATTTATATTACGCATATTACACAATCTTACATGCAAAGTGAGGAAAATTTGACTCACTTACTACAGAAGATCAAAGACACTAATCTTCAATATAAATCACATCTCAACATCAACAAAACAAAAATTCTCACGACTGAGTTAATAAACAATGTCATAACATATGGAGAAAAGATTGACATCAGTGATTCGATATTAATTGTATCCACAATCTGCCCTCATAATAGCAGCAAACAAGAAATCAGAAGTTGTGTTGCACTGAGGGAATCTTTTGTCAAGGACTTATCTAAAGAACAAAGATGTCAGTTTAAAGACTAAGTTTTATCTGATCCAAACCCTGGTGTTTTCGATTGCTTCCTATGCATCTGAAAGTTGGAAAATGAATAAGGATGACAAAAGAAGAGTGAATGCTTTAGAAACATGCCATTGGACAATAGGCCTCTGTAACCTCTGAACTGGCAAAAAACAGACAAGTCAATGTTGGAGTAAGTGCAACGAAAGTGCTCCTCAGAGGCAAGGATGGTGAAACTCCATCTCCCACATTTTGGGCATTTTGTCAGCAGGGACTAGTTTTTGGTAAAAGTTGTAATGCTGGAAAAGGTGGAGGTCAGAGAAAGAGAACAAAACTATTAGCATGATGTCCTGACAGTGACGATGGGCTAAACTATGGAGGCAATCAGGAGGATGGTGAATAAGAGGACGAGATTCAGATCTGTTGCTCATGGCATCTCTATAAGTCTTAGCAAACTTGATGGCACTTAACAACAACAATTACATTTTTAGAATACATCTTACATTTTTATTTCATTTCTATTCAAAATATATTCTGAAAAGTTTTTAAAATGGGATAAAAGAAAAATCTACCAAAAATATGTAATTATGAGTAATCATCCAGGTTTTACTATACCAGAAAAAAATCAGATCAAAATAGCATAACCATTGATGAACTATTTATTTGTATAATCATGCATTTTATCTTTTTGTCATTTACCATTGCGCTGGAACTGACCCATAGCTGATCCTCCAGAGGGTTTTCTGAGGCAGTAAATCTCATGGGGAAAGATTGCCCATCTTTCTCCCTAGGAACAACTGGTGGATCTGAACTGCAAGCTTTCAAGATTTGTATCAATAGGCCACCAGAGAATTACAGTATAAAAAGAAGAGAAAGTGATTTACCTTATATCACTAAACATATTTTCTATCAAGGAAATGAAATTGTTCTTTTCCTTAAATAATTTGCATTTGATTAGCAAACAAGAAATCATTATAAAGTATCAACAAAAAGTGTTTTGCTAAAACGAACTTTTTCATTTTTGTCTTAAAAATATAGTTACAAAGTCTATAATGGTGCAAATGGTTACTCTCTACTAGGAGCTCTTTTCTCTCATTCAGTGTTTGTGTTTGGGATGCATTGCATACCCTTGTATTCAGGACTTTCTTCTCATGACTTAATATATGTATCTTTGAAATAATTTATTGTTTACATCCTAGAAAGGAGGTCAGTGGCCAATAAACATATTAAAAAATAAATGTTGAAACATTTAAATGCTGTTGTTGCTAGGTGCCTTTGATTCCACTACAGCTAATAGCAACCCTATGAATAACAGATCTGAGCCTTGCCCTGTCCTTGGCCACCATAACAGTCTCCATCATGCTCAAGTTCATTGCTTTTGTCACTGTGTCAGTCCACCTTGCTGAGAGTCTTTATTTCATTAGTTGACCTTTCCCAACATGATGTCTGCGTATAAATAAAGCTTTAGTAACTTTTATTAAAATTTTAAATTTAAAGGAAGCTTTAACTTTCATTTACTCTCAGTATAAATTCAATTTATCATTAGCTTTTCATGATAGGAAATTCATTTGTTAAGGTCAAAGAAGCATAGTACTTACCATTGTGCCCTTTTGGTAATCTATGTGGTTACAGATGGGGGTTTATACATTTGTAATTGTTGTTGTGTGACATCGCTCTCTGGCAGCTTTTCAGAGGCAGTAGATCACACAAGAGATTATTGCCTGCCTATCTTCACCACAGCAGCTGGTGGGTTTGAAGTGAGTGTCTTTGGGATTACAGTATAGCTTCTAACCACTTGTGTTGTTAAGGATTTATTGTTAAAAGTGGCTTTCCTAGCCATTTGACTTTGACATTGCCATGTGAATAGGCAGAAATATGTGAATCTGGTGTGTTAGTCTATCCACAAAGAGAATAGGTAGTCTCACTAATCCACACAGAGATTAGCTAGTTCTCACCATTAAACTGAGCAGATCCAGCACCAGAATTTGAGAAACCTCAACACCAACAAAGAATAAGTAAGAAAAAGGAACCCATCCTCAGGGGTCAGAGATTTTTATACAATCCAGATTAGGACCTATGGGAACAGGAGCCATAGCAGACACAATGGAGAGCCAGAGACCTGACATTGTCATTAAATCAGAACAAAGAGCCTTTGTCCAAGTTTATTGGACAACTGGAAAAGGTCAGCAGGAATGTGTGTGTGTGTGTGTGTGTGTGTGTGTGTGTGTGTGTG
>NW_006399942.1:1422208-1423234 GCF_000299155.1 Elephantulus edwardii
ATTTATATACAGAAAATTCATAAAGCAAAAAATATTTCAGTAGTGTTGCCATTTCCATATTAAGCAAATTCATAAAGTAATTGATATTTCTATAGTACTGATGTTGTTGTTGTTATGTGCCATCAAGTCACCTGTGACTCATAGTGACCCTATGTACATCAACTCTGAAATGTGCCCAACCCTAAGACAATCAAATCATCTTCAACAGACCTAATCCCTTTTCTCCAGTCACTGAGTCAATCCATCTCATTCTGAATCTTCCTTTCCTGCACTGTCCCTCCAGTCTTTTAAGCATGATGTACCTCTCCAAGGACTGGTCCCTTATTGCCACGTGCCTAAAGTATGTGAGATAGAGCTTCAAAATCCTTGCCTCCTGGAAGTAGCCTGGCTTCACTCTTTCCAAGACAAATCTATTTGTTATCCTGACAGTTCAGTATTCTTCTCTAGCACCACAACTCAAAGACATCAATATCAGCTGTGAAAACTAGGCTCAGAGCTGATTGTAAAACAGACCACCAACTTCTCACATGTAAGTTTAAGCTGAAGCTGAGGAAAATTAAACCGAACACACAAGAACCAAAATATAATTTTGAGTTTATCCCACCTGAATTTGAGAACCATCTCAAAAACAGGTTTGTTGCCTTGAACACGAATGAGCGAAGACCAGATGAGTTGTGAGAGAAAATCAACGGTATCATCCAAGAAGAGTGCACATGTTCATTACAAGGACAGAAGAGGAAGAAAAGACTAAAATGTAAGTCAGAAAAAACTCTGAATATTGCACTGGAGTGCAGAGAAGTGAAAGCACAAGGAAGAATTCAAGATACTAAAGAGCTGAACAGAAGATTTCAAAAGGCAGCATGGGATGACAAAGTGAAATATAACAATGAAATGTGCTAGGAGCTAGAGTCAGAAAATCAAAAGGGTCTAACTTGCTCAGCATTTCTTAAGCTCAAGGAACTGAAGAACAAATTCAAGACTTGAGTTGCTATAATCAAGGATGGATGCTTTAGGCAGAGTATTAAA
>NW_006399942.1:1424732-1426629 GCF_000299155.1 Elephantulus edwardii
CAGGTTAGAGCAGGGTTTAGGGCTGTTGTACATAGGGTCACTATGAGTCACAAACGACTGAACAGCACATAACAACAACAACAACAACAACAAATCTGTAACGTACAGTGTTCATTTATTTTGAACATTTTTTTAGATTAACAGATATGGCAACTGAGGCTGTAAGCAGACAGTAGTAATTAGAACAGGGAATGTAAGAACCATGAACACAGGAAAATTAGCTAATGTTAAGATGGAAACGGAATGCATAAGTATTGATATAATAGGTATTGGTGAAATGAGATGGCCTGGCATGAGTCATTTTGAGTCAAAGAATCATAGGCTCCACCATGCTGGAGAAAAAAAGATGAGGAAAAATGACATTGCTTTCATAGTTAAAAAAAGTGATTTCTAGATCTGTCTTGAAATACAATGTTGTGAGTGCAGGATAATATCCATACGCATACAAGGAAGTCCAGTGAATACCACCATAATTCAAATATATGCATAAACAACCAGAGCCAAAGATGAAGAAATATAATATCTCTACCACTTTTTACAGCTAGAGATTGATTGAAGATGCAATCAAGATATATTAATAATAATAATGGGTGACTGGAATGCAAAAATTGGGAATAGAGAAGAAGGATTAGCATTTGGAAAACAAGGACTTGGTTACAGAAATAAAGCCAGAGATAGAATAATAAAATTTTGCACAATCAACTACTTATTAAAAAAATTTTGCACAATCAACTACTTATTCATTGCAAATACTTTATAAGAAACACAAACACTGGCTGTAAGCATGGATTTCAACTGATGGTATGCATAGGAATCAAATTGGTTACATCTGTGGAAAGAATCACTGGAGAAGCTCAATATCAGCTGTGAGAACTAGGCCAGGTGCTGATTGTGGAACAGACCACCAACTACTCACATGCAAGTTCAAGCTGAAGCTGAGGAATATTAAACCAAGTACACAGGAATCAAAATTTAGCACTGAGTCAATCTCACCTAAATTTCAAAACTGTCTCAGGAACAGGTTTGAGGCCTTGGACATTAACAAGCGAAGACTGGATGAGCTGTGGGATGATATCAAGAATATCATCCAGGTAGAATGCAAAAGGTCATTACAAAGACAGAAGAGGAAGAAAAGACCAAGGTGGTGTCAGAAAGAGACTCTAAATATTGCACTGGAGTGTTGAGAATCCAAAGCAAAGGGAAGAAATCAAGGTATTAAAGAGTTGAACGGAAGATTCCAGGACAGTGAAGGAATACAAAGTATCACAATGAAATGCCCAAGGAGCTGGAGTCAGAAAATCAAAAGGGCCAAAATAACTCAGCATTTCTTAACCTGAAGGAACTGAAGGACGAATTCAAACCTCGAGTTGCAATGTTTAAGGATGCTTTGGGCAGAATATTGATTCAGAAAGCATTCAAAGAAGATGGAAAGAGTATACAGAGTCGTTGTACCAAAAAGAATTGGTGGACACTGAAGAATTTCATGAAAAAAAACCTATGAACAAGAGCCAGTGATGATGAAGTAAGAAGTTCAAGCTGCTCTGAAAGAATTGGCAAAAGACAAGGCCCCAGGAACTGATGGTATACTGATTGACATATTTCGACAAACAGATGCTGCCCACTAAGATGAGCTCACTAAGCTGTAACAAGAAATCTGGAGTACAACCACTTGGCCAACTGACTGGGAGAGATATGTATTTGTTCCCATTCCAAAGAATGGTGATCAGACAGTGTGCAGAAATTACTGAAGAATAACATTGATATCACATGCAAGCAAGATTCTGCTGAAGATTATCCAAAAACGACTGGAACAGTACATCAACAATGAACTGCCTGAAGTGCAGGATGGATTTAGAAGAGTGAGTGGCACTAGGGATATTATGTTGTTGTTATGTTA
>NW_006399942.1:1427829-1429408 GCF_000299155.1 Elephantulus edwardii
TCTTCAGTAAAATCTTGCTTGCATGTGAAATCAGTGAGATTGTTCTGTAGTTTCCACATTCTGTTGGGTCACCTTTCTTTGGGATAGGAACAAATATCGGATATTATAGCTAATGGCAAATAGATCTTGTTTGAATGCAGAGAGTAGCAGAGGAATGTCTATATGTTTTCCATTGACTAGGCAAAGAAACTTGACTACATGGATCACCACAAACTGTGGCTGATTATGAGAAGAATGGGAATCCAAGAACATTTGATTGTGCTTATGTGAAACCTATACTTGGACCAGGAGGTAGTCATCAGAACAGAGCAAAGAAACACTGCTGGGTTCAAAATTGGGAAGGGTGTGTGTCATGGCTGTGTCCTTTGTCCATATCGTTTTAATTTATATGCAGAACAGATTATCCAGGAGGTTAAACTCTATGAGGAGAAGTGTGGCATCCAGATTGGATGAAGATTCATCAATAATCTGCTTTATGCAGATGACACAATCCTGCTTGCTGAAACTGAGGAGTACCTGAAGCATCTGCTGCAGAAGGTCAAGGACTTCAGCCTTCAATATAGTTTGAAGCTCAACAACAAGAAAACAGAGATTATCACCACTGGGCCAATTGGCAGCATCATGATAGCTAATGAAGAGATTGAGATTGTTGACAGCTCCAGTTTGCTTTGATGTACAATCAACATCCTTGGTACCAGCAGCTAGCAAATTAATAGACCAATTGAATTCAGAAAGTCTGCTGTCAGAGACCTCTCCAAAGTACTGAAGAACAATGATATTAGTCCGGAGACTAAAGTATGCCTGATATAGGTCTTTGCAATTATTTGCTATCCATCAGAGAGCTGGACAATGATGAGGGATGATAGAAACAGAGTTGATGCCTTTTAGCTGTGGTGCTGAAGAAGAGTATTGAATATATATCATCGACTGCTAGGAGAACAAACAAGTTCATCCTGCAGAAGGTGAAATCAGGCTGCTCCTTAGAGGCAAGAATTCTGAATCTCCATATGACGTATTTTGGACATGTTGCAAGGTGGGATCTGTCCTTGGAGGAGGACGTCATGCTTGGGAGGGTGGAGGGACAGTACAGGAGAGGAAGACCCTTTATGCGATGGATTGGCTCAGTGACTGGTGTAATGGAAATAAGCATGTCGGAGACAATAATATTGGCAAGAGATAAAGCAGGGTTTCAGGCTGTTGTACATGGGGTCACTATGATTCACAGGCAACTCGACAGCACGTAATGACAACAACGACTTTTAAAAAAATGGTTTGCATATAATCTCCCTTATAAACTTTGCTTTGTCGTTGTTATGTGCCATCGAGTCGTTTCCGACTCATAGCGACCCTATGCACAACAGCCCCAAACCCTGCTCTATCCTGCACCAACCGCACCGCCGCTGACACACCCATCCCGATTACACCAGTCACCGAATCAATCCATCTCATAGAGGGTCTACCCCTCCTGCGCTGTCCCTCCACCCTCCCAAGCATGATGTCCCTCTCCAAGGACCTGTCCCTCATGGCAACATATCCAAAGTATGTCAGACGAAGCCACAGAATCCTTGCCTTCAAGGAG
>NW_006399942.1:1431458-1432731 GCF_000299155.1 Elephantulus edwardii
GACTACATCTGTGGAAGGACCCGCTGGAGAAGCTCAATATCAGCTGTGAAAACTAGGCCGGGGGCTGATTGTGGAACAGACCACTAATTACTCATATGCAAGTTCAAGCTGAAGGTGCGGAAAATTAATCCAAATCCACAGAAGCCAAAATATGACTTTGATTTCATACCACCTGAATTTCAGAATCATCTCAGGAACAGGTTGAGGCCTTGAACTGTGCTTTATTCGTGTATATTGTATCACATATGATCTATTATACACAATTCTTCATTTGATTAAATACTCCCTATCTTTGTCTATTTCACACTGTCTCTCCAAGATCCCACTTAACTTCCCCACATTTTTTTCTCACTCCTGCACCAGCTTCCATCATCCCAGTAATCATCTCTTTCCTCATGTTTTGTCCCTCCCTCCTTCCCTCTCTTCTTTTTTTTGAGGGGGGGGTTGGTTGTTTTCATGCAATAGTTAATTTATTTTGTATTTCATTCATGTACATTGTGCTTTAGATAGTCTTTCATTTATACTATGTTTCAAACAATCATTCTTATGCACTGTATTTTATATAATTAATTTCCACTATCCCTTAAAATAGTAATTGCATTTTTTCCTATTCTTTCAACTCCATTCCGTCAATCTGCCCCCAATAAACTCTACTATTTTAGTGATTTCCATAATTCAATTTTTCCATTTCCTTCTCCCTTTCCTTTCCCTTTTGAATATTTATATACATCTTACTTGCATCTTCCTACTTTTGCAATAATGGTTTTATGCAATCTTGTCATGAGAATAAGCATACTCAATAATACTCTCTATTAAACACAATGCTCTCTGTTCTTTACAATGTTATAAAATATTGTTAAAAATTGTTATTCCTTAGTGCAACAAAGCATTCTATTGAGTGAGTGTCCAAAAATTTATCAATATATTTATTTATTTATTGATTGGCATTAGGGTTGTTTCCACTTTATTGTTGTTGTTGTTGTTGTTGTTCTTATGTGCCATCAAATCGTTTGCGACTCATAGTGTGACCTTATGTACAACAGCCCTAAAGCCTGCTCTATCCTATGCCAATCGCATTGCCTCTGACACACCCATCCCGATTACCCCAGTCACTGAATCAATCCACCTTATAGAGGATCTTCCCCTCCTGCGCTGTCCCTCCACCCTCCCAAGCATGATGTCCCGCTCCAAGGACCTGTCTCTCCTTACAACATGTCCAAAGTATGTCAGACAAAGCCCCAGAATCCTTGCCTCCAAGGAGTAGCCTGGTTTA
>NW_006399942.1:1433296-1434145 GCF_000299155.1 Elephantulus edwardii
GAGAATCTTTGTCTCCTTGACATTGAGCCTCAGTCCATACTGAAGGCTGCAGTCCTTGACCCTCTGCAGCAAGTGCATGAGGTCCTCCTCAGTTTGTGCAAGCAGGGTTGTGTCATCTCCATAACGCAGATTGTTAATAGATTTTCCACCAATCCTAACGCCACACTTCTCCTCATAGAGCCCAGCCTCTCGGACAATCTGCTCTGCATACAGGTTGAAAAGCTATGGAGATAGGACACATCCCTGGCTTACACCCTTCCCAATTTTGAACCATGCGGTGTTACCCTGCTCTGTTCTGACGACTGTCTCTTGGTCCAAGTATAGATTTCCTTTGCTCATTAGTGTTCAAGACCTCAACCCTGTTCCTTAGATGATTCTGAAATTCAGGTGGGATGAAATCAAAGTCATATTTTGGTTCCTGTGGATTTGGTTTCATTTTCCTCAGCTTCAGCTTGAATTTGCATATGAGTGGTTGGTGGTCTGTTCCACAATCTTCTCATGGCCTAGTTTTCACAGCTGATATTGAGCTTCTCCAACCATTTTTTCTGAATATGTAATAGATCTTATTCCTATGCATACCATCAGGTGAAATCCATGTGTATAATCTACGTTTATGTCTCTTATAAAACGTATTTGCAATGAATAAGTCCCTTATTTTTCAACTACTTATTCATCTGTGTTCCCAACTTTTGCGTTCCAGTTGCCCATTATTGTCAATGCATCTTGATTGCATGTTCGATCTATCTGTGCCTGTAAGAGTTGGTAGAAATCATCTATTTCTTCTTCTTTGGCTCTGGTTGTTGGTGCATATATCTGGATGATAGTAGTGTTCACTGGACTTCCTTGTAA
>NW_006399942.1:1434589-1435332 GCF_000299155.1 Elephantulus edwardii
CCTTGACCCACTTATTTCCCAGCTCCACCCTCCAGCAGGATACCACTTCACTTCTACCAAATGCCTTCAGAATTAATGTCCCATTGTCTGACCCAAGACTTGACAGCCTGTCAGAGAGATTTTTTTTCCTGTGTCCAGTGTCTCTTAAGTTAACTTGTACTGTCTCTGAAGGGAAGGTAATGTGTCCTGTAGAACTCCTGTATTTATTGTGTTTTTCTTCTTGGCCCAACCGGTTTAGGCTCCACCTTGGGGCTTGTTACCTGGAGGCGTGTCAGAAGCTATTCTGGAGGTCCTCTGTGATGCCTGGTCTCAGCTGCTTCCCTCTGTCTCTTGATTGTTACTCCTCAATTTAGAAAGTATATAATTCTGCCTTTGGCCAGTACTTGACTTAAAGTACTCAAAAGGGAAGATCTGCCCTGGAGATAAGCTTGTTAAAAGTAGAATCTGGTAGGTGGAGTTGGGGCTTAGTCAGGGGGAAAGATTGAGTACCACTCAGTACTCTAAGCAGATGTGCATTTTAATTGATTTGTGTACCCATATTGGACTTTTTATTGAAGAGATTCTCCTTTGAAAGAAGTAGCTGGCTTACATGCTTTCATGGAAGTAGTTTTTCATAAGATGATTGTAAGTGGAAAATTCCACAATATAAATGAACAAAACAATGTAAATGAAAGTCTGTGTAAAACACTATGTACCTGTATGTAACACAATGTATATGAATAATAGTTGTTGTTGTTGTTGTT
>NW_006399942.1:1436349-1448795 GCF_000299155.1 Elephantulus edwardii
ACACAGTCAAATGCCTTTGCATAGCCAATGAAACACAGATAGACATTCTTCTGGTATTCCCTGCTTTCAGCTAAGATCCATCTATTATTAGCTACAGTATCTCTAGTACCACGACCCCTTCCTCCTCTTTGACTTTTTAGCTGTTAGTGTGTATATTTTGAATAATATTTGTAATAACATTTTCTTTTTATTCATATGGATAGTAATACTAACTCCCACATCACTGTGCTTCAGGGTAGAATTCGACTTTTCAACTGTGAAGGCAACACTAGTCTTTTGTTTTTCATTTCAGGGATCATATACCATGTGATAGTCTGATTCAAAGTGACTAAAGCCTTTCCATTTCATCTTACTAATGCCTAAAATATGCATCTGTTCATGTGTTTCATTTTATTTATCACAACTTCTACTTTTCCAATACTCATACTTACAATTTAATGGTAACAGGTAATGCTGAGTTAATTCTTAAATTTCTAATACTTCAAAAATACATGGATTATGACATTGGGCTATGATTTAATAATATGTTTTGTTGCTTGTTAATTGTTAAATACTGATTTACTAAAAGTTATTTTCATATACTCTACAGTTTATTTCATGAAATAGACAATTCTAAAAGCAAACTTTATAAAATTCATGTTTTGGAATATATTAAAATGTATATTAAAATTTTAGAAAAAAATGGAACAAAATTAAATATTCTAATATTTGTCTTTACTTAATACTCAAGTATTTTCCTGATTGTATAAAATTCAATATATCACTTTGTATAATTTATGAAGTGAGAAATTGTACATGATAAACTTTATTTCAATTGTATAAACTGATCAATGGTTTGATTTAAGCAATGTCTTTGTATCTTCCACACTTCTTGAAATATCTATGTTCTTTTTAAAAATTTTTTCTACTTTATTTATAAAACTCATATACAAATTCGAACAAATTCTTTCAATCTCCCTCACCCCCTCCCCCATTAAATTGTACAACCCACTAATTAATCCCCCTGTACATCCACATCCCTCTGCTTCCAGCCTCTCCCACTTGCCAAGCTCTGGTACATACATTGAAGGAAATAGTTAAACATTGGGAATATATCTCATGAGTGTATTTTAAAGTGTAATGAATCTGAGTTAAATTTCACATATAAATTCAGCATTCTATGTTGTCATTATGACTTCTTAAGAAACCACAAGCAGTGTATTTATGGTATAAATTCAGTAAAACCTAACTGAAAACTTACCTTTAAACTCCTTAGGTCTTTAAATGAATATTCTCAGATCAAGAATTGGAGCCAAACTATTATTGAATGATATCCTTGAGTGGCTATCACCTAGTATGAGAAATTGGTTGGTCAATAAACATTGAAAGATGATTGTTTCCCTTAGGCTTCTCCTGTTTACTTCTCTGAAAAGGTCCCTTGAAATATAACTTCCTCTGGAGGATAGTTATAAGACCTCATAAACAATTTAATCTGAATATTGATAATAATGTTAGCCTATATTAACCTGAATGAAATTATTGACTCTAGTCCCATTATAAAACTCCCTACTATTGAATCAACTGTGATGCTTAGCAACTCTCCGTCAGATTTCTGAGTTTGAATATTATAAAGGAAGAAGCTGACAATTTTTCTTTCCCCTAAGGAGTGGTTAGTGAAGTCACACTGCCAGTCTATAATCTAACAGCTAGATACCTTACGCACTACATCACCGGGGCTCATTTTTACCCTCATTAGTGATTTAAAGTTATAAAATATTTCATTGAAAAATTATATATAATGTCTTTAAAAGGTTAACATTAAACATAACAATCAGCATATTATTCTCCTAGAAAATTATAGCTTGATATTGAAAATACATTTCATATAGGCAAATAGAATACACAGGAAACATGAACCAAGATGGTGGAAAATTATCATATCGAGGTCCAAATAAGACTAGAGGCCAACTATTGAACAGATCATCAATTTTTCATATTCAAGTTCAAGTTGAAGAAAATGAAAACAAATATGCAAGATCCAAAATATCACATTCAAACATAAAACAAAAACCAAACCAGATGAAATAAAACAAACATTGCTAAATATAACTTAAAATCAGCCAGAACAGTACAAGAGGAATTTGAATTCAGAAGATGATATGGATGAATCTAGAAATATGTTTACCTGTGTTTTGAAGACTATACTAATGTGTTTGACTAGTTGAGGCACAAAATTTTGCATATTATTTCAAAGAATGAGTATTCCAGAGCTTATCTGTATTTATATGAAACTTGTGCATAAATCAAGAAGCAGTCATTCAAATAGAGTAAGTGGATATTGCGTACTTTCAACCTGTTGTGTTGTTTCAACCACTTGATGACACCTAACATTTTCCGTCTCTTTACTCTTCATTAATTCAATGCATGACAACATGAATTCTTCTCCTAGCAACTCATTGCTCTGGCCCCGATTCTATTTATTAAACAACTAAGAAATCACCTTGTTGATACATTTTGGGGACGAATATTTGCTCTTGATTCTTTCTAACTTCCCAATTCTTTCTAACTTCTAATATCATGTAACCATTGTGATCATTCCTTTCTTTGAAATATTCTATTTCCAAAGCTTCAGTTGTACTGTTTGTTTGTTTGTTTTTGTCTCTTATACTTTGAAACTACATTTCAGGATTGTGACCTACTTTTTCTTCCAATTAAAGCTGGCCTCCTATTCTCAGACTCTTTTTTTTTCTTTTCATGAAACTCTATCCTCTTCTGAAAAGTCTTTTACAGTTAAATTTTTATTTTAAAAGAGTGATAAGAACTTGCACTACAATTTTTAAAACAGATGGTTGAAATCCACTAGCTGCTTCACGAAAAAAAGGATGATCAATGTCGTCCTGTGCAATTAAATTTCTCTGAAACCCACAGAGGTTCAGCTTTGGGTTGGTTCCAACTCTATGGGTGGAACAACAATAGTCTCTTCTTCTAGGATATAGAAGACTACCCATAGGTAACCTGTAACTATAACTAATTCTGTATATCGCATATCTTCTTTAGGGGAATATAAAGCACTTCAGCACATGCAGGGTTGCATACAATAACTAAAACAAGTCAATTGGTATCCCATCAATTCCTGGGGTCTTTTTGTCCCCCCCAAAGTCTTCAATGTAGCTTTCACTTCCTCCTTCATTACCATTGGCCCCTATTCATATAGTATTTCCTGAATTTGTTCCTATCCAGTCAGTTCTTTCTAATACATTGATTCTGTATATTCCACCCATCTTCTTTTAATGCTTTCTGAGTCATTCAATATTTTGCATTAGTATCTTTCAATATTGTGACTCAAGGCTTAATTTTATTTTGCTGTTCTCTCAGCTTGAGAAATGAAGTTCTTCCCTTTGGGAACTGGATGCAGACTCTCTGGCTTCTTCATGCTGAACAGGGGTGTAGATGTAAAGGGGGGAAGGGAGGACGCTTTATCTCCTTACTGGTGGTCTTGGGTTAAAGCTGCTTGCCTTCCTGCTCTGTTAGAAGATATTGTCCTGTCATTTGCTCCCCTCTGGACTACAAAGTGTTTTCTCAGGTGGGTCCAGTGGGGATGGCTGGTTGAACCCAGAGGCTCCATCCTCCTTTGCTTCCTTAGCTGGCAGTTGTATTCCCCTTTTGTCACTGGCACTGGGTTCGGGGTCAGGTCTGGAGTAAAACTCAGTGTTAAGGTTACCTAGAGGAAAGGGAGCAAACCTAGAGAGAACAAACTTGTGAGTTACAAATAGAAGGGCTTTGGGGGTGTTGCTTTCAGGTTTACTGGGGGGGAGGGTGGCAGAAGGTGGCCTAGGTAACATTGTCTGGATACCCTAGGCATTCTTTCCCCCCCTCTTCCCCACCAGGGGTCAGATGGCACAATCTGGGGACTGAGGAGCTCACCCTGAGGGTCGCGACAGCTTGTCCCGATTGCCAAGGGCAGCTCGCCCCGGGCAGAGGGCTGCGATGGCTCTCCCCGAGCCGGGGGCTGAGGGTAGCCCATCCCGAGCAGGGCAACACCCCCAGGAGCTGGCTGGTATACTCCTCCCCCAATTGTCCCTACCCCAGTCTGGTCCCCTCGCCTGACTGAGGACTCTGTGGTCAGGGATAGTTTTTCCAATTCCAGCACTGCCACTTTTACCCCCCCCCCATAAGTGGTCATACTATATTTTGAAGTAGGTGTCACTGCCCTCCCCCTTTATATATGATAAAGGGAACCTGAGAATTGTGAACAGACTCCCCCCAGGTCTAACCATCTTTTGGCAGAAGCATTCAACAGAACAACATATGTGGTGCATTTAGGATGTCAGTCCTCTTGTGCATGCTGCCACTGTTAAGGTCATCAGACTCACAGTGACTTTCAGACTCACAGTGACTTTCAGCAATCCACTTTATAGGTAATCATCTTCTTTGACCTGTCCAAGGAAACCCAAACCTGCAGATGGCGGGCATGTATCCCATCCCCCACTTCCTACGCAGGCGGCCAGCGGGATGCGAGGCACCCCCAGGGCTGGCGGCCGCTGGGGGCATGCCCCCCCACCCCGTCGCATGGGCGCTCAGCGTGTGCACGGCCCCTCTTGTGCGGGTGGCTCGCAGGTGCCCGCTTCCCCCACAGCCACCATCCTGGCTCCAAGAATTCTCTCCAGAACAAGTCCACCTTGCGGCAGTGTGGTGGCTTCACTGTACCAGTCTTGAGGAGGGCCGGTGCCCAGCATCCATCCTTGGTGAGGCAATCCATTCATTCAGGCTGTGGAAGTCTCTTGGAGCTGCAGCAGCTGTGTGGTGTGGCGCGGGCTCTACGTGAGGGGGGGTTGGAAGCCACAAGACTCACCCATTTCTCCTTCAGAATCCTTAAATTCCTGTTGTTGAGCCTCGATCTTCATTGAGGGCCAGTCATCAACTGTTTAAGTGTTCAATTATCAATAAGCTGAAGTCTGTGGAAGGCCATAATGGCCCTGCTTTAAGTGGTTCGCTGCTCCCACAGCTCACCACGCAGTCTCTGCCTCCACCACCATCTTGGATTCTCATCTTGAATCTTTCTTACTCTCACCTAAGCCAGAAAATTCTGAGGATGGCTGTCTGGCTAACAAATTAGAAGAGGTCCATATTTGTTCCCATTCCCAAGAAAGGATTTCCAATAGAATGCAAAAGCTATCAAATAATATCATTACTATCACATGCAAACAAAACACTGCCGAAGAACATTTAAAAATGGCCAGAACAGTACATAGGTAAGGGACTACCTGAAGTTCAAGCAGGATTTCGAAGAGGCAGTGACACCAGGTGTATCATTGCTGATGGCAGATAGATCCTGGTTGAAAATAAATAATAGCAGAAGAATGTCTATTTATGTTTTATTGTCTATGGAAAGGCATTTGACTGTGTATATCATAACAAGTTATGGCTAACATTTAGAAGAGTAAGAACACCAGAGCACTTAATTGTGTTCATGTGAAATTATCTAGACCAAAAGACTGTTGTGAAAACAGAACAAAGGAACACAGCATGATTTAAAATGAAGAAGGGAGTGCACCAGTGCTATATTCTCCCTCCATATCTATTCAATCTGTATGCCAAGCAAATTATTCAAGAAGCTGGACTCTATGAGGAGAAATGTGACATCAGGATCAAAGGAAGACTCATCAATATCTTGTGTTATGAAGATGACACTGCTTATATAACATTTGCTTTCTGAAAGTGAGGACAACTAAAACCCCTGTTGCAGAATATCAAGGAATGCAGCCTCATTATGATTGCATACTGATGTCAAGAAAACAAAGGTTCTTACCACATAAGCAACATCATGATAAATGGAGAAAGGATTGAACCTGTTAACAAATTCATCTTACTTGGATCCACAATTAACACCCTTGGTACTAGTAGCCAGAAAATCAGGACACATATTGCACTGGGAAAGTCTGTAGTTAGAGACCACTCCAAATTATTGATGAGTAATGATATCAGTTTGAGGACTAACGTGTTTCTGATTCAGGCCACCATCTTTCTGATCACTTGTTATGCATCTTAGAACTGGCCTATAAATAACGATGACAGAAGAAGAATTGATGCCTTTGAGCTGTGATATTGGAGAAGAATGCTGAACATTGAATGGATTGCTGAAAGAACAAACAAATATCTCTTGGAGGGCGATAGTGCTCTTTGGAGGCAAAGACGATGAGACTTCACTTCTCATGCTTTGGACATGTTGCTAGGAGAGGTTATTCCTTGGAGAGAGACATGACGCTTGTAAAGATAGAGGGTCAGTGAAGAAGAGTAAGACCCACTAGACTGCCACAATGGGCTCTAATGTGTCAGGAAGTGCAAGGATGGCACAGGACAAGACAAGGTTCAGATTTGTTATTCATAGAGTCACTATGGGTCATATCTGACTCAATGGCACCTAATAACAACAGCATAACACTTCAAAATGTATATATTTGAAATTTCACTTATCACATTTTTATATCCTGTCCCATATGAAGGGACAAAAACAATTCCATATGACTTTTTAAAAATTAATTTATGTCAGCATTACCAACCAGTGTATACCATAAGCTATAATTTGTCTCACTTCCTTCACATGCATTATATAGCCAATTGTCATGTTTTACTTGATCTACTCATGTAATTATCTCTTCTTTTGTCTACATCTCATACTTTATGTACACTACAAGCTGCTGTTTCAAATGTTTGTTTTAAACTGGTTCTTCTGTCTATTGTCTTCACTCGTTTAATAAATGGCACACTCCTCTGTCTGTGTAATCTTGATAAAGTATCCTCCACTAAGCCTTAGGAATAACAAGAAGATACATCTATAATATTGTCATTTCTATCTAATAATCATTATTTACAGACAATATTTTTATTTTGTAGCTCCATAGTGTCAGGAGATAAAAGCCACTAGAGAGACAAAGAAAGAACAAAGCAAGCAAACAAAAAAGCCCCACATACGTACAAAAATTCTCTATTTATAATTTTTTAAACGAAGGTAGATTTTATGACCCTACTTTTAATATATGTTTTATTAAAACTGAGAAACTAGCAAGATTTATTGAAAAGCAGAGTTGTTTATACTCAGAAACTGAGATGATCCAACCACGTCTTCACATTGCTATGGGGCTGAGAGAACAGTTTTTATATATTATTAGACCCTTAGGGAATTTGGAATTGAGAGTATAGTTAAATCTTCCACAACTTAATTGTAGTAGTTGCTAGGTAACATTGCATCACCAAGGACGCATACAGAATTAAATCCTACCCTGTTTTCAAAATCTACTCTGTGCTTAAACCCATTGTTGCAAACATGGTGTCAATACCGATATTAAAAGACCCTAGAAATTATAATGAAAAAAATGCATTTTACTAATTGCTTGAAAATATAAAAAAATGAGCATAAATTCCAAATATCTCCAAGAGACAGGGGAAAAAAGTACAATTATTTCCTGACACTATGGAGCTACAAAATAAAAAAATATTGTCTGTAAGAATTTTCTCATTTTATAAAATTAAAAGCAAGAAGAAATTAGTTTGGTGAAAAGAAACTGCTTATTTACTTCGAATGACTGCTAATTTTTATTGTATTGTGTTTATTATGAACTGGGAAAATCTACTGTCAGGGACCCCTCAAGAGTGCTGAAAAGCAACAATGTCAGTCTAAAGACTAACATGCACCTGATCCAGGACATGGTCTTTGCAATTGCTGTGCACTGAGAGTTCGACAATGACGAAGGATGACAGAAGAAGAATTAAGGCCTTTGCATTGTGGTGCTGGAAAAGAGTCTTGAACACACCATGAACTGCCAAGAAAAGGAATAGGTCTGTCTTGGAGAGGGTGAAACAAAGATTCTCCTTGGAGGCTAGAATTTTGAACCTGACTCACATACTTTGAGCATGTAGCCAGGAGGGATCAGTCCTTGAAGAAATTCATCATGCTCGAAAAGATGGAGAGATAACACTGGAGAGAGGGACCTAGGATGACATCGATGGATGGATGGATGGATGGGTGGATGGATAATTAAATGGGGCAATGGGAGTAGGTTTGTCAGAGTCAGTGAGACTGGTTCAGGACAGGACAGGAGTCAGAGCAGTTGTACCTAGGGTCTCTATGATCTGCAGGTGACACAATGGCACATAGCAACAATATCCACTATTTGTTCCTTTTGAATCTGAGTTTATAAAATATTTCTGTTTTCTGACTTTACATTTTAAAAAACTTATTAGATAGCAATGTGGGATTTATTAATGGGTGTAATGGGGCAGGTGTATCAGAGGCAGTGACATTGGCTCAAAAGAGGGAGGGGTTCAAGGCTATTGTTCATAGGTCACTGTAAGTCCTAGTTGACTTAACAGCACATAAAAACAATGACAACATATTGTTTAGCCATTATTATGAGGTTGCTTATTCCTATATTGCTTATTGCACCTCAAGAAACCTACATGTCTTATCTAAGCAGATATTCTGAAACCTGCCCCACTTTTCACAGACTGATTTCTCCCTTTTTACCTCTACATCCAATAGTTCTGAAGAAACTAAATTTTGTAGAATTTAAAAGGACACTTCCCTTCTTCTTTGTTTAAACTCATTTAGTTTTAACTCATAGATTTTGTCTGATAGTGTAAAGAGTCTATTGTAAGTTAATAATGAATATTAAAATGGTTTCTATTGTGATTTCTGATATCTATTGTCTTACAAAAACAGTAGGTCAAATTGTGTTTTTTTTTTCCTATCAGTATTGTCCATGTCCTATAGCCTCCAAGCTCTGACGCTCTGATTTAGAAACATGTTTGTAATTCTATCATGGAGTCTTTCGTTTGACCTGGGACATAATTATATTACTGAATACTAGGTGAATCTTTCTTACCATCTGTTCTCACTTAGACGATATCTTTCAAAATATCCATCTATTAACTTCTTAATACTGATACTAATTTTTATACATTCATAGATGCTAATATCTTTTTATTTTCTCTAGGCAAAACGGGTAAAATATATTGCCATAAGTTTTCCCCTTAGAATACTAACTAGTTCTTTTTTGTCCATCTGTAGATTTTTGTGTTGTATCTGATGGATATAACTTGTATCAGAGTTATTGACCTAGTTTTGAGCTCCAAATCTACCTTAAACCCATTGTCATTAATAGAATTTGTGAATTTAAGGCTTATAGGAGGAAACTGCTCATCTTTTTTCCACAGAGAGGCTGGTGTATTCTAACAGTGGTTGTTATGTTGTTGTTATGTGCCGTCGAGTTGCTTACGACTCATAGCGACGCTATGTATAACAGCCCTAAACTCCGCTCTGTCCTGTGCCAATCGCAATGTCTCCGACACTCCCATCCCAATTATCCCAGTCACTGAATCAATCCACCTCATAGAGGGCCTTCCTATCCTGCGCTGTCCCTCTACCCTCCCAAGCATGATGTCCCTCTCTAAGGACCGGTCTCTCCTCACAACATGTCCAAAGTATGTTAGACGGAGCCTCAGAATCCTTGCCTCCAAGGAGCCACCCAGTTTAACCCTTTCCAGGACAAATCTGTTTGTTTTCCTAGCAGTCCATGGTATTCTCAATACTCTTCTCCAGCACCACAGCTCAAAGGCATTAATTCTCCTTCTATCCTCCTTGGTCATTGTCCAACTCTCTGATGCATAACAAGTGATTGAGAAGACCATGGCCTGTATCAGATGCACCTTACTCTCCAGAGAGACACCATTGCTCTTCAGTACTTTGGAGAGGTCCCTGAAAGCAGACTTTCCCATGGCAAGTTGTGCCAAGAAATCTGGAGAACAACCACTTGGCCAACTGACTGGAAGAGATCTATATTTATTCCTATCCCAAAGAAAGGTGACCCAACAGAATGTGGAAACTACAGAACAATCTCACTGATTTCACATGCAAGCAAGATTTTACTGAAGATTATCCAAAAATGACTGGAACAGCACATCAACAGAGAACTACCAGAAGTCCAGGCTGGATTTAGAAGGGGTCGTGGTACTAGAGATATTGTAGCTGATGTTAGATGGATCTTGGCTGAAAGCAGGGAATACCAGAGGAATGTCTATCTGTGTTTCATTGACTATGCAAAGGCATATGACTGTATAGATCATAACAAACTATGGCTGACTCTGAGAAGAATGGGAATCCCAGAACACTTGATCGTTCTAATACAAAACTTATACTTGGACCAGGAGGCAGCCATCAGAACAGAGCAAGGGAACACTGCATGGTTCAAAATTGGGAAGGGCGTACGCCAGGGATGCATCCTATCTCCATACCTTTTCAACCTATATGCAGAACAGATTATCCGGGAGGCTGGGCTCTATGAGGAGAAATGTGGGGTCAAGATTGGTGGAGGCTTTATCAACAACCTGCGTTATGTGGATGACACAACCATGCTTGCTGAAACTGAAGAGGACCTGAAGCGCCTGCTGCAGAGTGTCAAGGACTGCAGCCTACAATATGGATTGAGGCTCAATATCAAGAAGACAAAGATTCTCACCACTGGACCAATTGGCAGCATCAGGATGGATGGTGAAGAGATTGAAATTGTACATAGCTTTAGTTTGCTTGGCTCCATAGTCAACAGTCTTGGCACCAGCAACCAGGAAATTAAATGCGCATTGCCATGGGAAAGTCTGCTGTTAGGGACCTCTCCAACTACCAACACATAATGCCGGGTTGACCAGCATCATAACCTTAAACAGATGTAGGCATATTGCAAAGGCTTTTCCTTGCAACCAGTAAATATTTAGTCTTAGATATATAACAGAGAATTTCTCCAAAAGCTGTAAAAAAAGCTTGTGACTGAATGAAAGGAAATAACTTTACCTTTGGTTTAACTGAAAAAAAAAATATATTTTTTTAAGTAAGGGTCTTAGCACAAGGCCCTTATCAGAAATTATCTCAATAGTCCTCAGAATATGTTTAAAAGTTTACCTATATCTCTTTACCAAGAAGCAGCCATTTCATCAGAACAAAGGAATACTGCATGGTTTAAAAAGTGTGCTTTAGTATTTCATCCTTTGATCATATTTTTAAATATAAATACCAAGTAAGTAACATGAGAAACTGAACGTTATGAAAAACAATGTGACTTTAGGATTAAAAAAAGACTCAGGAACAACCTGAAATATGAAGATGGCACAACACTGTATAAAACAAAGATAATTTAAAGCACTTATTGATGAAGTTGAGTGATTATAACTTTCCACTTGAATTACATCTTAACACAAAACAAATATCCTAACAACTGGACCAATAAACAACATGATAACTGAAAAACAGATTAAAGTTATCAAGAATTGGGTTTTATGCCATAGAAGCAACAGTTACACAGTGTGTTCCAATGGGAAAATCTGCAAATGACCTCTTTAAAGTTCTAAAGGAAAGGATTCCACTTTGAGGACTTAAGTGTGCCTTAGCCAATCCATGGTATTTTCAGTCACCTTCTAAGCATTTGAAAATTGGAAAGTGAATAAATAAAAACAAA
This sequence comes from Elephantulus edwardii, assembly GCF_000299155.1. NCBI lineage: Eukaryota > Metazoa > Chordata > Mammalia > Macroscelidea > Macroscelididae > Elephantulus > Elephantulus edwardii. The sequence goes on from NW_006399942.1 coordinate 1,447,833, forward strand.
ACTCAATTGATATCTTTGAATTGTAGTGTTGCTTAATATATTATTGAATATTCCTTGGAATGCCAAAAGAACAAGTAAATATTTCTTAGAAGAAATACAGCCAGAAAGTTCCTCGGAGGCAAGAGTAGGAAGATTTTATTTCTCGTACTTTGGGCATGTTATCAGGTGAAGCTAGTTCCTAGAGAGAGAGAGATACTGTTTTATAGACTATTACAAGTCCAATAAGAAGTCCTTCAGGGAAATGGATTGACGTAGTATCTGCAACAGTGGCTTCAACTAGTCATAATGGTGAGGATGATGCAAGATCAGATATTGTTTTTTATTCTGATACCATTTTGGAGCAGTTCATAACACTTGGTGAGATCTAATGACACTAATGTCTCAAATTAGAATTGGTTTAGAATCATAAGTAAATCTCTTTCATTTTATTTTAACTGACTATGTATTCTGAAGCAAAGCAAATCACTCAAGAAGCTGGACTCTGAAGAATGTGGCTGGCATCAGTATTGGAAGATGACTCAACAATACCCTTGTTTACATAGATGACACAAACTTGCTTGCTTATTGAAAGTGAGAAACCTTAAAGCTACAGACAAAGTTTGTGCCTTTAGGATTGTCACACAGCTTCTTACCCCAAGGCCATCAGAGATCCCTTATAAATAGATAGATATAGATATATGAGTATGGCACATGTTAAGGCAGGATTCAGGTCAGTTGCTCATAGAGATATTATGAGTTGCACTCAACTCAATGACACTTAATAGCAACATATATGTGTGTGTATGTATATAAAAAGAGACAGAGTCTTTCAGTATATAATGAGGTGAAATACATGTATTTTAAAAATTACTAATGCTTTCATTTTCAATCTGTATGCAGAACAGATCATCCGAGATGCTGGCTGTACAAGGAGGAATGTGGCATCAGAATTGGTGGAAGAGTCATCAACAACCTGCTTTATGC
>NW_006399942.1:1449731-1455699 GCF_000299155.1 Elephantulus edwardii
AAAAGTGGCAGTGCTGGAATTGAAGACACTGTCCTTGGCCACATAGTCCTCAGTCAGGCGAGGGGACCACAGTGGGGTGGGGGCAATTGGAGGGGGAGTATACCAGCCAACCCCTGGGGGGTGTTGCCCTGCTTGGGATAAGGCTGTCTTTGGCCCTTGGCTCGGGGAGAGCCGTCATGGCCCTCAGGATGAGCTCCTCAGTTCCCAGACTCTACCATCTGACCCTTGGATGGGGAAAACAAAAAATGCCTAGGGTATCCAGAGAATTTTATCTAGGCTATTTTCCACCACCCTCTCCCCCAGTAAACCTGAAACAACACCCCCAAAGCCCTTCTATTTGTAACTCACAAGTTTGTTCTCTCTAGGTTTGCTCCCTTTCCTCTAGGTAACCTTAACACTGAGTTTTACTTCAGACCTGACCCCAAACCCAGTGCCGGTGACAAAAAGGGAATACAACTGCTAGCTAACGAAGAAAAGGAGAATGGAGCCTCTGGGTTCAACCAGCCATCCCCACTGGACCCACCTGAGAAAACACTTTGCAGTCCGGAGGGGAGCAAATGACAGGACAATATCTTCTAACAGAACAAGAAGGCAAGCAGCTTTAAACCAAGACCACCAGTAAGGTGATAAAGTTTTCTCCCTTTTCCCCTTCACATCAATGCCTCTGTTCAGCATGAAGAAGCCAGAGAGTCGGCATCCAGTTCCCAAATCAATAAGACAGTTGGTTTAAATGCCATTGGAAAATGCTTACCATTCCCCGGTAGCATCTGGTCCCCACTGGATCCTTTTCATTCCCTTCACCTGCTCCCCCCACCAACCAAATTGTGCAGCTCTTCAACTGCATCCCTGCCTATCCTCACCTTTCTGCCCCCAACCCTCACCTCCTTGTACCCCCATTATGTTTTTCCCAATAAAATTTTAAAAAAAGAAAGAAAACAAATATTCTCACCACTGGGTCAATTGCCAGCATCAGTATGGATGGTGAAGAGATTGAGATAGTTAATAGTTTTCGTTTACTTGGTTTCACAGTCAACACTCTTGGTAACAGCAGCCAGGAAATCAAGAGATGAATTGCATTGGGAAAGTCAGCTGTGAGGGACCTCTTAGGAGTACTGAAGAGCAATGATGTCAGCCTGGAGACTAAAGTGTGCCTGTGATCCAGGCTATAGTCTTTGCAATTACATGCTATGCATCGGAGAGTTGGACAGTGAATAGAGATGATAGAAAGAAAATTGGTGCCTTTGAGCTGTAGTGCTGGAGTAGAGTGTTGAATATACCATGGATTGCTAAGAGAACAAACAGGTTTGTCCTGGAGGGGGTGAAGCCGACTGCTCCTTGGAGTCAAGGATTCTGAAGCTTCGTCTGACATACTTTGGGCATGTTGCAAGGAGGGACTGGTCCTTGGAGAGGGACATCATGTTTGGGAGAGTGGAGGGATAACACAGGAGAGGAAGACCCTCTATGAGATGGATCGATTCTGTGAGTGGGGTGGTGGGAATGAGTGTGTTTGACATGGCGAGGTTGGCACAGGATAGAAAGGCGTTTAGGGCTCTTGTACATAGGGTCACTATGAGTCGCAAGCAACTTGATGGCACATAACAACAACAACAACAACAACAACAGTGCTGTCCTTTAATACTTCATAGAATCAGATGGCTACGTGTGCTAACCCACTGGCCTACACCACAAATCCTTCTGCTTGAACATCAGTACAGGAATTATTTTTATTTTTCAATTTTAAGAATGCCTTTGAAAACTACTTTGAAATCAGATTCAAAGACATTTTTAGAGTTCTTTGTATTTAGTTTCAAAAAATAAGAGGAAATTCATCTTAGATGCATGAAGAAAGATTGTCGCAGAGTTGAGCACAACTCATAGTAACCCTATGGAAAAATAAAAGGCCCAAAGCCTTTCTATAACTATTGTCATTTATCAAAGTTCATAGAGTTTCCAGAAGCATGATGTTTAGGAAGCAGATGCCACTCCTCCTTCCAAAAGAGGAAATTAAAATATTGACTTGATGAGAAATGTGCTCTTTACTACCAGATATCATTATGAAACAGAAGAATATTTTGAGACTTGAAAGTACGAAAATAATTAATAAATATCTTTATCATGTGCATACATAATTTAGATATAGAACACCACCAATATATCAACTGTGTTGTACTGATTTTAAATTAAAAGTTTAAATTATTTTAAAATCACTTATATACAAAATATGTTCATGAAATAGAAAGTTATGTGACTTGGACATTATGCAAACATCATTGTACATCCCAGTAAGCTCTGGCTTAGGACTTCAAGTCAAATATATACATTAAGTCAGAATAGCAAATAGGTATGGTTCAGTTTATATCTAACATCAGTTAATAAGATGTTTGCTTTAGTATACCACTCATTCACTCACTCACTGCCCTCAGCATGGTTCTCATTCATAATGGTCTTTACTTATCAGATGCCCAAGGCTATAAATCATAGGATACTGCCCATCTTTCTCCCTAAGAGCAGCTGGTGGATGCAAATTGTGGCCTTTGGCTACCAGCTCAACTCCCTTAATTAATATATAGACAATAACAAATGTGCTACCGACTTTTTACTGTAAGCTATCGTGTGGGTCTAAACTTTTTCACATAATAAGCTTTCTAGAAGTTGGGACCAAGAGTGTATGCATATCTGGGCATTGCCTTTGACATTGTGCAATATGTGATTTTATCACTACACGCATGCAGATAATAAATGCCAAATCCATAGGGAGCTCAGGTGGACTAATAGAGAGTGAGTTGTTGCATGTTAACCTTCAAAATAGCAGTTTAAATTCCCTAATTGCTCCACATAAAAATGATGGGCAAACTCCTCTCATGTAATTTACAGCCTTTAAAAATCTGCTGAAGGGTTGGTTAACAGTTGGTTCTAATTCAATGGCAATGAGTTTTGAGATTGCACCCCATTAAAAATAAAAATGAAAAAAAATTATTTCAGAGATTTGGTGTAGAGAGCTAAAATATATAAATATTCATGTACCTGAAAAAAAGATGCAGATCTTTAAAAAAGACAAATATGGAATAAACTTGTATTTGACTGGCCACATACATTGGGCTAAGTAGATTATTCTGATATGCCAGTATCATTTTTAATCTAAAATATTCCCACTAAAACATATTAAGCCTTTTACACTTATTGCTTAATTAATATTTAAATAAGCATGTATTGTTAAATAAGCAATGAAATAACATTTAGAATTCACATTACTATTAAATAATCAATTAAATACATCATATGACTCTTCATAGAGCAGGGCTTTTATACATTATAGGTTTCTTAGAATATTCCCTTAGTAACAAGCCCAAAGCAAAAGGCAAAGGGAAAAAAATACTGAAGTAAATAATTTCAATGATACTAAGAGGTAAGTGTTGGGGTTTCAGGGACTGCTAGCTCAAATCTCGTGGCAAAATTCCTTAAGAAATAGTATATGTCCAGATATTTGAAGAACATATCACTATAATGGTTCTATGATTCAATGACAAAAATAACACTTTTAATAAAATACTTAAGACAAGCTGAGTAATCAGTGATCAATGGAAAATACATTTATTCAATATCAATTCAACATATTGTCTTTGACAACCTGAAATAGAAACAATAGACCTACAAAAACTATATAATTGTCTAGGGCTGGTTTTTGTATTTACACACATATTTCAAATTCAACTTGACAATGATCCATGAAAAATATTCCTTTTGATCTAAATAATAAATCCGAGAAGGCTTTTTACATTATCTTTAGCTTGTTAACCTAAAAATTAGTCTGGTAGGCTACCTCAACACATCTTTAAATATGAAAAAATAATCCTGTGTCTTAATAGAAAATCTAGAATATGGAGCTATTCCCTTCTTATGGCAAAACATTCAAACTATAATTTTTTTAGTACTCTTATTTCTCATTTTTTAATGTTTTGATTGTTGATTTATTACTATTTAAACTACGGACACTTTAAAAACAGTTAGCAAGTCACTTACCTGGTGTCCCGTCTTAAGGAGCTGGAGGACCAGATTTTGTTTTTAAAACAATTGGTTAATGAACGTTTGTTTCCCCTGTATGTTCCTTTGGTCAACTGGGGAATAATTTATGTGTTAAGAAGGCAATGGTTGACGTTTTTTGTATAAAGCTGTTGATTAAGCTGTACAAAGTCTGTTTTTGTTTTAAGCATAAAAGGCTTAAGGGAAGACTTTCTGTTATTGGTCATGGAAGTACAACAAAACAAAGAGCCCATGGAAATCTACTAAGCTTAGCATCTGGAATTACTTCTATTGATAATTATATTTAGTAAATGAAGACGCTTTCCTTTCCTTTAAGCGATTCCAATTTCAACTGCAAAAGTCAAACACAATACAGATTCTGTTCCCTGGCTCCAGTGCTATTAGAAACCACCACTTAAAAGTGATTTATCCCTTTCCCTCTAGAACAGCATAAGCTGATTACAGAGACAGAAACATGATTTCTGGATGGGACCAAAGGAAAAAGGAAGAGCAGCCCAAAAAGAGTAAATTGAAGAACATTCAATGAACTTTAAATGATTTCTATATCAACCAGAAGTAGGTAAATTGCATTTATAACTTTGATATCACTTTAAAGCAGAAACAATTGTTTTGATACTCCCTTGTCTTTTTTCCGTTTGAGCAAGGATCTTATGGAGGCTTAAGTTGCTTTTGCACCATGTCTTGAATCATGCTGCTAGTGATGGCAGAAAGTTTTAAAATCTCTAGATTTATCTGTTCACTCAATAATAGCATTTGAAATAGAAATTTCTCCCTCAGCAACATATGAAGACATGATTATTTCAAGGGAAAAAAATCCTTTTCTTTTAACTCCAGAGGAAAGGTCTTGATTAACATTCCTCCTCCTCCTTAAAGTAGAATTCTTGTAGATTGCTGCAGGGGAGGAAGGCAAAGAATAATCTAGATGCCTCACTAAAGAATTACAAGAAGGCAGAAAAAGACCTCAATTCAATTAGAAAACAGAGGCTTGTGGACAGGAAATATTCAACTTACAGTATCCCCAATAGCACACCCTCATCTCTGCCCTTTGCAAGAAAATAGGAGATTAATGCTTTAGAAGAATTTCCATACAAAACTCCAGGACTTAGCATCATAAAACACATCTGAAGGACAGGCACCCAATAAAACAAAGGATATTAAATTATAAAACTGTTGTTGTTGTTGTTATGTGCCGTCGAGTTGCTTGTGACTCATGGCTACCCTATGTATGTACAACATCCCTAAACTCTGTTCTGTCCTGTGCCAATCTCACCGTCTCCGATACACCCATCTTGATTACCCCAGTCACTGAATCAATCCACCTCATAGGGGGCCTTCCCCTTCTGTCCTGTCCCTCCACCCTACCAAGCATGATGTCCCTCTCCAAGGACCAGTTCCTCCTTGGAACATGTCCAAAGTATGTTAGATGGAGCCTTAGAATCCTTGCCTCCAAGGAGCAGGCCAGTTTGACCTTTTCCAGGATGAATTTGTTTGTCTTGCTAGCAGTCCATGGTACTCTCAATACTCTGCTCCAGCACCACAGCTCAAAGGCATCAGTTCTCCTTCTAACCTCGTTAGTCATTGTCCAACTCCCTGATGCATAACAAGTGATAGCAAAGACCATGGCCTGTATCAAACGCACCTTACTCTCCAAAGAGACAACATTGCTCTTCAGTACTTTGGAGAGGTCCCTAACAGCAGACTCTCCCACGGGAATATGTCTTCTAATTTCCTGGCTGCTGGTGCTTAGTGTGTTGACTGTGGAGGCAAGCAAACTGAAACTGTGAACAATCTCAATCTTTTCACCATCCATACTGATGCTGCTAATTGGCCCAGTGGTGAGAATCTTTGTCTTCTTGACATTGAGCTTCAATCCATATTGGAGGTTACAGTCCTTGACCCTCTGCAGCAAGCGCTTCAGGTCCTCCTC
>NW_006399942.1:1456519-1457520 GCF_000299155.1 Elephantulus edwardii
ACAAAGATGTTTTACAGCATGTCTTATTGAGTGCTCTAAAAAACAAAGAGTTTTGGTAAATAACATTCCCTAAGGTCTGAGATCTTTGGTCACTCTTATTCATTAACATCCTGCTTCCTTGAGTCATATATTGCCAAGCAGATTTTCTAGCCAAGATGGAGTTAGTCTTGCTGGTTTCACAGTATAGGGCTAATCTTGCTTTGCAAGTAAGTCAGGCCTCTGACAGTTCCTCCCTTTTAATATAAGAAAATATGGATGCTGCCTGTCTTAGGTGGATAAGAGAACTCAAACTCAAGTTGCCCATCATTGGAATAATGGCAGTTCATGCTACTCCCTGTCTTAGGATCATGAGCTGGTCTCCTTCCTTCCCCATCTTTGGCTACACATCCTGCATTTGTCTGGGGACTGCCTTAAATTGAATTCTATGCATTTTACCCAGCAATTCTCTATAACGCTTGGCTAATATATGACCAACACAAGGGAGGATCCATAGTATACCTGTGATGACAATACAAAGAGTAACAATAGTAAAAAGAAGATTTCTAAATGAAGTCACTGAAGGAAACCAGTTTTTTAGATTCTCAAATATTTGATTAGCTTGTTCCGCCAGAGAAATATTTATATCTGGGGTATTCTGCATTTCTATAATTCTTTGGTGCAAATCATACAAATCAAGAGAATCATTATTTGACATCCAAATTCCTTTCAAATGAGATACTATTTTTATCCAATCATTATCTGAGCTGTTATATTTTAATTTTGTAACACAAATAGAATTATAGGCCCCATGACATCTTAATTTTTCTCTAACTCTAATTTGTTGTACCATATTTCCTAATACAATCACAGTATCATACAAAGCATTTAATTTTTGTTCCATAACTTCATCTACATTTTCTTGCTCTACCCAATTTTTTGTCACATTATGCATTAACCCATTTACAAACTTAGCCTTTTGAACTTCTTGTGTCAAAGCTACAGCAGAAGCAGAGACAGCAGCA
>NW_006399942.1:1480408-1481216 GCF_000299155.1 Elephantulus edwardii
CAAAGATCCAGTCTATCTAATGTCTGAAAGTCTATGGAAACATAATAGCCACGCAAAGAATAACTCGTTCTTGTTGTAGGTAAAAAAAGATTTGATGTTGTTTTAAGGTTTTGTGGGTTTTGTTTTGCTTTGATTTAATTTCAGGGAATTCAATACAATTATTTTTAACAGAATTTCCCTAAAATAACCTCTACTTGGAAAATAGTTTGATGTTTTGTTTATGTGTAGCTATTCTCAAATTTCTATCTTAAATATATCCTCTTATGTGTAATTTTAGCTTTGAACTCTAAAAATCTGGTGAAAAGTACTGGAAAATTAAATTAAACTAATATTTAATGGTTTGAAGAGTTTACATAATTGGGAAGAAATAAAATTTTTACCAGCAAAACAGCCATTTCTAAATTCTTCCTAATATTAGAGATGTACATGTGCATAAAAAGAGCAAAGGCCACGTGGACATGACCATATTTGACCATTACCAGTTTCACAAATGGTAATTGTGTCCCTCAACATATCAATAACACAAAACCAATTCCCATGAGGTCAGATATGTCTCCCATACTCCTATACCTCTTTTCTAATTAGTTTCAACAAAAATCTTACTCCTTTGCTGGGTGCAAACTCCAATGCAATAAACTCACAGACCACACAGAACTATAATGGGAAAGTAAAAAGGTTTTAATTCAATACAATATTGAAGAGGTGATAGTGGGCATCCTTACCTAATTCCTGTTTTCAAGGGAAATGCCTTTAATCTACCTCCATTGAGAACAATGTCGGATCTCGGATTTGCTTATATATATTTGCT
>NW_006399942.1:1483057-1485275 GCF_000299155.1 Elephantulus edwardii
GTGTTTTCATTGTCATTTTTTTCAAGAAACTTTTTTATTTCATTTTTTATTTCTTCTTGTACTCACTCAACTCTCCTATTCAATATTCTATTGAAGTCTTGGTGATAGCAATAAGGAAAGAGAAGGAAATAAGAGGTGTCCAAATTTGCAAAGTGGAGATGAAATTATCTCTCTATGCAGATGATATGATAGCTTACTTAGTAAATCCTAAAGACTCATCAAGAAAAGTGCTGGACATAGTTGACCAATTCAGCAAAGTAGCAGGATACAAGATCAACATACAAAAATCAATTGGATTTCTTTACAGTAACAAAGAGAATACAGAACTGGAGCTCATAAAAACAATACCCTTTACACTAGCTAATCACAAGATTAAATACTTAGGAGTAAACTTAACCATAAGCAGAAAGGATCTATTCAAAGAAAATTACAAAACATTATAACAAGAAGCAAAAAGAATCCTGGAGAGGTGGAATAATATCCCTTGTTCATGGATAGGAAGACTCAATATTGTGAAAATGACAGTGCTACCAAAGGCAATTTATACATTCAATGCAATGCCAATACAAATACCCATTCCATTCTTCAGTGAGATGGAAAACACAATCTCCAGTTTCATTTGGAATAGAAAGAGGTCCAGAAGAAGCGAAGTATTCCTTAAAAAGAGAAACAAGGTAGGTGGCATCTCACTCCCAGATTTCACATCCTACTACACTGCCATGCTGGTCAAGACAGCATAGTACTGGTACAATGACAGACACATAGATCAATGGAATAGAATTGAGAATCCAGAAATCAGCCCATGGTCAACTAATTTTTAACAAGGAGATGAAATCAGTTATGTGGGGAAATGACAGCCTTTTTAACAAATGGTGCTGACAAAATTGGAAAGCTAGCTGCAGAAAACTCAAGCAAGATCCACACCTTACTCCGTACACAAAAACCAATTCAAAGTGAATTATGTATTTAGGACTAAAACCAAGGACTATAAACTTCATTAAAGAAATGCTTAGAAGAACTCTATAAGTCCTAATCCACAACTTAAACAGTCTTCCAAGCATCTTGGAACATCTACAGCCAGGATAGGATAAAATAGATGAATGGGACCGTCTAAGAATCAAATCTCTATGCACATCCAAAAACTTATCCAACAGGGTAAAAAGGGAAGTCACAGATCGGGGGAAAAATATTTGGTTATGACATGTCAGACAAGGCACTTATATCTAGAATTTATAAAATACTTAAGCACCACAACAAGATAAAGGAAAACAATCCAATTGAAAAATGGGCACTGGATATGAACAGACACTTCACCAAAGAAGACATTCAGATGGTGAACAAACATATGAAGAAATATTCAAAATCCCTAGCTCTAACAGAGATGCAAATCAAAACAAATATGAGATATCATCTTATCCCAATCAGAACAGCAAAAGTTAACAGAACAGCAAACATAAAATGTTGGTGAAGTTGTGGAGAAACTGGAACCCTTATTCACTGTTGGTGGGCGTGTAAAAGGCTGAAAATACTATGGAAGGCTGTATGGCACTTTCTCAAAAAGTGGCAAATAGAAATACCATTTGACCCAACAATTCCACTACCGGGAATTTGCCCTAAAGACACCATAACTGCCACCCAAGCAGATATAAGCACACTCAAGTTTTTTTGTGACTTTATTCACAATAGCAAAGAGCTGGAAACAACCCAAGTGCCCATCAACAAATGAATGGATAATGAAGTTCTGGTATATTCACACAATGAAATATTATGCAGCATTGAAAAACAAGGAACTCATGAAATATTATGCAAAATGGATGACCCTGGATGACATTGTGCTAAGTAAAATATTTCAATCGCAAAAGGAGAAATACATGCATAGGGCCACTGTGTAAAATGGGACTGATATCAGGGTTGAGGGAAGACAGAAAAGGAGGGGAGCAATGATGTATATTGCATTGTAACAGGTGAGGAAGAGAACTGTTTAAAAGGGACATATGAATGGGTATTCTTGTCATTACAGAAGTCCATAGTGAAGGCTGCATAGTGGAGTGAACTAAAGGGGGAGGGATTGCATAGCAATGAAAGAGTTTTTCTTTTTCTTTTCAAGAAGAATGAATTGGAGGGAAGGGGGTGGGTAGGGAGAAAAGTACAACAATGAATAACTGGAAACCCTAAGTGTATGTAAACTTTCATTAAAATTAATTATAAAAATATCTAT
>NW_006399942.1:1485375-1487795 GCF_000299155.1 Elephantulus edwardii
AAGGGTGGAGGGACAGCATAGGAGAAGACCATGGATAAGATAGATTGATACAGTAACTGGGGCAACAGAGAGGGTTGATCTGTCGGAATTAGTGAGACTGGCTCAAAACAGGGCAGGGTTCAGAGCTGCTGTACGTAGGATCACTATGGGTCACAGGAGACTCAATAACATATAACAACAACAAAACCAAAATGAACATAGGCATGGGGAAAATGTGATCATGGTGCAAGATCTGACGAGGTGTTTGATAGCTTATACTTAGGATCACTATTATTCAGGGTCAGCTCTATGACATCTGAAAACAAAAACAAACACCACCAGAATTCCTTCCAATATTAATGAGGGAACTGTTAAAAAACATCATAGGATGACAATAAATATTAGCACCATTAGATGAAATATTTATGAGAGACAAGACTCTAGATGTTATGAATGATTGCTTATTTGGTTCTTTTCTACAATTCTGTCAGAATGATAAGTATAGAGAAATTTGTAGGTTCATTTCTTTTCACTATGCAAAAAAGGTGGAAGAAGAAATGTGCTCAAATTTTCAAGTCATAACTCTATTGCGGCATACAAAACATCAAAGTTATCATTTTGCTCTGAAAGAATGCCTTCGTCCTCATAGAAAAGAGCTGATATTGCCAATAATCAAACCTAGAGTCTCAAGAGGGACTTATTTACAAATATATTTGAATTCTCAAACTTGAATTATTTCTCAAGTTAAAGTGAGGGTGTGTATTTAAAAGAATTGGGCATTGAAACTCTAGATAGAGATATTTGGATAGATGGACAAGATATTGGGGTTATTGAGACTTTAAATTCTGTTGAATCACTTTTATCAACAGAATACTCTCATTAAAAAGACCACTTTAATGGTTGTCCACTTCCTAACAACATGTCTCTGGAAACCATGAACTTCGATAAATGTCAGTAATTATAGAGGGACAACAACAACGACAATGGTTGTATCAGGCACCATGCATGATAAAATTATCATCCTTCCCTTCTCATTTGATAAAATTAACTAACCCTCCTTTATATAAAGAGCCTTTATCTGAGATATTTCTTGGGGTGACTCTCATAGGATTGCTTGGGGATCACGTGAGGCAAAAGTCCCAAGATATTAAATTCTTGAGGTAAGAAATTGTTAAATATCATGAGGATCCACTATCATCACCTATTTTTGCTTGTTGACCTATTATTAGACTTAAATTCCAACAAACCTTCCAAAAGATGGGGGAACTCTAGTGACCTAGTGGGTAAGAAGTTGTACTGTCAACTTTTTAAAATTTTATTCTGATTTATTTACAAAGTTTTCATACATTCTTTTTCACAAAAGATCCTTCCCATTTCCTTCATACCACCCACTCATCAAACTGTGCAGACCTATGCTTAATAACCTACCCTCCATCCATCCACACCCCTCTGTTGCCAGCCTCCCCTGGCCTTGGATCCCCATACTCATTCTACAATAGTGTTAATACAGTATTTGTCCTTGTGTGACTGAGTTAGTTTACTTAGCATATTGCTTTCCAGTCTCTACCAAGTTAGGTAGTAATTTACAAAATAATTGCTACTGCGTGCTGCATAGTATTCTATTGTATGAATGTACCACAACTTCTCAATCTATTTGCTTGTAGTTGGACATCTGGACTGTTTCCATAGCCTTGCGAAGGAAATTAATGTTGCTATGAATATGGGTGTACAAGTTTCCATTGGAGCCTCAGTTTTCATTTTCTTGGGTATATTCCAAACAAAGAAATAGCTAGGTTAACTTAAATGCAGATGGTTCTCTAGTCCTCTAGTTGCTCCATAGAAGAAAATTAAACAACCTTCTTTCATGATAATTATAGCATCTGAGGACTTTTGGGAAGGTCAGCTATGAGTCAATTTCAAAGAGATAAAGGTCCAAGTAAAATTAGAAGGAGATATACTACACTCTTAATTTCTTTAATATATACAACAGAGAGAGAAAGAGTGAGAGAGAGGAAAAAAACGTGGGAAAATGTATAGGAACAGCTATTAAGGAATAAGGGTGGAATAAGGGTAGAAAAACAAAGTTTGGTCTTTGTTGATGTGAGACTATTGAGAGCAGATTCATTATTCAATGTTGAAACTCTGAAGGTTAAAAAAGATTCAATAGTTTATTTTATTAGTTAATTGGGTCATAGACTAAGGAGTGATCTATACTCAGTAAATTGAAATGCAAGATTTGCCTTGACTTGGTAAAGAAGAATATCTCTCTATATATAAATAGCAAAGGAACCCAGGTGATGGTGTCATTATTAGGTACCATTGAGTCAAGTATTATTTATTGTGACCCTAAACATCAAGAAAACAAAGATTCTAACCACTGGGCCAATTGGCAGCATCAGTATGGATGGTGAAGAGATTGAGATAGTTAACAGTTTTAGTTT
>NW_006399942.1:1487895-1495023 GCF_000299155.1 Elephantulus edwardii
TAAGTGAAAAAAAGGGGATTAATCCAGATTAGTAACAGAATACAGTCAAGAAAGTTCCTGAAATGCACATGAAGAAACCTCAGCCCAACTCCTGGTGACCACTTGGATCCCCTGGAGTGGAATTAAGAGGCATGCAGCAATGAAGACATAGCCTGAGTTTGGGCATGTTGCATCAGCATTGTTGACCTAGCATGAACATGTTGGCTTTGAGAAGTAGGGAGTCATGTGGACCTCCATCTTGTTGATTTGGCCCCCTGTGAGGCCTAAGTTTGAGTGAAGGGACAAGCCTACCTGAAAAACAGGAAGAAATGTAGATTCCTGAGTTTGTGGCTGATACTCATTGGTACTCAATAGCGACTCTAGCTTGGCATAGCTTAAGATAAGTTGACCAGAAACCAATATGTTCTATTCTATTGATTGCTGGAGTGTGATAGTCAAGTCTTGACTGTGCTTACAGATGCAAATGCTAAAAGTATTAACTGGAACAAAATATTCTTCAGAGAAAAGAGTATGCTTGTTTTCTCAGAGTACTGACATGATGGGAGTGAGCAAATTAGAAACTGACCATCCTAAATTGGGGAGATTATAGTATGAAGAATGAAGTTGTTGATTACACTTTCATGAAATGGCTATTGCATAATGCAGGACAAAGCTAATTTTTCATATGTGAATGTTAATGACTAGAAGAGCCAGAGGATGGCCAGGGGAGTTTATTTTTTAATATGACTTTTTCCTAGCCATTATTTGACTTTGCAATGTAGATGTTCAGGAATACGCAAATGGAGTGTGTTAGCCTGTCCACAAGAAGATTGGTTATCTACCATTTCACAAGGGGATTGGCTAGTATAGCTATTGAATTGATCAGGCCAGTAGTAAAGAAAGATTTTCTATCATCATTAAAAACAAAAAGTAAAACCATGTAAGACATCCTTCTTGTTCCAGCTACACCTGTAGCAGCAACATCTATGACTGAACTGGAGAACTGACATGAGATGAGACTTCAGGGTGGAAGAGTCAATATTGGGGTGAAGGGGAACCAATGTTGGTAAGACTGAGAACTTTGTTGGTCATTTGTGGATTGGAAGCCAATATTGATTAGACTGAGACCTTGGGAGCACTGGCCTGAAGCTCTGAGGCTAGAGGCTGAGGTGACTATGTGCACATTTCAGGAGCTATTTTGACTGTATTATGTTATGTTATTAATCTGTATTATAATCCTTTGACTTCCCCAATATGGTCTGTGAGTTTACCATATTGGATTTTGAACCGAGTAATGAAGATTGTTGTTGAGATGAGTAGAAAGAGGTACAGGAGCATGAGGGATATATATGTCTGACCTCATTGGAACTGGTTTTACGTTATTGATTCCTCTTTGAGAAGTTTGTAGAGGTCAGATATGGTTGTCTGCACATGGTCCTTGCTCTTTTTTACAATAGGCATTTTGGCAAAAGCCTTGCAAAAAGGAACCCTACTGTTCTTAAGTACATTTTGACTCACAAAGACTCTATAGGATAAGGAGGAAATATTCTGTCGAATTTTCCTATAGCAGTTTACGTTTACATTGTACATTAGTCCTTTGGACAAGATATTTTTGTGCATACTTAATTTTTTCCCCTCTTTTTTGATCCAAATAGAGCTCTTAGAAGGCTGCTTGGAACTTATAAGACCCCAGTAGCTATTCACCAAAGCAGGATGTAGAATATTGTTTGTGGACTATGTTATGCTATTGACTTTGAAGTCCTCTAAGACTATGGTCCCAAGGCCCTAGAACCAGCAATTCATTCCTTCAGGGGGTTTAGTTGTTTTTAAGAATGTTCTAAAGCATTGTCTCTTATTGGATATGCAAACCTTTCTTGTAACAGACTTTCTCCCATAGAGTGGCTGTTAAGATTGCTGACCTTGAGGTCAGCAGCCAAATATTTTACTGACTATGCCACCAGATTTCTTTGTGCTTGGTTGTTGTTAGGTGCCATCTAGTTGACTCCAACTCATGGTGACTCTATGCACCATAGATCAAAATCTTGCCTGATGGCAAAATCCCATGCCATCTTCACAATCTCCATTATGCCTAGGCTCTTTGTTGTAGTCACCATGTCAAATCATTTCATTGATCCTTCTTTAACCCTCCACCATTCCAAGCATGGCATTTCCGTCTAAGCACTTGGTTTTGTTAAATGTCTTTGAGTTCATTATTACTGTTAGAGACTCTATGAACAACAGCTCTGAACTTTGCCATATCCTTTGTCATCTTCACCATCTCTGACACATTTGAGCTCTGTGAGTTAAAGTAACTGTCAATTCATCTCATTGAGGTCTTCCTCTCTTATACTTCATTTTTCCAAACATGGCATCATTCTCCAAGGTCTAGTCCTTCTTTATAATATGACCAAAGGATATGTGACAGATTGCACCATCCTTGCCTCCTAAGAGTATCCTGGTTTCACTCTCTCAAAGGCAGACTTATTTGTTCTCTTAGTAGTCCCTGGGATATTCAATATTCTTCTCTAACACCACAGTCCAAAGGCATCAATTCAAGTAATGGGGAGGAAGAAACAAACCAAAGTATAGTTTAGACCAAACACATCTTAGCCTTAAATTGATTTCCCTGTTCTTTAGTACTCTGCAGAGGTCCTTGTGAGAAGATTTTCCCTATGCAACTCGTCTTTTAATTTCTTGATTGCTAGTACCAAGGTTGATGATGGCTCCAAGTAAGATGAAATCTTGATGTTATCTGTTGGCCTAGTGGTGAGTATGGTTGCTACCCTGATGTCAAGATGTAATTCACATTTAAAACTGTAGTCCTTGGTCTCTTTCAGTAAGTGCTTCAAGCCTATTCAGTAAGCAAGTTTGTTTCATCTGTATAATGCAGGTTATTAATGAGTATTCCTCTGATGTGGATGCCACATTCTTCTTCATAAAGTTCAACTTCTCAAATGTTCTGTTCAGCAAACAGATTGTATGGAGGATACATCCCTGATGCTCACCTTACTTGATTTTGAACCATGCAGTGCTCCCTTGCTCTGTTTGGACAAGAACATCTTCATTTAGCTATAGATTTTGCATGAGCACAAGTAACTGTCTGGGATTCCCATTCTTCTCAAGGGTAGTCATTATTTGCTTTGATCCGCACAGTTAAATACCTTTCATAGTCACTAAAACATGGATAGACACACTTCTAAGTACAATTCCTCCTGAAAATATGCCCAAAGTATACACAGTGAAGTTTCACCATTCTTGCCTCTTCTTAGCATGCAGGCTACATTTCTTCTAAGATATTCATGAATTCATTCATTAAGTTTTTATGGGTCTCTAAGTGCATTTTATTACATATCATGGACTGCCAAGGGAACTAACAAGCCTGTCCTGGAGAGAGTGAAACCAAGCTGCTCCTTAGAGGTAAGGATTTTGAGACTCCATCTCACATACTTTGAGCATATAGACAGGAGGGATCAGTCTTTGGAGAGGGATATTGTGCTTGGAAGGGTCAAGGGACAGAGCAGGAGAGGAAGACTCTGGATGAAATGTATTGACACACTGACTGAGGTAATGAGGGTAGGTGTATCTGAGACAGTGAGATTGGCAAAGGATAGAACAGGGTTCAGAGCTATTGTGCACAGAGTTGCTGAGTCACAGTCAACTTGACAGCACATAACAACAATGACTAGTACAGTTTCTGTTATGTGCAAATGGCTTATATGAATGAAAGAAAAAATATCTTGATCAAATGGAGCTTAATAGTACAAGAGTTAGAGAAACAGACAATAAATATGTATTTCTTGCTCAGGAGTTTTGCTGCTAGCCCAAAGACTAGTTTCAACTCAGCTGTTCTGCCGGAGAAAGATAAATAATCTCCTCCTATGCAAATAATAGCCTCTGAAAACCAACTGGAGTGTTAGCTATGAGTCAGTTACAATTCAACAATACATAATAGCAGCAAGTCCACTCAGCCTATTAGTCTTGTCTACTTTAATGTTGACAGGCTTTCTTTGCAGTTGATTAATGTGTGTAGATCAGTTATATATTAAAAAAGGAAAAGCTTTATTCTCTCATATAGCTTCTGACTGAAATCTGGGAATTACTTGGTTACATAATTGTAACATGAGTTTTTCCAGAAAGCTTTGTTTAATTGTGGATTGTGTCTGACTTCAGTTATCTGAAGGCCTGATTTGGAAAAAATAGCAGCAGCATTCAGTGTCAAGATATTTCACTCATATTACTTTATGCAGATACAATGTAATGAATAAAGCAATATGAGCCTCTTAGAGAATGTTGTTGACTAAAACATTCTAGTATTTTTGTCTATAACATTCATCTAAGACCAATTAATTATTCCCATACAAAATTTACAACTAGGCCCAAACATTAGTGTTCAAACAGCAAGGAAACAGTGCTGATTTAAAATCAGGAAAAGTATATGTCAGGGTTGTATCCTTTTTCAATACCTATTCAAATTGTATGCTGAGCAAATCATCAAAGAAGCTAAACTCTATGAAGAAAAATGTCAGTTCATGATCAGAGAAACACTCATCAACAACCTGAGTTGTGCAGATGACAGAAACTTGCTTGCTGAGAAGAGGACTTGAAATACTTGCTGCAGATGATCAAAGACTACATACAACTTTCAACAAAGATTGCATCTTAATGTCATTAAAACAAAAATCCTCATGACTGGACCAATAAGCAATATAATAATAGACGGAGAAAAGATTGGCATTTCAATTATTTCCTCTAACTTGTATCCTCAAGCAATATCCTTGATAACAGCAATCAAATCAGGAAATATATTGCATTAGGCAAAACTGCTGTCAGAGAATTTTAAACTACTGAAGAACAATGATGCCAGTTTGAAGATTAATGTGCAACGGATTCAGACCATGATCTTTTAAATCACTTGCTATGCAGCTGAAAGCTGGACTATGAATAAGTATGACAGAAGAAGAATCGATGCCTTTGAACTGTGATATTGGAGAAAAGTACTTAATAGCCTATGGACTGCCAACAAACCAAAATGAGATATGTGCTGGAGAAAGTGCAGCTAAAATGTTCCTTTTAGCCAAGGATGGTAACAGTTGTATCTAACATATTTTGGGTACGTTGTTAGAAGAGATAATTCCTCGTAGGAAGACAACATGTTTGGAAAGGTGGAGGGTCCACAAAATAGAGTATGATCCTTGAAGAAATGGATTGACACAGTGACTACAGCAATGGGCTCAAGTGTGTCAGAAATGATGATGAGATGAGGATGGCACAGTATAGGACAGATCTGTTGGTTCAGATCTGTCGCACATAGGGTCACTATGAGGTTTTTATTGTTAAGTATCATAAAGTCAACTATAAACTTATGAATAACAGCTCTGAACTTATCCTCCATCATCCTTAAGATCTCTTATACTCAAGCCCATTGTAGTAGTAATTTTTGTCAGTCTGTCTCATGGAAGATCATTCTCTTATTTACTAATCCTCTACCTTTTGCAGTATGATATCTCTACAAAGACTGGTTCTTCTGAAAATATGCCAAAAGTAAATTAGATGAGGTTCCACCATTCTTGTCTCTAAGGAGCTCTTTGTTTGGACTTCCTTCAAGAGAGATCAGTTTGTTCTTTTAGTAGTTCATGGTATATTGTTAACCTTTGGTAACACTAAAATTCAAAGATATTGATTCTTATTTGGTTACTTCATTCATTATCAAACTTTCAGATATATAGGACTTGGAGCAGGTTCACATTACTGTTTAAACTGACATCCGTGCTTTTTAAAACTATGGAGAAATTTTTGCCATCCAGGGCAACATATGCTATCATATCTTGACTCTTGCTACCATAGGTGCTGATTGTGGATCAAAGTTTAATTAAAATCCATGATAACTTTCATGTTTTCTATATCTGTATGATGTTCCATGTTAGTTCAGAGGTAAGGATTTTGGTTTTCTTGATGTTGAAATGCAACCAATATTGAAGGCTGTCTTTTTTTATCTCTTATAGTAAGAGTTTCCTTTATTTAGGTTGTAAGCAAGGTTGTTTCATCTGCATAACATAGGTTGTTAAAGATTCTTTCTCAAGCTTTATGCTACATTCTTTTCAGATAGTCAGGTTCTCAAGTTATTTTTTCAGCATATACTTTGAACAGACATGGATAAAGGCTACAGCCTTGATACACACCTTTTATGGTTTTAAATTATATACTGTTCCCTTGTTCTGTTCACACAACAGCTTCCTGGGATATGTTTAGGTTTTGCATGAACTCATTCTTCTGAGGATTCTAGGATACTTGTTCTCAATCTGAGGGATAACTTGTTATGATTTCACAGACATTTTGTTGTTGTTAGGTTATGTCATGTCAAATGTGAATCATAGCAACACTATGAACAACAGATTTGAAATCTTTCCTATCTTGTGCCAACCTCATAATTTCTGACACACTTGAGCCCATTGCAACTATCAATGTGTTAATCCATCTTGCTGAAGGTCTTCCTCTTTTTCATCAACCTGCCACCTTTCCAAGCATGATCATTGTCTCCATGGAACAGACTCTCCTAATAGCATGCTCAAAGTCTGTGAGATGAAACTTTGTAATCTTTGCCTCCAAGGATCACTCTGGATATACTTTTGCCAAGACATAGCTGTTTGTTCTTTCGGCAGTCCATGGGATAGTCAGTACTCTTCTCCAATATCAAAGATCAAAGGCATCAGTTCTTCTTCTGTCATTCTCATTCACTGATTGAAAAGACTATGATCTGAATCAGGTGCACCTTAGTCTTCAAACTTACATCAATGTTCTTCTGTAATTTGCAGAAGACTGCAGATTTTTCCAATGTAATATGTTTTTTAACCAGCTGATACCAAAGGTGGTGAGTATAGACCCAAGTACAATAAAATCATTGATAACTTTAATCTTTTCTCCATTTTCTTGATGTTGAGATGTAATCCATATTGAAAGCTGTGCCCTCTGATTGACATTTCTCAAGCTGGAAGAACTGAAAAACAAATTCAAGTATCAAATTGAAATATTTAAGGATGGTATGGGCAAAATCTCAAATGATTCAGGAAGCATCAAATAAAGATGAAAAGAAAGCACTGTGGCATTTGGACAAGAACAAACTGGGAGGAGGGTAGAGAGAATAGTGCAACA
>NW_006399942.1:1503851-1508622 GCF_000299155.1 Elephantulus edwardii
TGGATCGATTCTGTGACTAGAGAGGTGGGAATAAGTGCGTTTGAGGTGGTTAGGTTGGCACAGGATAGAAGAGCATATAGAGCTCTTGTACATAGGAGCGCTATGAGTCACAAGCAACTCGATGGCACATAACAACAACAACAATGAATAACACACCTGAATTCTGTGCTATACTCAGCATCTCTGATACACTGAAGCTCATTGCTGCAGTCACCATATCAATCCACCTCATTGAGTGTCCTCTGCTCTTTTGATGACCCTCTCTACCTTGCCAAGCATGATAGGAATAACCTTTCCTATCAAATAGTGTTTGACATATTGAGCTGTTACTTTTCTTAAGGATGAGCAATTTCTTTCCATGAGGATTGAAAGTCTCAGAAACCTGTGTAGGGTCTGTATGAGTTGGAATTGATATGGTAGCAGTAAATCTAGTTTTGTTTTGTTTTGCTTTGTTTTTTTATGAACAACACAGTAAAACATTGTCTGATACAGTGTCAGAAGATAATGCACTCAGTTTGGAAGATACTTGAAATGACTCAGAAAGTGCTGCCTGCGCAAGTAGTCTTGAGTAATGACTGGATGGAGGGAAGTTTTGACCTTCATTTGCTGATAAGACGTGATTAAAACTGCGGGGTGGGAGCTGCAAACATCTATTAGTAATGATAAAGTGGTATCAATGAGTTCAGAATTATCCAGATGTACAGTGTAATTGGGAAACTGCTATCATATGCCTCCAGCCTGCAAAACTGGTTAAACTAACTGAAACTTGTTCGGTCCTCAGACCCTGCCGTAACTTCTCCATAGTCATGCAGTGTACCTTAATTTGTCTGTTTACCAGGAAGTGAAATGAATCTTTCACTGAATGATCTCTTCATTTATCATTTGTAAATGAAACTGTAATTCATCTGCTTACTAATAACTATAAACATGATCAAAGTTTATTTAAAATACATTCAGCTTTCAAATATGTTAGGTAGATTAGTGTCTAACTCAAGTTCGTTGTAAACTGTTGTTATGTCAAAGCTACCCTATGGGCAACAGCTCTGAATTTACCCTATCCTGAGCCTGTCCCACTGACTGAAACACCTAATCCCATTGTCCCAGTTATCCTGTTAATCCATCTCATCCTCTCCTACACTGTCCCTCCGCCCTTCCAAGTATGATGTCCTTCCTGCCATGGGTCCCTCCTGGCCATATGCCCAAAGTATATGAGACAGAGCTTCAAAATACTGACCTTCAAGGAGAAACTTGGTTGCATCCTCTCCAAGATAGACCTATTTGCTCTCCTGGAAGTCCGTGATATGTTCAATACTCTTCTCAAGCATGACAACTCAAAGGTATCAATTTTTAATTCTGTCATCTTTAGTTGTTGTCCAACTCTCTGATGCATAGCATGTAACTGCAAAGACCATAGCATGAGTGAGGTGCACCCTACTCTCTAGACTGACAACGTTGCTCCTCACCACTCTGAAGAAGTCCCTGACAGTAGACTTTCTTAAAGCACTTCATCTTTTGATTTCCTGACTGCTGGTTCCAAGAGTGTTGATTGTGGAACCAAGCAAGCTAAAATTGTTAACAGTCTTAATCTTTTCTCCATCCATCATGGTGCTGCCAATTGGACCAGTGGTGAGAATCTTTGTTTTTTTGATGTTGAGCTTCAATCTATATTGAAGACTACAGTCATTGACCTTCTGCAGTAAACACCTCAGGTTCTCCTCAGTTCCAACAATCAAGTTTGTATCATCTGCATAACACAGGTTATTGAAGAGTCTTCCTCCAATCCTGATGCCACATTCTTCCTCAAAAAGTCCAGCCTAAAAAAAAAAAAGTCCAACCTCTAGAATTATCTGTTCCAAATTTAAATTGAAAAGGTCTGGAGACAAGACACATCCCAGATGCACTCCTTTCCTGATTGTGAACCATTGGAATCAGGGACCTCTACAGAGTGGTGAGGATCAACGATGTCAGTCTAGAGAGTAAGGTGTACCTCACTCATGTTATAGTCTTTCCAATCACATGCTACTCATCAGAGAGTTGGACAACGACTAAAGATGACAGAAGAAAAATTGATGCCTTTGAGTTGTCGTGCTTGAGAAGAGTATTGGACATATCACGGACCTCAAGGAGAACAAATAGGTCTATCTTGGAGAGAATGAAACCAAGTTTCTCCTTGAAGGCCAGTATTTTGTAGCTCTGTCTCATATACTTTGGGCATATGGCCAGGAGGGACCCATGGCAGGAAGGACAGATATCATACTTGGAAGGGTGGAGGGACAGTGTAGTAGAGGATGAGATGGATTAACAGTATAACTGGGACAATGGGATTAGGTGTGTCAGAGGAAGCAAGGAAACTAGTGTTTCCTTGGTGTGTTCTGATGGCTGCCTTCTTGTCCAGGTATAGGTTTTACATGACCATAAGCAAGTGCTCTGTGATTCCCATTCTTCTCAAGGTTAGCCACAATTTGTTGTGATCTACACAGACAAATATCTTTGCATAGTCAATGAAGCTGTTCTCTATGAATGCAAAAATCCTGTAGCTTTGAACTAGCAATAATAATATGTCAAGCAAATTCAATAATTTGTTGTTTAATTAACTAGTAATATGTGAAGTAAATTAATGCTTAATCTAAACATAAAAACTAAAAGCCAACCTTAGACTGGGAGGCATTTTTTGAGATGATTCCCTCTGCTTTTCCAAATCTGCAATAAAGTGCTTTGGACTTTGCAATCCTTTTGTCTTATTGAAAATTGACTACAGTAAAGAACCCCTTTCCTTCAGTAGCAGTAATTGGAACCTGGTATGCACACAGCAAGAATCTGAGAAAATTGAAGGTTGTAAACCTGAAATGTCAAAATTATGAGCATAAAATTATTTGTAGTATTTATTTATTATGCTTTTGGCTACAAAATTAGCGGAGGTAATTATTGTTTGCTTCTTATAATGATGACTTCCATCTTAGATTTTTTTTTTGTCTGTCAGTCTTACTAAATGATTCTCAGTTATATTGATATTTTTTTAAATAAGAGGTTTCTAATTTAACCTATGGGTTTCAAGTATTCAATTCTATTTAGATTAGTTCACATTTCTTTGGAAACACTCAACAAACATTTTCATATACTGTTAAACATTTACATCACTATGATACATTTGCCATATATTAATGAATCACTCTTGACACATTACCATGAGCTAAAGTTATACTACATCAGAATTTTCTGAGTTTTTATACAAGATATTTTTTGTTCCAGTTTCCCACCCAGAATACCACATTTAATCTAGCCAGGAAGACTCTTTTTGCTCTTTTCTTGTTTTTTATGTCTTCTTTGACAGAAGAAAGAAAGAGAGAGAGAGAGAGAGAGAGAGAGGGAGGAAGGAAGGAAGGAAGGACATGGGAAGGTATTTTTTGTAATGTCTTTCTATTATTTTTCTCTTATATGGTTATATTCAGCTTAAGGAGGGACCGGTCCTTGGAGAGGGACATCATGCTTAGTATGGTGGAGGGACAGCACATGAGGGGAAGGCCCTCTATGAGGGGGATTGATTCAGTGACTGGGGTAATAGGGATGGGTGTGTTGGAGACAGTGCAATTGGCACAGGACAGAGCAGAGTTTAGGGTTGCTGTACACAGGGTCACTATGAGTCTCAAGCAACTCGACGGTACATAACAACAAAAACAACAACATCTCTATACTAAGACAAGTTTTTTTCTTTATTTCTTGCAATCCTATTTTTTTTCTTTTACATTAGTTTACCTACAAAGTTTGTGTGCATTGTCTTTCATATCAGGTTCCCCCCACCTCCCCAACTCACGTCCCCTCCACCCATCAAACCACGTGACCCCCCTGCCCCACCCCACCCATCCCTATTCCTGTATTCCTCTTTCTCCCCCTTAATCCTCATGCATATTTTACTAGTTATCTATTTCTACAATAATGATCTTATACAGTATTTGTTCTTACAGGACTGAGAAAATTCACTTAACATAATACTTTCCAGTCTCTCCCAAGTTAGGTAGTAATTTACAAAATCATTGGTCCTGCATGCTGTATAGTATTCCATTGTGTGAATATAACATAATGTCTCAATCCATTGGATTATTATTGGACACTTGAACTGTCTCCATATTCTTGTGATGGTGAATAATGCTGCTGTGCACATTGGTGTGCAAATCTCTGTGCCTCAGTTCTAATTTTCTCAGGGTATATATGGAATTTCTAAGTTCAGCTTTTTGAAGAAAAGCCAAACTGCCTTCCAGAGTGTTTGTACCATTTTACAATCCCATCAACATGTATTAACGTTTCTATCTTGCTCCATCCTTTCCAACACTTATTACTTGCTATCTTATTAAACTTTGCTACTGCTACTGGAGTGAGATGGTACTTCGTTGTGATTTTCATTTGAATCTCTCTTTTTGCCAGTGATTTTGAGACGTTCTTCATGTGTCTATTTGCCATCCAAATATCTTCTCTGAAAATTCTTTCCATGTCTTTTGCCCATTTTGTAATTGTGTTTTTAGTCTTTTTCTTGTGTAGTAAAACAAATTTAATATTTCCTAGAACTTTTAATTTTTTGTTTAAAGTACTATACACACAAATGTGTGTGTGTGTGTGTGTGTGTGGTCTTTGCAATTACTTGCATTACATCAAAGAGCTGGACAATGACTAGGGATTATTGAAGGAGAGTTGATGCCTTGAGCTTTTGTGCTGAATATACCATGGACTGCTAGGAGAACAAAGAGGTTTGTCCCGGAGAGGGTGAAGTCAGGCTGCT
>NW_006399942.1:1508879-1510435 GCF_000299155.1 Elephantulus edwardii
CTTGGTAGCATAACTTTCTGTCCACTAGGCTTTCGTATGTTGTCATTGGTCACAGGAATCTATTGATATGTTTCAACTAACAGACGTAGCTCTGGATGAGATCACCAGTTTATGCCAAGAAATTTGAAGGACAACTACATGCCCAACTGACAGAAGAGATCCATATTTGTCCCAAATCCCAAGAAAGGTGACTCAACAAAATGTGCAAATTATCAAACAATAAACAAGTCTATCTTGGAGGAAGTGCAAGCAGTTGCTCCTTAGAAGTTGTTTTTGTTAATGTAAAATCAAGTCCTCTGTTTGTGTTAACTCTGAACCCTGCCCTATCCTGAGCGAATCTCATTATTTCCAACACACCTACTACCTCCATTACCCTAGTTACTGTGTAAATCCATCTTACATGGGATCTTCCTTTTCTGCATTGTCCCTCCACTCGTCCACACATGTTATTATTTTTGAAGGACTGGTCCCTCCTGGCCATGTGACAAAAGTAGTGAGACAGACCTTCTCATCCTTGCCTCCAAGGAACAGCTTGACTTCACTATCTCCAAGACAAATTTGTACGCTTGTAGGTCCATGGTATGTTCAAGATTCTTCTCCAGTACCACAGTTTAAAGGCATTGATTCTTCTGTTGTCATCCTTAGTCATTGTTCAGTTTTCTGATGCATAACAAGTAGATGTGAAGACCATGGCTTGAATCAAGTACATTTTAGTCTCTAGACTGATATTATTGCTCTTTAGCACTTTGGAGAGGTCCTTGACAGCAGATTTCCCTAATGAAATTTGTATTTTGATTTTCTGAATACTAGTGTCAAGAATGAAGTTTCACAATCCTTAGAAGGATGAAGTTTCACCATGCTTATAAATAAGGATTTACAATCTTACTTGTAAGCATAGTGAAATTTCATTTAACTTTTTTTGGGCATATTGTTGGGAGAAGTCAGTCTTTGGGATTGGACACCATGCTTGAAAAGGAGGAGGATCAATGAAAGATAGGAACTTCCCACTGAAATGACTGATATATTAACAGCTAGAGACTCTGAAAATTGGACTGGAACACAGAAAAGCCAAAGCAGATGGAAGAATTCAAGATACTAAAGAGTTGAATAGAAGATTTCAAAAGGTAGCACGGGATGACTAAAATATTACGATGAAATGTGCAAGGAGTTGGAGTCAGAAAATCAAAAGGGCCGAACTTAAGCTCAAGGAACTGAAGAACAAATTCAAACCGCGAGTTGCTATAATCAAGGATGCTTTGGAAAAATGTGAAAAGATCCAGGAAGTATTAAAAGAAGATGGAAAGAATATACTGAGCCACCATATGGAAAGGAATTGGCAGAAACAGAAGAATTTCATGAAACATCATATGAGCAAGAGACTCTGGTGATGGAGGAAGAAGTTCAGGCTGCTTGGATGGAAATAACAAAAAATAAGGCCCCAGGAATAAATGATATACCAATTGACATATTTCAGCTAACAGATGCTGCCCTGGATGTGCTCACCGAGTTGTGCCAAGAAATCTGGAGAACAACCACTTGGCCAACTGATTGGAAGA
>NW_006399942.1:1510861-1517622 GCF_000299155.1 Elephantulus edwardii
AGGAGGGGAAGACCCTCTATGAGGTGGATTGATTCAGTGACTGGGGTAATCGGGATGAGTGTGTCAGAGGCAATGCAATTGGCATAGGATAGAGCAGGGTTTAGGACTGTTGTACATAGGGTCATTATGAGTCACAAATGACTCGACAGCACATAACAACAATAACAATAATGTTAGCTTGTTATTCTCTTAGATGAATTCTGATCCAGAGAAAATAAATGCTGACTGCTCTCATAAGCTTAGTTTTGAACATTTATTTTAACGCAGTAAAATTACTGAATATATCATGAACCGCTAGGAGAGCAAACAAATTTCCTAGAGAGGTTGAAACCAGGCTGCTCCTTGGAGGCAAGAATTTTCAAGCTCTGTCTAACCTACATTGGGCATGTTGCAAAGAGGGACCAGCCCTCTGAAAAGGACATCTTGCCTGGGAGTAAAGAGGGAAAGCACAAGAGAGGAAGACCCTGGATGAGATAGATTGATTCAGTGACTGAGCTAATGTGGGTTAGAGTGTCAGAGAGTGAGGTTGGCTCAGGATAGAGCAGGGTCAGAGCTGTTGTATATAGAGTTCCTATGATTCACAAGCAACTCGACAACACATAACAATGACAACAAAATACTAATTTTAAAATTGCTTAAAAGAAAAAAATGTTTATTTATGCATTGATTAGGTTCATTACACAGTATGTAGGATGGAATTAAAGTCTATATTAGTCTTCCATTGAGCCACAGGTAAATTCTAATTTAAGAATTTTTTTATAGGTGTTTACATTTTTTCTTTTTTTGTTACTGGTTTACTTACAAAGTTGATATATATTGTGTATATATTCTATTTTTCATCTACATTGTATTTCATATAATCATTCACATGTACTATGTCTTATAATATTAATCACCATTGGACCTTGCCCATCATTACCCTGTCCTTTTACCTGGTCAATCCAACTTTTTTATTTTATTTTATTAATTTTAGTGAACATTTACAGAGATTTTGGATTTCCATTAGTTCATTGTTGCACTTTTCTCCTTGCCCAGCCCTCCCCTCCAGTTCACTCCACTCTTTGAAAAGTAAAAGAAAAATTCTTTCTTTGTTATACAATCTAAGAAATTTTTAAGAAAATGAAAAAATCAGCAAGAAAATCTTAATAAAAATTCATATTCTTAGAAACATTGAGGATAATATTAGAAATTTCTCTATTAATACAGAAAAAAGTGAGGAATCCAAAGAAGAACAATTCTTCTCAGAAATGTTAAGACCAGTAAACCCTTATTAAATCTCAGTTTTCAATTTCAGGGTGGAACATTTCATTTCTTGCTTGTAATGGTTGTCAAAACATTCATTCAGGGCGACTGTAAAGTGATTCTTCCAGTCTCCCACACACCCTGAAACAGAGGCAAAGTAACAATAAATATTAAGAATAACTTAAAAAAAAAAAGAATGACTTTGAGACGGAGATTTTACACTCTTCTATGTTTACCAGGTGATTTGTTGGCATAGTGCATTATTGATTATGCTGTTAACGAAAATAAAGCCAATGTTTGGAATCCACTAGCTGCTCTAGGGAGAAAAGTGTCATTTTTCCTCCATGAAGATTTACAGTCTTAGAAACCAAAAGGACAGTAATTTTGTGTCAGAAATTCACTGGATATCAGTGGGTTTTATTTTATTACCTTTTCATAATTAATCGAAATTTGTCTTGCAATTCTCAACTATTCTTTATTTGTATCATATATAGTATATAATATATTTTTGAACTTACAAAGAATAATTTGTCCTGATGTGCTAAAAGAATAGAGTAAACTTTTGTCTCTGACTTGTTTTTCTTCTCTGATTTCCCCTAAAAAGTTATAAATATTAACCATATTTTGCCCACTAGCATTGTCATTCTAATTCCTTTCAAATTTATCCCCATATTTCCATATCCAAATACCTTCATGGCCTTCCCACCTTGATAATGCAGACACAGTCTATGTTCAAAAGTTAAAAAAAATATACTTTCCTTCATCAAATTATGTTTATTTGTGTTGTTTTACATAATTCTTCAATTCGAACATCTTTCAGTAGTCATTTATATATTCTTCCTCTCTATTGCCTGTTCCTCATTCCCATTTCCATTGAAAGCTCTCCTCAAAATTTCCCACATGAATTATTAGAATAATATAGTAGAACTTCCTCTTTTTTATTATTGACACACTCAACACTTTCTGAGCAGAAGGTAGCCACACAATTTTTAAAATAACTCAGTGACTGATCTGACACTATGTTCAGGAAATCCTAAACTTTCCTACTGAGACAACCTAAAAAGCAGAAGATTGAAAAGTGAAGTCTGAGAGTTTCTAGGGTGTGAGAGAAAAGCAGTGACTAGCTCTATGAAGGAATGACATTTAATTTAAATTATGTGTTTTATTTTAAAAATTATATGTATATATTGATAAAAGTGTCTAAGACAATCTTGTTTTTGTTGTTCCTGAGTATCATTGGGTTAGAACAGACTCACAGCTAACCTTCCAGTGGGATTTCAGAGGCGGTTAATTCCATGGGAGGAGATTGTCCATCCTCCTCCCGAGGAGCAGCTGGTGGATTCAACCTTATGTCTTTGAGATTCGAACCTTATGCTTTACCACGAGGCCACCAGAGCAATCTTAGGAATGGATAGTTAAAAAATAGGTAAATTGAGAATCAATCCCTTTTTAGGAATCTCATTTTCATCCAGCAGTAGGCTTATTATTCTTATTATTAAAAAATAATAAAAACCTGGCTATATTATCAACAATTTTGAATAAAATTAATATTTTCCTCTACTCCTTTTGTCCCGCCTTACATAGATTGCGAATTCTAATTTATTCTAGTTATGTAGGTCTTAGGGAGCTCTGCTATCCCAGTGGTAAGAAACTGTGCAGAAATCCCAAAGGCATGCAGTTTGAATCCACCAGCTGTCCCATGGGAGAAGGATGGACAATCTTCTTTTGTGTGATTTATCGTTTGTAAAACCCCACTGAGGACTTAGCTATGGGTCAGTTCTGTAAACAACAACAATATTCTATAAGTCCTATCTGTCTTTCTATATCTTAGTAACCAATTATTTTTTATCAGACTATGCCACCCTCCAAATAGAATTTTACTTCATTGCACTTTATTAAACAGACATACATTTGAATTCCTTCTTTGCCACTTAGCTTTGAAAAGTTTCTGCCACTTGGCCAAGAGAAAGTTAGAAGATTATTCTAAATTTATTTTCTCTCTTATATGATGCAAAAATAATAAGTTCTTGTTTTTAAGTGCCATCAAGTCAGAATAAACTCATAGCTGACCCTTTAATAGGTTTCTAGGGGCTGTAAATCACACAGGAGGAGACTGTCCATCCTTTTCTTATGGGATAGCTAGTGGATTTAAACCGTATTCCTCTGGGTTGGTAGTGCACTAGGCTACGAGGACTCAATAATAACAAAAGTTCACTCTTAAGTTTCTAACTCATATATCTCTATATACATATATAATAGCCCAATACAGCAGCCCAGAACAACCAGCACGTTTGTTGTTATGTACCATAGAGTTAGTTGCAACTCACAGTGACCCTATATAAATGACACAGTGAAACATTTCACAGTCCTGCACTTATCCTCATAGTCTTTGATCGCTTTGAACACACCGACTGTTACAGTCACTGAATCAATCCATCTAGTTCATGTACATAAAAGAAGCACTGTGGTTTTGTCTTGCATGATTCAGTTCTAGGGCCTAACTGAAAGATCAGTGTTTCAAACCTTACAGTGCTTCCATTTGAGAAAGACTTGAGGTCTGTTCTCACAAAGAGTGACAGTCTTGAAATTGTTATGAGGGAATTCTTCTTTGTCCTTTAGGGTCTCTGTAAGTCAAAATCGATGTTATGACAGTCGATTAGTGCTGCTTTATGACACAATATAACTGGATATTCAATAATGAGGATGCCCAAATGTAAACTACCAGCTAAATAAAGGGGAAGCTGGATCTTCATCTATGAATAAATTTCAATGGGTTTTCACCTACAACCATTTCAACTTCTGACTCTCAGTAGCAATAGAGACAAACCACATGATTTTCTTACCCTTTCTCATAAAGGAGGATATTTCTTGGTTCATTTGGTTTTGAGGTAATAATGTGTAATTTGTACTTGGATTTTTCTTCATCTCTTGGAATGAAGTATGATTCACAATTTTATCCACAAGGTCCTCTGATGGCTTCTTCCCCAGGAAGTTTATCAATTTTATCACTTCTTTTCTGATGTCCTAGGGAGGAAAAATATTTTGATAGCTTGATGGATAAATTTAAATTGCTAATGGGAGCTCTGGTGGCCTAGCGGCAAGAAGCTGCACTGCAACCTCCAAGGAATGCAGTTTGAGACCACCGGCTACTCTGTGGAAGCAGCATGGGAGATCTCCTCCCATGTGCTTAACTGCCTCTGAAAACCTGCCGGAGTGTCAGGTATGAGTCGGTTCTGACTCTACGGTACACACAATACAAAGTTAACTCGTAAACCTAATCACATTTGGATTAGAAAGAGAGAAAATAATATATATCTCTATATCTCTATCTCTATATCTCTCTCTCTATACATATATATATATATATATATATATATTAGAAATTAGACTTTCCATGAAATAAAACAATATGGAATAGACAAAAGTTTGGGTTTTGAGTTGTTATTGTTGCTACGTGCTGTCGAGTCGCTTCCAACTCATAGCGACTCTATGTACAAGAGGCGTAAAAGCTGCTCTATTCTGTGTCAACCTTTACCGGCTCCGACACACTCACTCCCACCACTCCAATCACAGAATCGATCCATCCCATCGAGGGTCTTCCTCTCTTGCACTTTCCCTCCACCCTCCCAAGCATGATGTCCCTCTCCAAGGACCGGTTCTTCCTTGCAACATGTCCAAAATATGTCAGACGAAGCTTCAGAATCCTTGACTCCAAGGAGCATTCCGTCTTTACCCTCTCCAGGACAAACCTGTTTATTCTCCTAGCAGTCCATGGTATATTCAACACTCCTTTCCAGCACCACAGCTCAAAGACATCGATTCTCTTTCTATCATCCCTAGTTTGCGTAAGTGATAATTTTAAAAAATCATCTCTAACAAACAAAACTTCTTATAACTCAATAAGAAAACCCGAAAATTCATGGCTATCAAATGGAAATGTATTCATAGCTCACCCTCCAGCAGATTTTCAGAGGCTGTAAATGGCACCAGAGGAGATTATCTATCGTTCTCTAACAGAGCAGCTGGTGGATTCGAACCAGCTCTGGATTGGCAATGCCACTCTTTACCCACTAGACCACCAGAGCATCTTAACACTCATAAAATGAACATAAACGATTTATCATAGGGTACTGGGGGAATTAGAGGGAATAAAGTTTGTAAAGTGCTTAAAAGTAATTGTTATCTAGGAATATGTGCATAAACTATCAAAGACCATTTCTTTCCTCCTAAAGATCAAGTTTTGAGCATGGAATGTACAGATAACATTCTTTTATTCTTTTTATTTTAATTATTTGTGTTATTAATAAGAAAAAGAAAATATAACTTAATAAACCAAGTGAATTAGCACTCATGAATAGTCAGATATGAGAGTAGACAAATCATAAGATACATACTTGTCTTTGTTTGATAATGATAAACTGTTCCCTTTGTGATTCCACCTCTTTAAACTTCTGCTGTACACATCTCACTTATCCATATTCTGACTGATATGTGGTGGTGACATAACTTTCAGTTTAAACATGTATTTGTTACTTTACTTAGTAAATATGCTGATTTTCTAATTTCCAAAATAATTTTTAGAAATTATATTTAACTGTTTTTAAGAATATCTTGCTTTTAGGAATCTTATAGTCTTAAGCAAACTTTAAATTTTACTTCTATTATTCTAAATATTTTAAACATATTTATTTGTAATCCCTTTCTGATAATTATGATTTCTAGAGATTTAGGGAGCAGTTTAATCTTCCAATCCAGGGTGAATACTTGTTTAAAAGGTATGTGCATACCTACCTGTTTACATGTTTTATAAAACAAAAACATGGATAAAGTAAAAGAATGCATTTCTCTTCCTTTATGTTTGGAAAAATTTTAAGACCTGGGTCTAAAATATATTGATCCTCAAGAAGGTTTTAATTGTTGCTATTATTGTTTTTATATGCCTTGTGTAGGAATCAATTAATATCTGATGTTCCAGTGGGTTTTCAGAGGCTATTAATTCCACAGGAGAGATTGTCTATCTTTTGCTCACATAGTAGCTGGTAGATTTTAACCAGGTGTATTTTGGATAACAGCTAAATTTGTGATAAAGTACATTAATAAATATAGGGGTTACTTCCCCCTAAAATTTTTGCTGTTGATTATCATGATGCAGAGCAGATTTTGTTATTCTCATCCTTTGCTGATATCTTAGATAATACCAATCAAATATTTCCAGGTCCTCACCTTGCTCAAGTCTTCATAGAAAAGGAATAGCACACGGGGGCTTTCACTTTTTTCCCACCAAGATTTTACATGTTTGAACCAGGAACCATAAGGAACTAGAATCAAAGAGGAAAAAATTAAGAGCATAATCTCTTCTTTACATACCTTGAAAACAATAGTAGCAACAAATAACTTTGCAAGTAAATTAATTTTAAAAAGAAAAATAGAATGTATATAAATGATTGTATGAAACACAATGTAAATGGAAGATTGTTAAAACACAATGTTTATGAATGAAACATAATGTAAAGGAATAT
>NW_006399942.1:1517722-1542917 GCF_000299155.1 Elephantulus edwardii
ACTCAGGGCAGCGTCTGTTTGTTGAAATAAATCAATTGGTATGTATCCTTCAAAAAACTATTGTAACAAGATCCTTGTCTCAGAATCTGTTCTTAAAAAAACAGGATAAACTGGTGGGGAGGGGTGGGCAGGGAGAAAAGAGTAGCAATGAATTAATGGAAATCCAAAATCTCTGTAAATGTTTATTAACATTAATTTTTTTTAAAAAAGGATAAAAAATAACTAAAAGACAACTAGTACCTCAGTTTCACATATTAAGTCAATTTCTCACCAGTGAGAGAAATATATCTTGAATAATCTGTATCTAGAAATGCTATCTATACTTAAATCATTGTACAGGGTGTGCATGAGAAAGAAAGAGAGAGAAAGACAGACAGATTCATACATCCTAGTGAATTATGACCTCATGTTAGGTGGTTGCTCTTGTTATGTGTCATGGAGTCGCCTGTGACTCATAGCAACCTTATGAACAATAGCTCTTGAAGCTTGCCCTGTCCAGAGTCAATCTTACTACGACACACTTACCCCCACTGATTGTCTCAGTTACTGAATGAGTCCATCTCATCCGGGGTCTTACTCTCAAGAGCTGTTACTCAACCCTTCAGAGTATGATGGCCCTCCTGGTCACATGCCCAAAGTATGTGAGGTGGAGCTTTAAAATTCTAGCCTTCATCTCCAAGTCAGACCTATTTGCTTTTGTCTATGTACCACTTACTCATTTACTACCTCTAATTTTGTTAGGGAAAAAACCCCAATAATTAGAGCACATATTAACATTCTTGGAAATAGACTCACAGTCCTTCTTCTATTTCCTTTCCCCTTTGTTCAACAGAGTTATAACAACACATGGTGAAATACTTTTCTAAAAAAAAGTGATGAGAGAATTTGCCAATGAGTCTCAATCTTAGAGAGGAATAATGCTATCTCTAACTCCCAGACACCTGCTACATATATGTTTTTATGTGTTTAACTAAAATGTCCAGAGTCTTTTATTTTTTATTCTACCTGGAAATCCTGTGTTTGTTCTAATCATCAAGCCTTCTAGAATGTGCATATTTTGACTAAAGATTGGGAAAATAGCATCAGAATGAATGACAAAAAACTGACATCTGAGATAGTATTAATTTGCATCAAATTCCATAAAATCAATCAGATCAAATTCTGAATTATTCACCTAGAGAGATTACAAAAGAAAAATAGGTATTCTTACCATTTCCACTCATAAATTTTTTGACAAAGTCTGGAAACGTTCCAGGATTTTCATGAGCAGGAACCATTAGATGGAAATAATAATAAGAAACAGCTACATCCTTGGCATTGCGGCAAACATAGATCATCTAAGAGGATGAAATTGTACATTAAATGACCTATGTTTAAAAATTTTACAGAATTTTAAAGAGAGCACATTTATGTTATATAACTGTATGCTCACTATATATAGAAAATATAAACAAAATACGTATAACCTAAAGAACTTATTTCATTCCAGAGCCTAAACTGATAGTTTAATAGTAAAATGTTTTTGCTTTTTTTTAATTCTATTTTCACTTATCTAATTAGGCTTCCCAAAATTCCCTTGATACAGATTGAGCCAGTTAAATTATTACTGTATTTAATTTGTAACTGAAAAAAAAAGCCCCCAAAACAACAGACCAAAACTAGACTGAGTGACAGCAAATTATTAAGAGTTAATTATTGAGTTTGACTTCTGGAGGCCTAGTGGATAAGGGGTTGCACTGCCAATCCAAAAGTTAATTATTGGGAGTGAATAATTTGGAAAATCACTCAGCCAGTTGTTTTGCCCTAAAGCCTTCATACGACACCTCCATTTTTCATAGGAAAACAACAAAAAAACAACCCCTGCGTTGAGTACACACTCATAGTGACCTAATGGTATAGAACACAACTGTCCACTATCGTTTCTGAGACTATAAATCGTTGTAAATACAGACTGTCTTGTCTCTCTCACTCACAAACAAACTAGTAGATTCTAAACCACCAATCTTTTCCTTAGCAGCTGAATGTCTTAGCCACAGTGCAGAGCTCCTCATTCATGCAAAAGCAGAGAACGAGGATGAAGAGGAAATATTTTTGTTTCCTCATTTGCAATGTTGACAGATAAATGCTTATGAGGGTCCATTTCAGTCTCAAAAAGACAAATACTGCATAACACCACTGTTATGAGGCAGGCCTGACACAGAGGATTGGAAGGAGAATAGGAAAAGAGTGGTTAAGATAATGAACACTGTATTGGAACAGATGAGGGAGAGAACTGTTTAAAAGGAATAGATGATTCGGCATTCTATATAAGACAAAGGTCCAGAAAAAGAGGTACATTGTAAAGAGGACTGGAGCCTAGGGGAGGGAGGAAAATGTGCAACAAAGAATAAATGAAAATTCAACTTATCTATAAAAT
The DNA here is from genome assembly GCF_000299155.1 of Elephantulus edwardii. NCBI lineage: Eukaryota > Metazoa > Chordata > Mammalia > Macroscelidea > Macroscelididae > Elephantulus > Elephantulus edwardii. The sequence goes on from NW_006399942.1 coordinate 1,520,139, forward strand.
TTCATTAAAATCACAATTAACTTTTTAACAAAAAGTACACTGACTTCAGCAAAAATACAATAACCACAAACATATTGTTTTATTATTTTTTACATGTGTACCGTTAAATCAGATCTGACAGATACAGGAGGAGATTGTCCCTCTTTCTCCAGCAGAGAATCTGGTGGAATGACCACCAACATAATAATTAAATTTCCATTTTAGACAGATAAGAAACACCAATGACTTAGGAACCAGAAAACTTTGGTTTTGTGTGCTAGTTCTGGTTTTAAGAAGTTCTGCAATCAGATGCAATCCAATTGTCATTCTGGACTGTCTCTCCAAGAAATTATTTCATTGCTTCATATCTCCATTGCTTCTTCTAGGTATGGTCGTCATTATTACAAAAAAAAGAATCATTCTCAATTCCAATATTGCTGGGGTCTTCTCTTATCTTACGTGACTATGTGATGTCATAAGAGAGGACGGCTCGTAACACATAACTGTTTACTGGATACAAATAAGGCCATTACCTTGGCTTTTTCAAATTTTTCATTTTCAAACTAAAGACTTTCAAAGTTCACTTTTAAGAAATAAGAATCTCATTTTTAAGGGACTACTGTGGAAACATATAATTACTACAGAAAAAGAAATTAACTTAATGATAGATCTTGTGATTTAGTAGTAAAGAATTGTGCTGCCAAACCAAAAGCATGCTGTTTGAATCTACCAGCTGCTCTGTGAAAGAAAAATGCCTCCCATGCCATTAACTGCCTCTGAAAATTCATTGGAGGTTCAGCTGTGAGTTGGTCGCTATCCTCGGTACAAAGCAAGAACTTAATTTACACAACAGTAATTATACATGTTAACTTTACTGAGGAACAATGATGTCAGTCTAAAGACTAGGGTACATCTGATCCAGGTCATATTCTTCAACTACTTGCTATGAGCAGAAAGCTGGACATTTACAAAGGATGAAAAAAGGAGAATTGATGCTTTTGAGTTGTGGCACTGGAAAAGAGTCTTGAATATACCATGGACTACTAGGACTACTATAGTCTTTGCAATTATGTGCTATGAATTGGAGAGTGGGACAGTGAATAGGGATGATAGAAAGAGAATTGATGCCTTTGAGTTGTGGTGCTGGAGAAGAGTGTTGAATATACCATGGACTGCTAGGAGAACAAACAGGTTTGACCTGGAGAGGGTGAAGCCAGAATGCTCCCTGGAGTCAAGGATTCTGAAGCTTCATCTGACATACTTTGGACATGTTGCAAGGAGGGACTGGTCCTTGGAGAGGGACATCATGTTTGGGAGAGTGGAGGGATGGTGCAGGAGAGGAAGACCCTCAATGAGATGGATCGATTCTGTGGTGGGAATAAATGTGTTTGAGATGGCGAGGTTGGCTCAGGATAGAACGGCATTTAGGGATCTTGTACACAGGATCGCTATGAGTCGCAAAAGACTCGATGGCACCTAAGAATGACTAGGAGAACAAAGAAGTAGTCCTAGAGAGAGTGAAACCTGGTTACTCCTTGTAGGTAAGGATTCTAAAGCTCTGCCTGACATAATTTGGGCATGTAGCAAGGAGAGATCAGTCCTTGGCAAGGGACACCATGTTTGGGAGGGAAGAAGGACAGTGCAGGAGAGGAAGACCTTGAAAGACCCTGGATAAGATAGATTGACTCAATAGCTGGGGTAACAGGGTGGATGTGTCTGAGATGATAAAGTTGGTTCAAGATAGATAGAACAGGGTTTAGAGCTGTTTTACGTAGGGTCGCTGTGAGTTGCAAGCCGCTTGACAGCTTTTGACTTTTTTTGACTTAACAACTTTTTAAGTATTGTTTACAATAATTGTCACAAATAATTTTCAGCTAAGAGTTAAATAGAACTATTTGTTGGTTCATATTCAGAATGTTATTTACATTCTTAGTAATGAGCGTGATTCAAGTCATCTTTTCTTGCCTTTCTTCGTGGTAACTCTTTGTTAAATGTTCTCTGCAAAGAATTATGATCTTTATTGTAAAGTCTGGATACAAGTTCTCCATAATACTTCTTTATGATTTTTCTGGGTTGGCAGCAGGAGGTAATGTGATCTTTTATTCTGCTAAACCTTGAACTTTTTTGATAGATCCCAGCTGCCAGAGTCTCACAGCCTTTGGGAGTAGCAATGCAATTCTCTACAGATGATGCCAGTAGATTACTCTTATTTATGTTACATCAAGTTTTTTATTGTCATTGTTGTGTACACACTTCCCTTTCTATATAAAAAGCAGGACAGAGTTCAAATTTCTTAAACTAACTGTTTCCATGGATTATATAATATGTCCCCAAAATACACATACACACACAAAATATCCCCTACATCTGAGAATCTGATCCTATTTAGAAATACTTTTTTTTTCATTATTTGAACATGGTCAAATCAATATAAGAGGAGCCCTTGTCAGATCACTCTTGAGTTGTAAAAACAAAAAAAAATAGAATGTATAAGAACTTTATGAACTTTGTATATAAAACAGTATACAATTTTTAAAAGTTATAGAATGGGCAAAAAGATTCAATCAGAGAAAGATAAACTATATGAAATCCTGTCTACAGGCAAAAGAACACCAAGGATGATCTACTGAAATGGAAAGAAATACCCACCACATAAATCAATATGTTCATAAGGTGGTTTTAAATTTTAGCTTACAGAATTTTGAGGAAATTTTACAGTAATTTGTGATGTTTCTGTTATAACATTACTAGATAGTTAAGACAACATCTAACCTCTTGCACTCAAGTCTTCACTCATCTCCTTCTGGGAAAAAGTTTAAAATTAAACTTCCAGTTAAATTGAACTTATTTCATCTTCATTCTAGTGTACTAGTCTGTAAGGAATTGGACTGTTAACCCAGAAGTAGCCCCTCTTTGAAAATTTGGATTCATCAATTATTCCATGGGAGAAAGATGAGCAGTCTCCTACTAGGTAATTTACAGCCTCAGAAAATCTGCTGGAGTGGCAGCTATAATTCAACTCCATCTCAATAATGCATAAGAGAAAAAGGATAGAATAAATACACCAGTGTGCGTCAGGAGCTCTAATGCCATACACTGTAAACATGTTGCACTGGTAACCAAAAACCTCCACACATATCTCCACTGTTTCGAATCCACCAACGGCTCCTTGAGAGAAAGATGGCTCCTTCTCATTAAGAGTTATAGCCTAAGAAACAAAAAATAGGATTCCTCGGAAGGAGCAGTGAGTGAGTGGCATATGGAATACCTAAGGAGATAACTTGACACTGAAATTCTGAATTTTTCAGTTTAATTAAGTTTAGAAACACTTAACACTGATTACCTTGCAGTTCTTTTCCCAAAATGAGGCTGGGAGGTAGTCTGCTGGTAGGTGAGTTTTCACCAATCTAGGAGATGCCATAACTTTTAACTGTTTCACTCCTAATTTGAAGAAGAAAATATATGTTAAACAATTTCAAAAATTTAAAACATATATATGAACATATATGGTTATTGCTGTTGTTGTTATGTGCCATCCAGTTACCTGTGACTCATAGCGACCCTATGTACAACAGCCCTAAACCCTACTCTATCCTGTTCCAATATTATTGTCTCTGAAACACCTACCCCTTTACCCCAGTTATTTAATCAATTCATCTCATTGAGGGTCTTCCTCTCTTGTGATGTCCCTACACCCTCCCAAGCATGATGTCCTCTCCAAGGACTGATCCCACCTTGCAACATGTCCAAAGCATGTCAGATGAAGCTTCAACATCCTTACCTTCAAGGAGCAGCCTTGTCTCACCCTCTCTAGGGTAAACATATTTGTCCTCGTAGCAGTCCACGATATATTCAATACTCTTCTCCAGCACCACAGCTCAAAGGCATCAATTCGTCTTCTACCATCCCTAGTCATTGTCTTTCTTTCTGACACAAAGCAAGTAATTGCAAAGACCATGACCTGGATCAGGCTCACTGTAGTCTCCAGACTGACATTGTTGCTCTTAAGTACTTTGGAGAAGTCTTTGCCAGCAGACTTTCCCAAAGCAATTTGTCTTTTATTTCCTGGCTGCTGGTACTGAAGTGTTGATTGTGGAGCCAAGCAAACTAAAGCTGTTAAGAATCCCAGTCTCTTCACCATATATCATGATGCTGTCAATCAGCCCAGTGATGAGAATCTTTGTTTTCTTGATGTCGAACTTCAATTTGTATTAAAGAATTTAGGCAGCAAGCACTTCAGGTCCTCCTTAGTTTCAGCAAGTAGGGTTGTGTCATCTACATAACACAGATTGTTGAGGAGTCTACCTCCAATCCTAACGCCATATTTCTCTTCATAGAGCTCAGCCTCCCAGACAATCTGTTCCACATAACATATATATTTATAGTAAAAGCAGATATAACTTTAATAGACTAAAGTGAGTTGATAGTAATAATATACACTTATTATCAAAAATACTATATTTAAGTGTAAATGAGGAGACATATATCAAACAATATTTCACTTTGTGAGAATAATCATTATAGTCCTCAACATTTTAGTAAACAGTCTCCATCTTTATCTAGTCTCACAGACAGGACACACAGATTGGGGTTTTTTTTTTGTGTGTGTGTGTCTTTCAATTATTGTTATGTACTATTGAATCACTTGTGACTCATCGAAACCCTATATACAATAGCCATGAACCCTGCTCTAATCTGTGCCAGTCTTACTGTCTCTGATACACCTATGCTTTATTACCCCAGTCACTGAATCAATCTATCTTACCCATGTTCTTCCTCTCTTGCACTGTCCTTCTGCCCTTCCAACCATGTTGTCCCTCTCCAATCACTGGTCTCTCCTTGCAACATGCTCAAAGTATCTCAGAAAAAAACTCAGCATACTTGCCTGCAAGGAGCTGTCTGGTTTCACCCTCTCTAGAATATTTGTTTGTTCTCCTGGAAGTCCGTAGTATATTCAGTACTCTTCTCCAACACCACAGCTCAAAATCATAAATTCTCTTTCTACCATCCTGAGTTATTTCCTGCTTCTGATGCACAGTAAATAATTACAAAGACCATATCCTGGATCAGGTGCATCTTAGTGTATAGACTACAGTTGTTGCTTCTTAGTGCTCTGGAGAGGTCCATGATGGCAGATTTTCCCAGTGTAATTCATCTTTTGATTCTTGATCTTCTGAAGCAAGTACTTCAGGTCCCCTCAGTTTTGGCAAGCAAGTTTCATGCCATCTGCATAATGCAGGTTGTTGATGAATCTTCTTCCAAGCTTGAGGCCACACTCAATCTCATGAAATCCAACCTCCTGAATATTTTCCACATATAGACTGGAAATTCATGGAGACAGATCACATCCTTGATTCACTTCTTTTCTAATTTTGAACCCTGCTGTTTTCTCCTGCTCTATTTTGAGGACTGCTTCTTGGTTTGAGTATAGGTTTTACATATGCACAATCAGTTTTTCTGGGATTCCCATTCTTCTCAGGTTAGCTACAATTTGTTGTGATCCACACAGTCGCACGCCTTTGCACAGTCAATGAAACACAGATAGGTATTCCTTTGGTAGTCTCTGCTTTCAGCTAAGATCCATCTGACATTGGCTATTATGTCCCTAGTGCCATGGCCTCTTCTAAACTCAACTTGTATTTCTGGTAGTTCTCTGTATAGATACTGTTCCAGTTCTTTTTTAATAATCTTCAGCAGGATTTTGCTTGCACGGGATATTTGTAATATTGTTTGATAATTTCCACATTCTGTTGGATGACATTTTTTATGTTTAATGGATACAAGCTTAGATCTCTTTAAGTCAATTGACCAGTTGTGCTCCAGACTCCTTGGTGTAACCTGGTGAACACATTCAAGGCAGTATCTGTTTGTTGAAATATGTCAATTGGTATTCTATCAATTCCTGAGGCCTTATTTTTTTGCCAGTTCTTTCAGAGCAGCTTTAATGTTTTCCTTCATCACCATTGGTTCTCAATCACCTGTTATTTCATTATATTCACATTGCCAAGTCTACTGAGAAGTACAAAGATAATGAGTAGACTAAAGTCACCTGAGGTCTGAGCCATTCTTTTTGGGCTAATTGGAGCAAGTAGGGAGAAAGGTGTTGGCGGGGTGGAGAGAGGCAGAGAAACAGAGGGGGAGGCTGTGAACGGGAGAAATGGGGAAAGGACCACCACTGCATATGCATCAAATGGGAAGGCAAGACCAATACTTAGTCTATTAGCTATGTAATCATGGAGGATCTTTTATTTGCTCTTTAGGTAAAATGCTTGCGTGCTAGATATTGTGAGTAAGCTGAGATTCCAAAGTAAGACAGCCTAGGAAGGATTTGCCATCCACTTCTGAAATAAAAGGCTTTAGAAAACCCTGTAGACAATAGAAAACTAACAAATATGGCACTGGATGCTGAGACTCTCATGCTGGGAAACACAAAGGAGGAGGGAAGAACAGTTGCAGGCAGGCAGTAGTGATTGGAACATGGAATATGAGAAGTATGAGTGTAGAAAAATTGGACATTAATAAGAAAGAAACAGAACACATAAAGATTGACATTGATGAAATGAGATGGATTTAAATGGGAAATTTTGAATCAATCATGTTATTTACTATTCCAGAAATGAAAAAGTAAAAAAGAACAAGTCACATTGTCACATTCATAGTTAAAAAGACTATTTCCAGATTCATCTTGAAATACAATGTTGTGAGTGACAGGATAATATCTAAATGCATACAAGGAAGACTTGATAAAACCACTATCATTCAGGCATGTATACCAACCCAACATCCAGAGCCAAAGAGGAGAAAATGGATGATTTCTACCAACTTGGCAGTCAGAAATTGACCAAGCACCTAACAAGGATGCATTAATAATACTGGGTGACTAGCTGGGAACAAGAAAGAAGGATCAGTAGTCAGAAAACATGTCCTTGGTGACAAAAATGAGGCTGGAGATAGAATGATTTCAGAATTTTGTAGAATCAATGATTTATTCACTGAAAAACCTTTTTATAAGAAGCATAAACAGTGACATGTACATGGACTTCACATTATGGTTTACACAGCAATCAATTTGATTATATCTTTAGAAAGAATTGTTAGAGAAACTCGGGATGAGCTATGAAAACTAGGCCAGGTGCTGACTGAGAATCAGACCATCAACTATTCACATGCAAGTTCAAGCTGAATCTAAAGAAAATTTAAACAAATCCACAAGGACCAAAATTTGACCTTGAGTCTATCCTACCTGAATTTAAAAACCATCTCAGGTACAAGTTTGAGGTCTTCAATACTAACGTATGAAGATCAGGCAAGCTGTTGCAAGATATCGAGAATATCATCCATGAACAATGGAAAAGGTCTTTACAAAGACAAAGGAGGAAGAAAAGACCAAGGATGTCAGAAGATACTGAATATTGTACTAGAATACCTAGAAGCCAAAGCAAATTGAAGAAATCAAGAAATTAAGGAGCTGAACAGAAAATTTCAAAGGGCAGCTCAGAAAGACAAAGCAAAGTGCTCTAGTTACATATACAAAGAGCTGGAGTCAGAAAATTAAAAAAGGAACTGACTCACTTGGCATTTCTTAAGCTGAAGGGACTGAAGAACGAATTCAAGCCTCAATTTGCAATACTTATGCATATTATGGACATAGTATTGAGTTATTCAGGAAGCAGCAAAGGAAGATGGAAGAAATACATAGAAATACTTAAAAATAATGTAAAATAGAATGTATATGAATGAGTGTATGAAATATAATGTAAATGAAAGATAGTATAAAACAATGTATATGAATGAAAAAAAAGTTTGTGTTTTTTCGCTGTTGTTTTGTGTCATTGAATCTTTTATTACTTATAGCCAAAACAAATTAAAATAGGTGACCAAATGGTAAGGAGTTGTGCCACCAGCCCAAAGACACACACACAGTCAAAATCCACCATTTGCTTTGTGGAGAAGAATGAGTGGGCCACCTCTTTCTGGGTGATATACTGCCTGTCTGAAAATTTTCTGGATGATTAGCCATGAGTTGATTCCAACTTGACAGCACATGACAACTTATTAGTAGTCTTCTTTTAAGACATATAACAGTTACCGTTTTCCTCTATTGTAGACACAAGTCCAAACAATCGCAAGATAGAAACAATTTGTTTGCTTCCATATGTAGAAGTTATAATTAAACTGCCACCCTTTAAAAACAGTCTTGTTTTTAGCCCCACTTGTAACCACCCTTTATAATATGTATACATTGATTTTAAAATGAGTTCAAACATTACCATCAAACACATCTTCATTTTTGGATTCCAAGTAAGGTACTCGATTAAAAATGGCATCTTTGCATTTTTCAGCACTACCATCTTTTTGGATCATATCGACAATTTCACTGACCCATGTTGTGCCTGTAAAAATCAATTTAAAATTAGTTATTGTGTGGAGCTGACATCGGGAATACAAAATTTATAGCTAGATATATTCGGAAGACGTCATACATTTCTAGCTCAGCCAACAATATTTATTTGTTTGTGTCATAGGTATAAACTTTAGGGAATAAAATAGGCTGGTAATATACTTCTTTTCTCTATCTATGCCCACGTAACTCTGGATTTATGTTGAGGTATTAGCAAGAAGGTGATACTATAACCATGAATTTGTTACTTACCATTCAAGGTCATTTTTTAAAATCATTTCCACCTTAAAAAGGAGCAATGATGACATATAGAAGATACTTACCAGATCTGGGGTAGGTTGCAATAACTATATCATCTGGATTTGCCTGGAATGCTTGCACATTATCCCAATTTTTTAAAAAGCTTTCATATATTAAAAGTCCACGGATACTGCAAAGTTTTTCAACAGCAGTAGATGTGGAAGAATCCATCATGAACTATAGTAACTGAAAGAAAGAAAGAAAGCTAGATTTTTATACTTTATGTGTTGTTGTTGTTGTTGTTATGTGTCACTAAGTTAGTACCAACCAACTCATAGCTTCCAGCGACTTTTCAGAGACAGTAAATCGCATTGGAGGAGACTGCCCATTCTCCTCCCTCAAAGCTTTTGGGACTGCAGCACAGCTTCTTACCACTAGACCACCAGAGCTTTAATTTATTAATCTATACAAATATATCTACAAAACAGTGAGATACAAGCCATGAGAGTATAATAGAGGAATGATGGTGCTTTTGTTTACTGTTATCCCAAAAGTTATCTGAAAAATTATTTTGTTTATGCATTAGTGACTATTGTGGATTTTTAGGGAATTGATAAAGTGTTTGTGCTTTCTAGTGAATTTACCTTAAAGATTATTCAAGAGGCTGGAGTTTATGAGGAGAAATGTGGCATCAGAATTGGAAGAAGATGCATTAACAAACTGTATTATGCAGATGGCACAAACATGCTTGCTGAAACTGAGGAGGATAAAAAGTGCTTGCCACAAAAGATCAAGGACTGTAGTCTTCAATATGGATTGAAACTCAGCATAAGAAGACAAAGATTCTTACCTGTGGGTCAATTGTCAGCATCACGATAGATGGAGATGAGATTAAAGTTGTTAACATTTTCAGCCTGCTTGGCTCTACAATCAATATTCTTAGCACCAGTAGTTAGGAAATAAGAAAATGAATTGCATTGAGGAAGTCTGCTGTCAGTGACCTCTCTAAAGTGCTAAAGAGCAATGATATCAGTCTAGAGACTGAGGTATACTTGCTCCAGGCCGTGGTCTTTGCAATTACTTGCTATGTGTCATTTTATATCATTGCATAATGAAATGGAAGTATGATTCATGTGTTTGTTTTTAACTAAAAAATGGCTTAGTGTGTGGTTTAGAAACCTAACAAAACTAATCATGCATCTTTTTACTATGGAGACTCTTAAATGAGGGAGCAAATCCTGATCTCTCAAGGAAACCTTATCTCTTTCAAAAACCTCCCTTTGAGATGTTTCCGATGTAATTTTATCAAGAAAATTAAATTACAAGTCCTAAAAGAAAAGAACTGGCTTTATTAATTTGTCAGCTTTCTTCACAAACCTTCTTGCTCCCACAAACCAACTCTTTTAATAGCAGAAATAGATCCTATCTATAAGGAATGTGAACTGCTTTTCTGGTGTTCTGCCAAGTTTCTAGGAATTGGCTTGCAGTCAGCTGGGAGTAGCTGATGTATACTGGCTGAATTCTAGCTCTTCCTTCATTATTAATGTTTGCCCTTGGAGGAAAACTAGGTATCATATATTAAAATAAATTGTCCTCATATAATGCCTTATAGTAACGTTTCTCAAATCAAGATGTCTAGATTCACTCATTAGCTGTTCTCTGTCTTCGCAAAAAGTGTATTTCACTTTGACAAGAAGTATCAATTTCATTTTCTGAATACATAGATCACTGTTATCTAGTAGCACCAAGTACAATTGTGATATGATTTGTGGAGTTCATTAAATTTAGAGGTATCTTTCTTCCTGTTTTCTTCTTCTTCGTTCTTCATTTCTTTCCTCACTCCTTTCTCCTCTTGCTTCACCCCTTTCAACTCTATCTCTAACACTTCATTTTACTTAGCAAACACTTTGAAAAGAATGACTACTTCATTCCTAGATTCTGTGATAAATACTGGAAAATCAGGTAAAGATAGAGACATAAGACTTAGGCCAATATTTGTTAGTTATATTTCTTAGACTTAGACTTATATTTCTATGGAAAGGTTTTGCTGCTTGGGTGTTTGCTGGTCAGACATAGAAGACCACAAGTGAGAACAGCAATATTTTATTTGGGGCTTAAAAACCTTACTCTGTTCTTCACAGCCCTGAATTTGAGGGCTGTCATTCTAGCTTTGTCTTCTCAGATAAATGTTTAAAAGCGATATATGATAAGTTATTATGGTTATCACAAGAGTCCAGAATTAAGGTTGCATAATGGAATGTACTCGGGGTTGAGGGGGAAAGAGGAGGAGAAATTGTATACCAATAAAGGAATTTTTCTTTTACTTTTCAAAGAGAAGAGCGAACTGGGGGGAGGGGTGGGCAGGGAGAAAAGTGCAACAATGAATGAATAGAAATCCAAAATCTGTGTAAATGTTCACTAAAATTAATAAATTTTTTAAAAGAGAACAGATTATATATGTAAAAAAAAAGTGTTAGCAACTTCATTTCTACCAGTCCCTAGGGATACAACGATTAGCCTGCCCAGCTTCTAACCAACAAATCGAAGGTCGAAGTCCACCCCAGAGATACCTAGAAAGGAGGCCTGGGGGTATATTTCTGAAAAATAAGCCATTGACACACAGGGGTCATGCGTTATGAAATTGAACAATAAGTGGTTTATAGACAACAGAGGGTAGGAAAGATGAACTAGCCACTTATGTAATTTCCTCAGTGAATTCTTCTGTAAATAATGGTTAATTATTTATCTTCATATAAATGGGTATAATCTCCTAGCAATTATTATGTAGGCAATATTCTTCTTTTGTCTGTGTATGTGTGTATGTGTGCATGTCTACTGTTACTATCAAGTCAACTACAATTCATAATGACCCTATAAACAACAGATCTCAATCTTGCCTTTTCTGTGCCATCCTCACCGTCTTTGATACCCATGAGCTCATTGTTATAGTCACTGTCAGTCAACTTGGTTGAGAATATTCCTCTCTTTCTCTAATGCTCCACTTTTCCCAGCATGATATCTTTTCCCAAGAATTGGACCCTCTGAAATATATATATACACACACAGACACACACACACATATTTATTTATGTATACACACACACACATATATGTGTATATATGCATATATATATTCTTTATCTCCATAAAGACCCTCTCTTTTGCTAATGCATTAAATAATTTTTAACATTTCTAGAATGTGTAGAGAACTTATTCTCAAGCTGGATTTGTGTTTGTGGTCTAGAAGTACGTCAGTAGAAATATCATGATACAAAAAAAGTCCAGATTGATCAAAGTTACTAAAAGCAGAAACTGTGCTCATGTATAGCATTTTATCCTATATCTCACAGCACTTTCTCTGTCTCAAAGAACATGCTCAGAAGAATTTGCTAAATTTTAATTTCGCAATCTCTACTCAAGATTTATTGATAAAAATGACCAATAAACTAGTAATCATTACCTACTTATAAACAAGAACCTTGAACTTCTCTGTTACTGCTGAAGTTTCTTAAAGTAACAGTAATATTTGCGAATACCTTTGTAATAGTAGACCATTTGTATTACACAGGCATGAGCACAAGAAATAAAAATTATTTCTCCCTTACTTGTTATATATATTGTAGAAAATCCACAAAACTCAAGCATATAGAATTTATAAGGTAGCTACAATATTATATACTAAAGTTAAACAGGAAGCACAAAGTAAATGAAAGCTAATTTTGATAAGTGACAAATGGTTTAAAATACTATAAGAAATTTGTATCATTAGGCAAAATAATTGTTAATAATAAAAAAATTGTTAAAATAATTTTGTAATATATAGTTTATATACCACATTTTCTAGATCTTAAATCTGAAGTAATAAAAAAATACAACCTGATTAGATGATCCTGCGAAAGAAACTGAGTGCTCTACTTAGCTCTTTTCAGATTCCCACACAGATTGTAGGCTGCAAAAGGAGATAAGAACCACTTGTGCATTTAGAATGTTTCTTATATTTATTCTGAATGACAGGAAAGGAGGCGGAGATTGTATGTTGGGCTTGGCTTAGTAGAGTTCACAAAGCAGTGACATAGTACAAACATAAATAGAGTCAGTTCCCCAACTCAACTCCACTCCCCAGGATATAAAAATCTGATTTTCATACGAGATATAATTATAAATAAATCTCTTATAAAGCTTATCATAGCAAACATTTGTAGTCCATAGCATAATTTTTCAATGATAAAGGACCATTATTCTGTGATATACTTAAAAATATTATCACAAACAATAATTATTATTACTGTCCTATTTGATCAAAATTCTTAGTGTATCTTGAAATGTTTATCATCTTTCATGCATAGAAAAGTACATTATATAATATATTAAGAAAAAAATTGACAAACATACCTAAGAATTATGCCTAACTGGGCTATACGGAATATTTGCTATGGGTTTTCTAATCATGTTTTCAAGGCTGCATGTATTGGAGGAGATCTCCAATGTTCTCCCACATCATGAGGAAAAAACATTGAATATACAAAGACTGTCAAAAGAAAAAAAACATTCTGTCCTGATAGCCATGCAGGGAGAGTTCTTTTTAGGGACAAACCTGGTGACAATTATCTTACATTTGTCAGCAAGCTATCAAGTGAGGTCAGTCCTTAGAAAAAGACATCATGCTTGGAAAAGTAGACAGTCAGAGTGACAGAGGATGAATCTTTTTAAACAAGAAGCCCTAATAGTAGTAACTACAAACAAGGAAGTTAAACACAGCAGAAATTGTGAAGATGTCAAGGACAAGACAAGGCTTTGTTCTGTTTTGCTTAGGGTTACAATGAGTCAGAGTTGATAGGACGGCACCTAACAACTATAACAACAATCAAGGCTGGGTAGGATTACACATATGTGTAGTGTTTATGATCCACAAAGGGAGTGAAATAGCTTGAAAAAATGTAAACAATATAAATGACAATTTTTGGATGGGATTAGGAACATGTAATTCATGGAATGCTATTTCGGGACTTGGTCATCTGTGAGGCTTAAAATAAGTTAGCCTAGAGGCAGAAAATTCTTCCAGTCAGTCACCCAGATGGCCAGACAACTGTCTGATTCATATACTTTGCTCATCTCACATATTTTGGGTATGTTGCTTAAAAGGTAGAAAAGGGGACTCACATTACCTTCAAGAAAAAAGAACCAAAGAATGTAATGAGTCTTTGGAACTTGAGATTCCTTTGTAAACCAGAGAGAAATGGATGATACAGGATTACTCTGCAGCAGCTGTGACAATCAGAGTGGTGACTGTAAGGTGATAGAGAGCCAGAGATAAGTATGAAGCAGAGATACGGGTTCCAAACCTGTGCATTGAGTTTGGAGTAAGAAAGTAGAGTAGTTGTTGAAGTCACTGCCTTTGGACACTTGTCAGGGGAGCGAGGGCTGCCAAACCACAGAACTAGCATGGGATCCTGTTAAGGTTTACTGGGACACATAATTGACAAAGTTATGAAAGATTTTTTAACAAGTTCCTGAACAAGGCAAAAGCTAAGGTCATAAGGCCGAGGATCAGAGAGACATCTTTTAGGCACGAATGGCATCCACTTCCTAAATAACATGCGTCCAGAAACTCTATGAACTAAAAAAAATGTGATAGTTGTAGAGGGGCTTCGGGCCTTTTGTTCATAGGGTCACTATGAGTCGTGCTCAACTTGAAGGCAATCAACAAGAAGAAGAAGAAGAAGAAGAAACTACTATAATTGAAGAATTGTTCCCCATGTATTCCTCAGTCTGAACTGTAAAATGTTGCTTTCTTAATAATACCCAAAATTGTGAGTACTTTCAGTGAGTCCTGTGTGGTATTGCAACCATCTTTTGTTCCTGGTAGAGAATCAAGGACAGCCATAGGAGAAACAAGAGATTGCGTTTTAACTTAAGAAGAAGTTATATAACATGAGATCATGCCTGACTTCCAAAGAGTCAGAATGGTGCTGCTGATGCTATCAATGGGAATATTTTTCCCCCTTTTGGAGTTAATAGTGGTCGGTTTCTGCTGCCTGCTCCATTTCTTGTTACACCATTTTCACAATAAATGTTCAAATTTACTTATAGATTTTATTTAAACCATATTTAGAAACATAACTAATTCATGATACAGATATTATCTCTACCTATCTAATCACGCAGACATTCAGAGGTGTGAGAAATCTTGGTTGTAGTTTTAATTCTTGGGCTCAAACTTGATTTTCTAAATCTGTAGAAAGCCACCAGGGGAGTGGGAAAAGAAAGAAAGGAAAAGAAGAAAAAGAAAGGAAAGAGGCCTGAAGCAAAACAGGAGGGAGCTTGGGAAGGGTAGTCCCTTCCAGGCTCACTGTTTAATTATAGTATGGGTGGGGCTAAACTTCAAAAGAATAAACTTCGTATAGGAATGAGAGAAGAGAAGGAAGGGAAAAGGAAGAAACACAAGGGCTGTCAGGATCCTAGATCCTGACATACAACTCAATTTACTGAGACCCACTAAAGAAGTCTTTGTAGTAATTGGTGGTAACCTCATAGGCCACTGAGAAACACCTATTGCAATTGCTTTGCTTTTTAAAACTCTTTTGCAGCTTCAAAAGACAAATATAGATGATGTCTCTTTGCTGCCAGTTACCTATTTAATGATATAATATGGGTATTTAAAATGAAAGGAGCCATTGACAACATTGAGATTTAAATAAGAAATAAAAAAAAATTTCAACGGCTTGTAGAATTTATGAATCCTCCAATTTTTTTCCTCTTCGTGTATCTGCCCTTACTCTAAGCTAAGGAAATTCTTTCTGACTTCATCCCTCCTCCCCTGTTATCAACACTTCCAACCCAACTTAGACTGGTTGCTTTTAAATTTGCCTCTCAAGTATACTGTAATAGAATTTCTTTTGGCTGACTTTCCCTGACTCTTAGAGGCAAAACTGCTCCCAGTATTCCCATCAAACCCAAACTTGCTCTTAATTTTTTCCCTCATTTATATAGAGAAATTTCTAATTCCAGGCCCACATGTATCAGATTAAAGCTATATGTGGAATATTCACAAGGGAGTTCTGGTGCTGTAGGCCATTCATAGAGAGTTGTGCTGCTAATCCAAACCTCTCTGGAGGTTTGAATCCATTTGTGGCTTTATAAGAGGAAGGATGGATAATTTCTTCTGCCAAAATATACAACTTCCAAAAATTTTCTGAGGATCAGTCATGAGTCTATTTTGTTTGAATGAAAATTAAGGGTTTTTAAAATTTATTTAACTTACAGGAATTTCAGATCTCTAGTGGCCTTGTAGCAAGAAGCAGTACTGCAAAACCGAAGGCCACCAGCTGCTCCATGGAGAAAGATGAACAACCTACTCCCTGCTATTAACTGCCTCTGAAAACCCATCCAAGGGTCAACTATGGGTTGATTCTGACACTACGGTAGACAATACAACAATACGGATTTCAGTGACTATAACATTCAGAAGTAGATCCCTAGACCTTTCTTTTGAGGCACCTCTATATGAAACAGAATTGCAAATCTTTGCTTCTTAGAAGCAAAAATGGTGAGACTTTATCTCACACATTTGGGCATTTATCAGGAGGTATTGGTTAACAAAAAGGGTATCATGTATAGAAAAGTGGAGAATCACAAAGGAATCATTAAAAAAATATATTCTATTGTTCAATGACACAACCCTGCTTGCTGAAACTGAGGCGACCTGAAGAGCTTGCTGCAAAAGGTCAAGCACTGCAAACTTCAATATGTATTGAAGCTCAACATCAAGAAAATAAAGATTGTCACCACTGGACTAAGATTGAGACAGTTAACAGTTTTAATTTTTTTGACTCCACAGTCAACATTCTTGGTACCAGAAACCAGGAAATCAAGAGACAAATTGCACTGAGAAAGTCAGCTGTTAGGGACCTGTCCAGAGTACTAGAGACATCAGGCTGAAGACTAAGGTGCACTTGATCCAGGCTATAATTTTTGTAATTGTGTGCTATGCATCGGAGAGCTGGACAGTTACTAGGGATGATAGAAAGAGCATTGAAAAAAAAAAAGATGAAAGAGAATTGATGCCATTGAGCTGTGGTGCTGGAGAGGAGTGTTGAAATACAATGGACTGCTAAGGGAACAAACAGGTTTGTCCTGGAGAGGGTGAAGCTGGGCTGCTCCTTAGTGTCAAGGATTCTGAAGCTTTGTCTGACATAATATGGGCATGTTGCAAGGAGGGACTATTCTTTGGAGAGGGACATCATATTTGGGAGAGTGGAGGGGTGGCACAGGAGAGGAAGACCCTCGACGAGATGGATCAATTTACTGACTTGGGTAGTGGGAGTAAATGTGTCAGAGGTTGGCACAGAATAGAGCAGGGTTTAAGGTTCTTGTACATAGGGTCACTATGAGTAGCAAGCGACTTGACAGCACATTAACAACAACAACTACTACTACCACAACTATATTGTTCATTAATAACATATTTCTGGCACTAACAGATACTGAGATGTAATGAAAGAGTAGTGCTGTCAATTTGATTGTGCCAAGAAATCTGGAGAACAACCACTTGGCCAACTGACTGGAAGAGATCTATATTTGTTCCCATTCCAAAGAAGGGTGACCCAACAGTGTGTGGAAACTATAGAACACTATCATTGATTTCACATTCAAGCAAGATTCTACTGAAGATTATCCAAAAACGACTGGAACAGCACATCAGCAGAGAACTGCCAGAAGTCCAGGCTGGGTTTAGAAGGGGTTGTGGTACTAGGGATATTGTAGCTGATGTTAGATGGATCTTAGCTGAAAGCAGGGAATACCAGAAGAATGTCTATCTATGTTTCATTGATTATGCAAAGGCATTTGACTGCGTGGATCATAACAAACTGTGGCTGCCTCTGAGAAGAATGGGAATCCCAGAACATTTAACCGTGCTAATGTGAAACCTATACTTGGACCAAGAGGCAGTCATCAGAACAGAGCAGGGTAACACTGCATGGTTCAAAATTGGGAAGGGTGTATGCCAGGGACGTATCCTATCTCCATACCTTTTCAACCTGTATGCAGAGCAGATTATCCGAGAGGCTGGGCTCAGTGAGGAGAAGCGTGGCGTCAGGATTGGTGGAAGATCTATTAACAATCTATGTTATGTAGATGACACAACCCTGCTTGCTGAAACTGAGGAGGACCTCATGTACTTGCTGCAGAGGGTCAAGGACTGCAGACTTTAGTATGGACTGAGGCTCAATCTCAAGAAGACAAAGATTCTCACCACTGGACCAATTGGCAGCATTAGAATGGATGGCAAAGAGATTGAGATTGTTCACAGCTTCAGGTTGCTTTGCTCCACGGTAAACACTCTTGGCACCAGCAGCCAGGAAACAAAAAAACGTATTGTGATGGGAAAGTCTGCTGTTAGGGACCTCTCTAAAGTACTCAAGAGCAGCAGTGTCTCTCTGGACACTAAGGTGCATCTGATACAGGCCATGGTCTTTGCAATCACTTGTTATGCATCAGAGAGTAGGACAATGACTAGGGAGGATAGAAGGAGAATTGATGCCTCAAAGCTGTGGTGCTTGGAAAGAGTATTGAATGTACCATGGACTGCCAAGAAAACAAACAGATTCATCCTGGAGAGGGTTAAGCTGGACTACTCCTTGGAGGCAAGGATTCTAGGGCTTCGTCTGACATACTTTGGACATGTTGTAAGGAGGGACAGATCCTTGGAGAGGGACATCATGCTTGGGAGGGTGGAGGAACAGCGCAGGAGGGGAAGACCCTCTATGAGGTGGATTGGTTCAGTGACAGGGGTAATCGGGATGGGTGTGTCAGAAGCAGTGCAATTGGCACAGGACAGAGCAGGGTTTAGGGCTGTTGTACATAGGGTCGCTATGAGTCGCAAGTGACTCTATGACACATAACAACAACAACAGCATTATTGTCAGTGGTTTGACAGTTATATGATACTGTAATTTGGTAGTTTTGTAATGACACATATATTCTCAATCTTATCATTGCATGTGGTTATTCTCTTATCTTCATAAATTAAATTTCCACATAACAGCCTGGTCTTTGGAAACTAATCATGCCAATGAGCAAGGAATGGTTGTATTTCAGTAGCCTAAATGTTTCCAACTCGAATACTATTCTATTCCTCTAAATCATTAATTTCTAAGTAAAGGTTTAAGTATACACTTGAAAAAACAGGGAGTAGGGAGGCAGGAATGAAAAATTTCATATGTTGTTTGTTTATAAGAATTTATTCCTTCTTTAGTTGCTTCCTGTAGTTGGAATAAAAGTTTTTGTTGTTATGTTGTTATGTGTCATCGAGTCGCTTGCCACCCTACGTATAAGAGCCCTAAACGCCATTCTATCCTGTGCCAGCCTCCCCGTCTGAAACACACTTATTCCCACCACTACAATCACAGAATTGATCCATCTCATCAAGGGTCTTCCACTCCTGTGCCGACCCCTACTCTAAATAATCTTACACTTATTTTTTACATAAATTATTTAACTTACTTTGTCCCTTAGAATGTGAATAAATATAACATACGCCATGTCTAAGTAGAAACTTAAAATGATTTTGTTTTGCTTCTGTCACACTTGTTCCTAGCTTCCATCATAAAAATAGAATGTCCTTGGTTGCAGCAACTCTAAGCTAGGCTCCAATTGAGTCATCGTTTAGTTGTAACCTTCAAGTTATAAAATCTAAAAACATAAATTTTTTTTTCACTTGACTACAATTTTGTGCTTGGTTGTTCCTTCAATAAATGCTCACAAAAAAAGGAAGAAGTCCTAGAAAATAAAACCACACTACAACTAGCTCAAAATTCTTTGATGACCCCAATAAGTCATCTATGTCTCCTGATAAAAATGTGTGGATGTGTTCCTTATTCCTATGTCATGTAGGGTATGACACATTAATTACTTTCCTCAGACTAGCTGGCCTTGTCCTGTGTGACCAGATGGCCTTGTTTTGTGTGACCAGCTGGCCTTGTCCTGTGTAAATAATAATATGTATCTGTTTTCCATCTGAAAAAAAAAACACAACCAGTTAATGACACTATTATCTGGGTTACTTGGGGTTTTTTTTCAGATGGAGAATAGATAAATATTTCCTATATTATTTCAGAGAGCATAACTCATGATAGCATTTGAAATAATGTGAATTTTTTCATAATACCTTCTTAAATATTTACAAGATACTTATTAGTAGACACTACTATATGGCAATGGTGACAAGAGAGTCTTGACATTTTTATTATTTGCATTAAAAAAATTCTTCACATTTACTGGGGGAAAGGGCAACAATTGTGTTTTCAGATTTACCATTTCTATGTATTAATAATTTACAGATTATAATGTGCATGAAGAGGAGATCTGATGATTATAGGTAGGATGGCTTAAATGACTAAAGTAACTTGAGTAGGTGATACAGCTGAGATTTTAGTTCTTGTCAACCTGTAGTGACGCTGGCAGGACCAAGATGGCTCCTTTTCTATTATGTCTCTTGCTATTTGAGATGGCAAAAATAACTGAGAGTTGACCTGAATCTCTTTCCATGTGGCCTCTTCACACTACTACTTTGGTTTCCTTAGAGCCTGGTGCCCAAAATATGGGCACGTTGCTTACACAGAAATTGTATAGTATCAGACATATGTAATCTTTCCTGAACTAAACTGGCCTTAACAAAAATTAAAGATGAAAACTTTGTTGCTCAGTATATTCTTCTACCTCTATTGTCTTATCATAATTGTCATTGCCTTCATTGTTTTTGTTAAGGCTGTTGATTCTTCTCCTGAGTATGCATAAATAACTAATACTCTGTAGAGTTAAATTCTAATGGCTACAAGATAAAGAGAGAATGTAATAACCATTCAAACTTTTCTGGGTCCTTTTTTTTTCCCAAAGAGTAGCCCTATTGTTAAACACAGGAAACAGATGTTGAATCTGTTTAATGTATTTAAGATGTTTAACATATTGAGAGAGTAGTTCTGGTGACCTAGTGACAAGAAACTGCACTGCAATCCTAAAGACACAGTTTGAGACCACCAGCTTCTGTCTGGAAGAAGGGTGGACGGTCTCCTTCCATGTGATTAACTGTTTCTGAAAATCCACCAGAGGGTCAGCTATAGGTCAATTCTGGCTCAACAGTACACAACAAAAACAACAATGCATTAAGAACATATAATTTAATCGTTTGCAGATAGACTGAGAATTTTCTACATTGATCCTGTTGTAAGCTCTCAGTTTTAATTCTTGAGAGTAGTGATAAAATAGTTCTTTCATTGTTCAAAAAGTGCATTACTTAAATGGGTGACATAGACATAGACAATTTTAGTTGAATCCTATTTATCTAAATATTCTCCTTCATATCAGAGCATACAATTCCTACAATCCATGCGTGTGTGTTTGTTGAAATGTGATTTTGCAGTTATTCTCACTAAGAAGTGCAGCCCATTCTTCCACTTCATGAATCTGGCATGTAGTTTTTCTTGGATGATGAAACAGCAGCAAGCACATGCAAGAAGAAAACGTTAAACACATTTGCATATTGGGGCTTGTCCCTTTTTGGTACTCTTGGAATCAGTCCTAAATCTTGAGCAAGTTCAATCCAGCCTACTTAAAAATGAGCAGACACTTAGAGAAAGAAGAAAAGAGCTCCAGTATATAGTTAAACAGTTTCCAGGCTACTTATACACTTTACTAAATCACTTTTATAAGAATTTTTTTTAGTCACTTAGAAAGGAATTTTGATGATAGATAGATAGATAGATAGATAGATAGATAGATAGATAGATAGATAGATGATAGATCTATAGAGATAGGTCTATAGAGATAGATATCTTCTGCCTCATCATTTATTATCTTTCAAAGAAATTTGTTGCTGTGTTCTAGTGAGCGGACTATGACTTATTGCTAACTTATGAACAATGACTCTAACTATGCCCTATCCTGAGTCAACCTCCCATCTATGACAAAACTGACACCATTGTCATGGTCACTGTGTTGTTAATCCACCTCAACCAGAATCTTCCTCTTCAGCACTGACTCTCTACATTTCTAAGCATGATGTCCTTCTCTAAGACTGGATATTCCTAGAAATATTCCCAAAGTATTTGAGTCAGAGCTTCAAAATCCTTGCCTCCAAGGAGTAACATAATACAATGCTCTCCAGAACAGATTTGTTTGTTCTCTTGGCAGTCTGTGGTATCTTTAATACTGTTCGCTAGCACTATAGCTCAAAGGCATTTATTATTCTTCTATTATCATGTTGTACATAGGGTCGTTATGAGTCACAGGCGACTCGACGGCATATAACAACACAACAACATTATCATTAGTCATTTTTCCTTCTCTCAAGGATATAGCAAGCAATTGAGAGGACTATGGCCCAAAACAGGTATACTTTAGAATGTGAACTGCCATCAGAGCTCTTGAACATATTGGAAAGGCCCTTTATAGCAGATGTCTTTGATTTCCTGACTGCTTGAGTCAAGAGTGTCAATTGTGGAGCCAATCAAGATAAAATCATTAACAACCTCAATCTTCTCAATCTATCATATGGATGCAGTCTTCTGGCCTAGTGGTGACGATCTTTGTTTTCTTGATGTTGAAATGCAATCTGTATTGACATTTTCAGTCCTTGACCTTCTGCAGCAAAATCTTCAAGTCCTCCTCAGTTTCAGCAAGCAAGATTGTGTCATTTCCATAATAAAGACTGTTGATAAGTCTTCCTCCAACCCTGATGCCGCATTCATCTTCATAAAGCCCATTCTCCCAAATGATCTGTTCAGCATATAAATTTTAAAAGTCTTCAGCAACAATAAATACACCCCTGACTCATTTCTTTCTTGATTTTCTACCATGCATTGTTCCTTGTTCTGTTCAGAAAACAGCTTCTTAGTCTAAGTATAGGTTTCCCATGGGCCCAATCAAGTGTTCTGGGATTTCCATTCTTCTCGATGTTAACCACAATAATTTGTTGTGATTCATACAGTCAAATGCCTTTGCATTGTCATTAAAACAGAAATAAACATCCCTTTCATAACTTTCTGCTCAGTCATGATCCCTTTGAAATCAGCTATGATATTCCTAGTGTCAGACTGTTCTAAACCCAGACTGTAGTCCTGGAAGTTCTCTGTTGATGTACTGTTCTCATCATTTGTCAGTTA
>NW_006399942.1:1547551-1552276 GCF_000299155.1 Elephantulus edwardii
TCTCCAGTCATTAGTATTCAATGCCTCAAGCCTGTTCTTGAGAAGGTTTTTCAATTCAGTTGGTACAGACTCAAGGTCATATTCTGGTTTTTGTGGATTTGTGCTAATTTTCTTTCACGTCAGTTTGAACATGCATGAATAGTTCATAGTCTATTCCATAATCAGCACCTGGCCTAGTTTTCACAGCTGATATTGATCTTCTCCAAAGATTCTTTCCACAGAAGTAATTGAACTGATTACAAAGAATTTTCCTGGTATGAATCTGATTACAAAGAACTTTACCTAGTATAAATGTCACATGTATCAAACCATGACAAATACTGAAGACTCTCGGGAAGAAGAGATCACTATTGAACTTAACGCACCTCAGAAAGGGACCTATTGTTACAAATCTTGTCAAGTTATAGTTAAGGAGTTTATTGCACACAGTTTCACTTTCCATTGGAAGGTTTGGCCTATTTATGTCATTGCCTATGTCACAAAATATGGAAGAAATTGCTATTGAGTCACTGAACAAAAGAATGCATTAGTTGAAACTCAACAGCATTAGGAGAATTCCTATGATTAATAATGATGGCAGTGAAAGAGAAGTCTAAAATGTACATAAAATACTGGTGACAATCAAGGGTTCAGGAAGTAACTAAGATGGAAAACAGCTGGCAACCTGGCCAACTAACAAGAAGAGAATCATATTTACACCCATTCTAAAGGAGGATAATCCAACAGAATGTGGAAACTGTAGAGTAATATCAATAATATTATAAATAATCACTTAATATGTGTTCCTTTAGAACGTGTACATAAATTAAGATGCAACAATTCAAGGAGAAAAGGTGATAGTGTCTGGTTTAAAATCAAGAAAGAAGTCCATCAAAGATGTTTCCAGATCTCTCCAGAGTGCTAAAGCTAAAGAGCAATGATGTCAGTCTAGAGACTAAGGTGTGTCTGATCCAGGCTATAGTCTTTGCAATTACTTGCTCTGCAACAGAGAGCTAGACAATGACTAAGAGAGACAGAAGAAAAATTGATTCATTTGAATTGTGGTGATGGAGAAGAACATCGAACATACCATGGGCTTCCAAGAGAACAAAAGGCCTGTCCTAGAAATTAAATTGTTCCTTGAAGGCAAGGATTTTGAAGTTCTGACTCACATACTTCAGGCATGTTGCAAGGAGCGACAAGTCTTTGGAGTAGGACATCATGCTTGGAAGGGTGGAGGTACAGTTCAGGAGAACGAGACCCTGGATGAGATGGATTGACATAATAACTGGGAAAATGAGGGTATGTGTGTCGGAGGTAGTGAGAGTGGCTCAGGATAGAACATGGTTTACAGTTATTGTGCATAGAGTTGTGAGGCAGAGTTGACTCAATGGCACACAATACAGCAAAATTGCCTGAGAAAATAATCCAAGAAGTTATTATTGCTAGGTGTCATCGGGTCAACTATAATCATAGAGATTCTATGAACAGCAGATCTGTACCCTGGCTGTCCAGTGTCATCTCATCATCTTTGATATACTGAGCCCATTAATATATGTTCACTGTGTCAATCCATCTTGATGAGGATTTTTCTCCCTTTCACGGACCCTCTTCTTGTCCGTGAGGTCTTTTTCCAGAGACTGGCACCTCCTAAAACATGTACAAAGTATGTAAGATGAAATTTCACCATCCTTACCTCAAAAGAGCACCCTGGTTGCACTTTCTCCAAGACGTATTTGTTTGTTCTTTTGACAGATCGTGGAATATTTTATATTCTTCTCTAGCACCACAATTTAAAGGCTTTGATTAGTCATCTACAATCTTTAACAATATTTTCATGAGATTTTGTAACAATAGGCCTCTTTCTAAGGTTAATTAATTTATATATTAAAGATTACATCTTTCTAAGAGTTTTCAGAATTTTTCATAGTTTGATGGAATTTGATACATGCAGAATTTTTGCTTGGAATAGTTTTTAAAGGGTGTTGTCAGGTCCCATCAACTACTGTTCATAGTGATCCTTTGAACAATGGATCTGAAACTTGTCCTAACCAGCACTGTCCTCATTATCCTTGCTCTACTCGACCCCATTGTTACAGTAAGTATGTCAATCCATCTTATTGAGCATAGTATTTTCTTTCACTGATCCTCTAACTTTTCCAGCACAATATCTTTTTCCAAGAATTGAAACTTCTTGATAGCCAAAGTATGTGAGACAAAGTTTCACCATCCTTCCCTCTAAGAAAGACCCTGGATGCACTTCTTCCAAGACAAAATTGTTTGTTCTTTTTCTGAAAGTCAGTTGTTATTATACTTTGGAGGAACATTCTCCTAAGTGGTACAGCACTCTTCTGTCGATATGCTGTACTGAGGTAACCTGGGGTTCCTGTGATGCTACCTGAACCTTGTGCCATTGGGGTGTCAAATGCCATAATGGTTACCCATGGTGGACAGTGTTTGGTGGAGCTCCCAGTTTAAGACAGGTTTAGAAGCAGGTTTGTCAAATACTTCCTAAACAACATGTCTCCAGAAACTCTATGAACTTTCATAAATGACAATAGTTATAAAAATACTTCAGGCTTTTTGTTCATAGGC
Organism: Elephantulus edwardii; assembly: GCF_000299155.1. Lineage (NCBI taxonomy): Eukaryota > Metazoa > Chordata > Mammalia > Macroscelidea > Macroscelididae > Elephantulus > Elephantulus edwardii. The sequence continues at coordinate 1,550,126 of NW_006399942.1, forward strand.
TTTTTGAGTCGTGCTTGATTCAACGGCAATCAGCAGCAGCAACAACAATAGTATATTTAGTGCTCTTGGCTAACAACATAATTTAAAGGCATAAAGGCTTTTCTGGTTATCCTTATTCATTGTCTAAGGTTCAGATGAATAAGAAGTAATTGAAAATACCAGGCACATCTTAGCTTTTAAACTAATTAATGTACTTGCTCTTTAGTGCTTTGAGGTTCTTGACAATAGATTTTCCCAATACCTCATGTATTTTAATTACTTGACTGCTGCTGTTGTGGGTGTTGATAGTCGGCACAAGTAAAAGAAAGTCAATGGAAATGTCAATCTTTTACCCATCTATTATTATGTTGTTTATTGGTCTAGTGATGAGGATTTTCTTTTTTTAATATAGAGATGAAATTCATATAGTCTTTTATCTTCTGCAATAACTACTTCAAGTCTTTACCTTCTTCAAGCAAGACCATGTTATCAGCTTATGAATCTTCCTTTCATTCTATTCTTTTTATAGTTCAACTTCTTGAATTATTTTCTTAGCACACAGATTGAAGAGGTATGGGAAAAGAATATAACCCTGATATGCACCTTTCATCATTTTAAACCACACAGTGTTTATGTGTTCTTTTGGAACAGTTGCTTCTTGGTTCATATATGTTGTTGTTTTTATGTGCTATCAAGTTGCCTACAACCCTTAACAACCCTATGTACAGTAGGTCTGAAGCCTGCCCTGTCCTGAGCCAGTCTCAATAATTTCGACACACCAACCACCATTGTTCCAGCTACTGTATCAATCAATACATTTTATCTGGGGTCTTCCTTTCCTGTGTTGTCCCTCTACCCTTCTGAGAATGATGTCCTGGTTTATATATAGGTTTCCTTTAAGCCCTCTTAAATGTTTTGAGGTACTCATGTCTTTCAATGTTATCCATAACTTATTATGATCCATACAGTCTAACGCCTTTGTATTCATGATTTATTGTGATCTATACAGTCAAACACACAAGTAAATATTTTTTCTGTGTGTTCTCTTCTTTCAGCCATGATCTGGCTGACATCAAGAATGATATTTCTCATTTCAAAGTCTCTTCTGAATCCAACTTGAAATTCTGGCACTGCCTTACAAATGCACTGTTCTAGCAGTTATAAAAGTGTTCAAGTCTTTCGTTCATAGGATCACTATGAGTAGTCTATGACTAGACAGCACTTAACAACAAAAACAAAAACAAAAACAAAACACAAAACAACATAGAGAGAGTTCAGTGGACCTAGTGGACATAAAGTGATGCTAACAAGCCAAAGGTAGGTGATTTTTATCTGTGGCCCTTAAGCCTGGTTTTAATTTGTTTTGATCAAACATTCTTCTAAGTGGTATAGCACTGATCTGTCCGTTTTCTGTGCAGAGGTAACTCGTGGTTGCTGTGATGCTGAACACTATGACACTGATGTGTCAAATGTATTAATTGTTACCCATGATTGACAGTGTTTGGTGGAGCTCCCTGATTAAAATAAGCTCAGAAGCAGGAGTGGCAACTACTTCCTAAATAGCTTGCCTCTGGAAACCCTATGAATTTGGAGAAACAATGAAAGTTATATAAGTGTTCAGGTCTTTCGTTCATAGGGTCACTATGAGTCATCTATGACTTGACGGCACTCAACAACAACAACAAATTTACTTCCATTTTGTGTTAAAAATATTGTTTGATAATATGAGAAGCTGGAAACGGGTAAAATAATATAGCATTAATAATGAAGGAAGACTTGTAAATAATATTCAATATGTAGATTATACAACTTCTATTCAAGAAAAAATGGTTTAAAATACTTAATGAAACTTATATAAAGTCTATAATCAAATTTATATATATGTGAAAAGAATCATTGGAGAAGCTTAGTATGAGTTGTGTAAACAATGTCAGGCCCTGATTATGGAACAAATTATCAACTACTTCAAATTGAAGCTAGAAAAAAATTTTAAAAACTCAAAATTAAGAAAATACTACCTTGAATATCCTACAATCTGAATTTAAAAATAATCTCAAAACAGGTTGAAGACATTGAACACTTACGAACAAAAAACAGATGAGATATGGGACAATATCAAGAGTATCATCCTGAAGAGAGTAAAAGATCATTATAAAAACAAAGGAGACCAGC
>NW_006399942.1:1553726-1554861 GCF_000299155.1 Elephantulus edwardii
TGCATAGAGTCATTGTCCAAAAAGAACAACTTCCTGACAGAACAATTTCAAGAGGCAACATATCATTAAGAGCCAACTATATTAAAGAAAGAAGTTCTAGCTACTCTGTAGGAATTGGGATAAAATAAATCCCAGAGAACTGATGGATTACCAATTACTGTCAACTGACTGACGCAGCCCTGGATGTGCTCACCAGCTTGTGTCAAGAATTCTGGAGGACAATGCCTGGACAATTGACTGGAAAATGTCCATGTTTATTACCATTTCCCAAAAAACATTACCCAAAAGAATGTGAAAAGCTTGCCGAAGATTATGCAAAAATTATCAGAACAGAACATCAATCAACAGAGAACAGCTAGAAATACAAGCTAAGTTTAGAAAGGGCTGTGATACTGGGGATATCATTGCTGACAACAGATGGATCTTGGCTGAAAGCAGAAACGATGTCTATTTGTCTTTTATCAACTGTGTAAAGGCATTTGACTGCATAGATCAGAAAAAATAATTGTGATCAACACTGAAAAGAATGAGGACCCCAGAAACCTTAATTATGTTCAGATAAAACCTATATCGTTTCAATATGTATGTAAAAGAAGAAAAATCTGGGAAGCTGGGCTGTCTGAGGAGGAATGTGGCATCAGGATTGGAGAAAGATTTCTCAACAACCTATGTTTTGCAGAGGACACAACCCTGCTTGGTGAAACTGAGGAGGACCTGAAGCACTTGTTGTAGAAGGTCAAGGAGTGCAGCCTGCAATATGGATTGAAGCTCAACATCAAGGAAACAAAGATTCTTGCCACTGGGCCAATTGGCAGCATCATAATGGATGGTGACAAGATAGAGATTGTTAACAGTTTTAGTTTGCTTGGCTCTACAATCAATATTCTTGGCATCAGCAGCCAGAAAATCAAGAGACGAATTACATTGGGAAAGTCAACTGTCAGGAACCTCTCCAGAGTACTGGGGAGCAATGATGTCATGCTGGAGACTAAGGTGTGCCTGATCCTGGCTATATTCTTTGCAATTGCATGCTATGTATCAGAAAGCTGGACAAAGAATGGGATGATAGAAACATAATTGATACCTTTGATCTGTGGTGCTGGAGAGCAGTGTTGAATAAACCATGCACTGTTAG
>NW_006399942.1:1556441-1559947 GCF_000299155.1 Elephantulus edwardii
ATCCTCCCTAGTCATTGTCCAACTCTCTGATGCATAACAAGTGATTGCAAAAACCATGACCTGTATCAGGCAGACCTTAGTCTCCAGAGAGACATTGTTGCTCTTCAGTATTTTGGAGAGGTCCCTAACCGCAGACTTTCCCATCGCAATACGTTTTTTGATTTCCTGGCTACTGGTGCCAAGAGTGTTGACTCTGGAGCCAAACAACCTAAAGCTGTAAACAATCTCAATCTCTTCACCATCCATCTTGATGCTTCCAATAGGTCCAGTGATAAACAGATAAAAATTGAAGTTGCCAAGGAGTTAATTTAGTTTGGATCTACCATCATCAATATGCATACAGACAACAGTCAAAAAATCAACTGATATATTGCAATGGGCTAATTTTCTGCAAAACCTAGGCCTAGAAAAGGAAGCTGTCCAAACAAACACTGCATGGTTTAAAATAAAGAAAGGCATACATCAGGGCTGTATACTCTTTCTATACCTATTCAGTCCGTGTGCTGGATATATTCAATTTTTATGCTAGACAGAATTCAAGAAACTGAAAATAACTTATATGAATGTGGCATCTGGATTGGAGGAAGATTCATCAACAACCCATGTTATGTAAATGGCACAATATTACTTGCAGAAATTTAGGAGGACTTTAAACACTTCAAGGAATGCAATCATCAGTATGTATTACAACTCAATATCAAGGAAACAAAAATCCTCACCATAAGGCCAACAAACAACATCATGACAATTGAAAAAAGAAATACTAAATTATTTCATCTTGCTTAGATTCACAATCATCAATCTTGGTACCAAGAGTGAAGAAATCAAAAGACATGTTGCATTGGCTGCCTTCAGGGAGGCTTCAAAGATGTTATACATATGGTCACTGTGATTCACCAGTGATTTGACAACACATAGCAACACAACAACAACAATAATATTTTTAATTGTGATTTTAATGAATGTTTACAGGAAAATTTTATTTTCATACATTCATTGTTGCACATTTTCCTCCCTACCTCCCCTAGTTTACTTTTCTAAAAAAAAAAATGATTGTTGTGTAATTTCCTTCCTTCCACTTCTACCCTTCCTCCATGCAGCTCTTATTCTCTATGGTTGTCCTACAAATAATGCCTAATAATATATGCCTTTTAAAGAATTATTTATCTGTTCCAATGCAGTGTTCATTATTTATTCACTCTTTACTTAGTTTCTCCCTAACTTTCTGTAAGTCTTATTTTATAACAGTGGTGTTATCTACTGTTGATCCTTTTGTGATTGAGATATTTCATTCAGCATAATGTTCTCCAGGATCACCCACATTGTGTAATGCTTTACGGTTCCCTATTTTTCAGTGCTGTGTAGTATTCCATTTTGTGAATATATCACAATTTTTCTATCCATTCATTTGTCAATAGGAACTTGGTTCACTTCTATCCTTTTGGTATTTTGACTAATGGAGCAATAAACACCCTGTTTGGGTGGCATTTCTTACTACTTTAGAGTATATTCCTAGCAGTGGAATTGCTGAGTCAAACGGTATTTCTATTTCCAATTTTTTGAGAAAGTGTTATACCATCTTCAATAGTGGTTGCACCATTTTTACACTCACAGCAATGGTGAATAAGAGTTCCAATCTCTCCACAACCTCTCTACAACAACAAGTATTTGTTGTTTGCTGATTTGTTGAACTTTGCTATTGTTATTGGGGTGAAATAATGTCTCACAGTTGTTCTGATTTACAACTCTCTAAGAGCTAGATATTTGGAACATATCTTCATGTGTTTGGCATCTGAATGCATTCTTTGGTGAAATATCAATCCATATCCTGTGTTCTTTTTGAGACTGAGTTATTTATTTTTTCTTGTTGAGGTGCTGGAGTATTCTATAACTTTGAAATATGAGTCCCTTATCAGATATTTCATTACCAAATATTTTTTCTGAGTCTCTGGGTTTCCTTTTTACTGTTGGAGATTTTATATATATGCATATATATACACAGATTTGATTCTTAGAAGGTTCAATCCACCTATTTTATTTTCTCTTGGTTGTATGATTTTCAAAATACTTGGAAGACTGTTCATATTGTGGATTAGGGCTTCTACTGTTCTTCGAAGATTTCCTCTGATAAAGCTTATAGTCCTCGGTTTTACTCCTAGGTCCTTGATCTATTTTGAGTTGATTTTTGTGTATAGTGTGAGGTGTGGGTCTTGCCTGAGCTTTCTACAGATAGTTTTCCAATTTTGCCAACACCATTTATTAAAGAGACTTTCATTTTCCCGCTTAATTGATTTTTCTGTCCTTGTCAAAAACATTATCTCTTTAAATCCTTACTCTGGATTTAAAGGATTTGAAAACTAGTGAGTAGGATCTTTAATATTTTCATTTTAACTTACTAACCAAATGACTGACCATTAGGCTCTGGTAGCCCACTAGCAAGAAGCTGTACTGCAATCCCAAAGGCCCAGAGCTGTTCCATGGGAGAAAGATGGGCAACTTCCTCCTGTGTGACAAACTGCCTCTGAAAACCTACCAGATGGTCAGATATGTTTTTGTTCTGACTCTACAGTACACAACAACAACAACAATTAAATGAAAGAGATCCATTTTGTATTCAGAGGCATCCACTTCCTCAACATCATACTTCTGAAAACTATGAGCTTTGAGAAACAACGATAGTTGTTTCAGGTCTTCAGCTTCAGGTCTTTTGTTTACAGAGTCTCTATGAGTCATACTCGACTCAATGGCAATTAACAACAACAACAACATTGGCAATAAATCTCCCTCAAAAGATGATTAACCCGAATGCAAAATTTATTAAGAAATATCATTAGTAGTGCACATGAATAAAATCTTGTTCAAGATTTTTGGAAATTAGTGGGAGTAGTACATTAACAGACAACAACCAAAATTCAAACTGGAATCAGAAAAGTAGTGGAAGGAAGAATATCATTGGTGAAATCAAATGAATTTTTGACTGAGAGCAGAAAAGAACAAAACAAGGTTTTGGGTGTTTTTTGTTTGTTTTATTGACTGTGCAAATGCAAACAACTATGTAGATTACAATCAATTCTGGGTAATGTTGAGAGAAATGAGAATTTCAGAAATTAATTGTGTTCATTTGAAATGTGTATATTTACTAAAAAGCTGCTGTTTCAACACAAAGATGATAAGGCATAATTTAAAATCAGGAAATATGTGAATTACAGTTATATCCTTTCTCAAGAACTATTCAGTCTGTGTTGTTGTTATGTGCCATAGAGTTGCCTGTGACTCATAGCAACCCTATGTACTACAGTCCTAAACTCTGCTCTATCCTGTGCCAATCTCACCATCTCTGACACACCTACCCCCACTACCCCAGTCGCTGAATCAATCCATCTCATCGAGGGTCTTCCTCTCCTGTGCTCTCCCTCCACTCTCCCAAGTATGACATCCTTCTCCAAAGACTGGTCCCTCCTTGCAACGTGTCCAAAGTATGTCAGACGAAGCTTTAGAATCCTTGA
>NW_006399942.1:1560991-1568074 GCF_000299155.1 Elephantulus edwardii
TATAGATCTCTTCCAGTCAGTTGGCCAAGTGGTTGTTCTCCAGATTTCTTGGCACAACTTGGTGAGCACATCTAGGGCAACATCAAGGGTATAGCATCAATTCCTGGGGCCTTATATTTAGCCAATTATTTCAAAGCAGTCTGAACTTCTTCCTCTATTATTAAATTCTTCTGTGTCCTCCAATCCAATCCATAGCTGAGCTAATAATATTAGTAGGTAGATTATATGAACGTGGCATTAGGGTTAAAGAAAAACCATCAAATCATATCTTCTTCATATGAAACAGCCTTGCTTGCTACAACCACAACACGGTTCAACATACTTTGTGCAAATGAAACACTTAATAACTATAGTATCTGCCTGGCATACTGTGGTCATGTTTCAAGGAGGTACCAGTCTTTGGATAGGGACATCATGCCTGAAAGGATGGAGGTATGGGGCAAATAATACTGAAAATCATCCCAAAATTACTAGAATACTATGCAGAGAGCTGCCACAAGTTTGAACTGGATTTAGAAGAGGCCATGACACCAGGGATCCTGTTGCTAATGTCAAATGGATCCTTGCTGAAAACAAAGAATATCAAAAGAAAGTCTATTTGTGCTTTTTTGACTATGCAAAGGTATTTGGTTATGTAGATCATAACAGATTATAGCTAACATTGAGAGGAATCACAGAACACTTAATTGTTATCATGCAGAACTTAGACCATGAAGCTGTTGTGAAAACGGAAAAAAGGAACACCACATTGCTTAAAATTAAGAAAGATATTTGTCAGAACTGTATCATTTCTCTATACCTATTCAAACCGTATACTGATCAAAATAGTGGACAAGCTAGACTCTATGAAGAAGAATGTGATATCGGAATTGGAGGAAGATTCATCAATAACCTTCGATATGTAGATGACACAACCTTGTTTTTGATGAAAATGAGGAAGACTAGAAACTCTCGTTGTTACAGAAGAGCAAAGAATGCAACATTCACTATGAATACAACATTCAGTTGCATCCCAATATCAAGAAAACAATAATTCTCACTTCTGGACATACAGGGGATATCAAGATATATGGAGAAAAGATTGAAATTCTCAGTGACTTCCTCTTATTTGGATTCACAATCAATATATTTCATACCAGCAATCAGGAGATCAGGAAACATATTGTACTGGGAAATTGTGCAGGAAGAGATGATATCAGTTTGAGACAGACCATGATCTTTTCAATCAGGTATTATGCTGCTGGGAGCTAGACAATAAAGAAGAATGACAAAAGAAAAATTGATACCATTGAACGCTGGAAAGCATACTTAATATTCTATAGAATGTCCAAAAAATGAACAAATATGTCTTGAAGATGGATCAGCCACTGTGCTTCTTGGTGTCAAGGGTAGCAAAACTTTGTCTCAAACATTTTTGATATGTTGTTAGGAGAGGCTACTTCTTAGAGAAGGACATCATGCTTGAAAAGGGGATGAAGGTGAAAAAAAAAAGGAAGACTCTAAACCAGATAAATTGACACTATCACTATAGCAATGGGTTCAATTATGTCAAATTGTGAAGTTGAACACAGGATAGGACAAGATTCAGATCTGTAGTTCACATGGTTGTTATGAGTCATACTCGACTAAATGGCACCTAACAACAATAACAACTACTACAATATAGATGTGAAAACTGGATCATACAGCTTCATTTACATGTCATTTTAACACTAAAATTTCACACATTTGGAAAAAAATTTAATTATTATCTAAGAGTGATTTACATAGCACAGTGAAAGGAAGAGAAAGAGTAATGGAGTTCATAAAAACAAAGAGCATTTATAACTTTCACCACAACAAGGTCAAGCATAAATTTTTATAAATTACTTCAGGACAATGGTTGGAATATGAATTTAAATTAGTAAAAAAAGTCCAAGTTTATTCTTGGACTTGATGGTTACCAGCACTTTAATATTTAATAATTCATAGTCTTTTCTATATCTTATGATCCACATGGTCAAATGCTTTTGCACAGTCAAGAAACACAAAGATATTCTTCTGGTATTCTTTGCCTTCAGCAAGGACCCATCTGACATCAGCAATAGCATCCCTGGTATCATGGTCTTCTAAACCCAGCTTGAAGGTCTGACAATTCTCCATGTCTATTCTAGTCATTTTGGGATAATTTTCAGCATTATTTTGCTTGTGTGTGATATTAATGATATTGTTTGACAATTTCCACATTCTGCTGAATTATCTTTCTTGTAAATGGGAACAAATATGGATCTCTTCCAGTCAATCGGCTGGCAATGGTCCTCCAAATTTTCTGGCAACGTCTGGTAGGCATATCCAGGACACATGTTAATTGGTATTCCATTTCTTTCTGGAGTTTTATGTTTTGCCAATGTGTTCAGTGCCGGCTGAACTTCTTCCTTAATATCCACTGGGTTTTGGTCATATGGTACTACCTGAAATATTGCAGTGTTGGTCAATTATCTTTAGTATGAGACTCCACGCATTCCTACCGCTTTCTTTTAGTATCTCCTGAATCATTCAAGATTTTACTCATAGCATCTTTCAGTTTTGCAAATTAAAGCTAGAATTTGTTCTTCAGTTCTTTGAACTTTAGTGATGCGAAAGTTATTAACTTTTTCTTTCTTAATACCAGATCTTTGCACAGTTCATCACACTATTTTAACTTATTTTCTTGATCTGCCTCTTTAAATCTTCTATTCAGCTCTTTTACCTCAGCATCTCTTTCATATGCTTTGGCTTCTTGACACTAAAGTATAGTTATAAACTAGTAAAAGGTATTTGACTGTGTGGATCATAATAATTTATGCTAATGTTGATGAGAAGGAGAATCCCAAAACACTTAATGGTATTGATAAAAAAACCTGTATCTAGACCAATTTGCTGTTATCCAAACAGAGCAAGGAAACAGCACATGGTTTAAAATTGGGGAAGGTATGCATTAAGGTTGCATCCTTTCTCCAAATCTGTTTAATTTGTGTGCTGAAAAACTTATTCAAGAAGCTGGACTCTATGAAGAAGAATGTGGCATCAGGATTGAAGGAAGACTCATCAAAAAAAACAGATGATACAACCTTGCTTCCTGAAAGTGAGAATGACTTGAAGCCCTTCCTGCAGAAGATCAAATACTGCAACTTTCAATATGAATAGCGTCAAGGAAACAAACAATCTTACCACTAAATCTATAGGCAACATTATGAGAGATAGAGAAAAAGATTGAAATTGTCAATAACTTCATCTTACTTGGATCTACAATCAACAAACATCCTTGTAATGAGAAAATAGGAGATGTATTTACTTGGAAAGTCTGTAATGAGGGATTTATTCAAATTATTGAGTATAATATATCAGCAGAAAACTGCTAGATGTGCAACTTGAGTTTAGAAGAGGCTGTGGCATTAGGGACATTATAGCCAATGTTAGATGGATGTTAGCCGAAAACAGTATCATGGGAAGGTCTATCTGTGTTTCATTGGTTATTCAAAGTCTCTGGGTGGATCACAATAAATCTTGACTAATCTTGAGAAGGATGGGAATTCCAGAACATTAACTTGTGCTCATGCAAAACCTATACTTGGACCAGGAAGTAATAGTTACAAGAGAGCAAGGAAACATGGTGCAAGATCAGGAAAGGTAAGTGTCAGGGATGCATCTATCTCCATACTTTTTCAGTCTATATGTGAAATAGGCAGGAATTTACAAGAAGAAGGTGGCACCAGGACTGAAGGAAGACTCATAAGCAACCTGCATTATGCAGATGACAACCTTGCTTGCTGAAACTGAGGACAGGAGGCATATGCTGCAAAAGGTCAAAGATCATCGTCTTCAAAGTGGACTGAAGCTCAAAATCAAGAAAACAATTATACTCTTGACTGGGCCATTGGCAGAATCACGATCGATGGAAAAGAGATTGAGTTTGTCAACAATTTCAGCTTGATTGGTTCCACAATCGACACTTTAGTCACCAGCAGTCAAGAAATCAAAAGACTAATTGAATCAGGAAAATCTAATATATGGTCTTAGCAAATGCCTGCTTTGCATCAGAGAGTTGGACAATGACTAAAAATATCACAAGAATTGATGCCTTTGAGTTGTGATGCTAGAGAGGATATGTTGAACATACTGTTGCTTGCCAAGAGAACAAACAGGTCTGTCCTATTGTTGTTAATATTATGTGCCATCAAGTCATCTGCGACTCAGCGACCCTATGTACAACAGCCCTAAACCCTGCTCTATCATGTGTCAAACTCAATGTCTCAATACACCCACCCCAATTACCTCAGTCACTGAATCAATTGACCTCATAGAAGGTCTTCCTCTCCTATGCTGTCCCTCTACCCTCCCAAGCATGACGTCCTTCTCCAAGGACTGGTCTCTCATTGCAACATGTCCAAAGTATGTCAGATGAAGCCTCAATCCATATTAAAGGCTGCAGTCCTTGACCTTCTGCAGCAAGCACTTCGTGTCCTCCGCAGTTTCAGCAAGCAGGGATTTGTCATCTGCATAACGCAGGTTGTTGATGAATCTTCCTCCAATCCTGATGCCATACTTCTCCTCATACAGCCCGCCTCCTGGATAATATGTTTTTCATGTAGGTTGAAAAGATATGGAGATAGGACGCCTCCCTGGCTTACACCTTTCCCTATTTGGAACCATGCAGTGTTTCCTTGCTCTGTTCTGACAACTGCCTCCTGGTCCAAGTATAGGTTTCGCAGTAGCACGATCAAGAGTTCTGAGATTCCCGTTCTTCTCCGGTTCCAAGGAAGAGTGAAACAAAGACACTCTTTGGAAGCAAACATTTTTGAAGCTCTGTCTTACATACTCTGTGCACATGGCCAGGAAGAACTAGCTCCTGGAGAGGACATTATGCCTGGAAGGAGCGAAAGACAGCTCAGGAGAGGAAAACCCAGGATGAAATGTATTGACTGACTCAGTGACTGGGGTAAAGGGAGCAGGTGTGTCAGAGACAATGAGATTAGCTCAGCATAAGTCAGGGTTCAGAACTCTTGTATATAGGGCTGCTATGAGTCTCAGGTGACTCAATGGCATATAACAACAACAAAAACAACGATGTCAATTTGAGAACAAAGATGCACCTAATTCATGGCCATCATCTTTTCAATCACTTGCTACACACCTTAGAGCTGTACAGTGAATAAGTATGACAGAAGAAATATTGATATCTTTGAGCTGTGGTGTTGGATAAGAGTACAAAACATTCCATAGACTGTCAAAAGGACAGACATGCCTTTGGTGAAAGCGCAGCCAGAGTGCTCCTCGGATAAAATGATAAAAATTCATCTCCTATACTTTAGGCATGTTGCTGGGAGAGGCTATTCCTTGAAGAGGGACATCATTCTTGGAAAAGTAGGCAAAAGAGAGAAATGCTCCCCCAGATGGATTGACACAGTGACTCAAATGAGTTGGAGATTGTGAGGTTGCCACATGCTAGGACAGGGTTTAGATCTGTTGTTCACATGGTCTCTATGGGTACTTAACTAGATAGCATCTAACAACAACAATATATATTCTGTCCATGAACAAATAGAGAGTCCTGTCAGAGTGCTTCTTGGAGACAAAAATAACAAAGGTTTTAAGTAACAGATTTTGACACATTTTTAGGAGGGACTATTCTTTTAAGAGGGACATCATCCTTGGATAGGTGGAGTATCTGAGAAAGAAAGGAAAACACCCAATCAGATGGATTGACACAGTGACTGGTACTATGAAATGGACTTGAGTATGTTAGATACTATGAGGTTGGCTCAAGATAGGACAGGGTACAGATTTGTTATTTTTTGGCTCTTTATATACTGTACTCAACTCAACAACACCTAACAACATCTGTGCTCTAATTTCTAAAACTATAAAATAATCCCAATATTTTTCCATTGCTATAAAAATAACTGAGATAGTAAATCAACATTAAACACAGTAACGACATGAAAGCACTGTGTGCAAGGATAGAGATAGCTGCTATTTTCACTTACTGTTTTTCTTAGAGTGTAAGATTGCTTATTAGCTACTTACACACACATTTTCTTGTCTAGTTTGTACATCTAAGGAATGTCTTGTTCTCATTTCTTCTGCAGGGAAGAGAACATAAATAGTTATATCTATTGCAAACAAATTGAGTTAGATTGCTTGTAAGTAACAGGAACTATAAATCTGTTTTATAGACGTAAACTTGGGACTCAGTTTTAGAATACAGGTGCTACTGACGTTTGCGTGTCAAGTTCTCAAAGTCTCATATGTTTTGCTTATGACTGCCCAGTTTTCCAAGTGCTTATATGGATACTAAAAAGTTTTCCTTTGTTATTTGATAGATAATTTAGTTGTGGTTTTCTTAGGGAAGCAACCACCAGGCCTATTACAAGAAGAGCACACTGAGTTCCTTCTCGTCTGAATATGGAAGCATGGAGGTGAATAAATTTTCTGTAGCCAGGGATTAAAAACAACTCTCATGAAGAATGGTCTCTGTCGACATTTGCTTTTCAATGATCCCAGGTTTGAGAATTGACAATGCACTCAAGTATCAAGTTGGAGAACATAAACACAAGAATCCTTAATAAATGCTTAGTAAATGCTTAAGGTTTGCCTTAGTGCCTACCTCTGTAAACATTGCCTTAGTGCTTCAGGGTTAATTCCAGTTTGTATCCACCTCCCTCAAAGCCTGAAATAGTAGTTGGTTTGTTATAAATATTTATTATGAAATTTGGTTTCCCGCATTTCCCCATTTGTTTTTATCATAATTATATAGTCATCTAGATGAGTACAGCTTCTTCTCTTCTTTTATTTATCCTTGTTTGGTTTTGTTGTCTCCATCCTTTATACATAAACAAACAAATATAACAAATAAAGCAAAATAAGATCACAAAAATAGTTCCAAAAATCTCCATATGACCAGAAGGATTCAGGTTGGATATTTCTTCACTATTCCTTGCGGTGCTGAGCAAGTTCGGCCCTTTTGATTTTCTGACTCCGACTCCTTCCAGATTTCATTGTAATATTTTGCTTTGTCATCCCGTGCTGCCTTTTGAAATCTTCTATTCAACTCTTTAGTATCTT
>NW_006399942.1:1587242-1588686 GCF_000299155.1 Elephantulus edwardii
GGGTACCTTTGAAAAACGCCTCTCTGTTGCTTATCTGAGCTGGCTTCCTTGTGCCCGCTTTCAAGCTTCCCTTCCGCCCAGGAGCACGCTTGTCAGGATTTCTTCCCACCAGAAATCCCGGGTACCTTTATTTAGATAATTATAATATCCAATGTCATTTGGCTGGAGTTTCTCATTTTTCATTAGCATTTAAAAAATTTAAAGTAAATAAGGCTTTTTGTAAAACTTTGAGGAGATGATATTCACCCTATCTTATCTCCCCCTTTCTGTTTCTTTCAACATACATTCTTGGCACCAGCAGCCAGGAAATTAAAAGGCGCATTGCTATGGGAAAGTCTGCTGTTAGGGACCTCTCCAAATTACTGAAAAGCATTAGTGTCACTCTGGAGAATACAGGCCATAGCCTTTGCAATCATTTGTTATGCATCAGAGAGCTGGACAATTACTATGGAGGATAGAAGGAGAATTGATGCCTTTGAGCTGTGGTGCTGGGGAAGAGTACTGAGGGTACCATGGACTGCTAAGAAAACAAACACGTTCATCCTGGAGAGGGTTACATGGGGCTGCTCTTTGGAGGCAAGGATTCTGAGGCTTCGTCTGACATATTTTGGACATGTTGCAAGGAAAATCCAGTCCTTGGAGAAGGACATTATGCTCAGGAGAATGGAGGGACGGTGCAGGAGAGGAAGACTTTCAATGAGGTGAATTGATTCAGTGACTGGAGTGATTGGGGTAGGTGTGTCAGATACAGTGAGATTGGCACAGGACAGAGAAGGGTTTAGGGTTGTTGTACATAGGGTCATTATGAGTTGCAGGTGACTCGACAGCACATAATAACAAACACCAACATTCTGTAGAGTCAGATTAGCCCTTTCTATTGTAGCTTATACTTGGGGTTATATAGAATATCAGTAATATGATTAATGTTCCTTTTTTCTAGAAATTCTTGTGTTTTCTTAGAATTATAAGCAGGAACATTATTAGTTTTAATGCTTGATGGAAGACTCATCACATTAAGAGTTTCAATTAAATGTTGACTTGTATAATATTTCTCCTGACAAAGCAGTGGTCCATTGAAAGCCTGAAAAAGTATCAATAGTATGATGAACATACTGTAATTTCTCAAATGATGGAATACAAGTAGCATCCATTTGTCATAATGCATTTCATCTGTCACTTCTAAGATTGACTCCTTTTCATAAGGTGGTATATTAATGGGACCACATTGAAGAAATCTGTGTATAATTTCTCAAACTTGTTGCCATGTAATTCCAAATTTTTTCATCATTCCATTGACAATTAAATGAGTAGCGAGATGAAAAGTCTTCACTAACTTTAACATTTCCTACTAATAATTGACCTATTTTATAATTTAATTGTGACACTGGTCCTGGAAGGCCCGAATGATCTTGAAGATGAGTGATATATACATACATACATACAT
>NW_006399942.1:1588855-1599214 GCF_000299155.1 Elephantulus edwardii
AGCATATAATTCAGCCTGTTGAACAGAAATCAAGTTAGTTTTAACTACTTTATTATCTTTACCATTTGTATAATATACATAACCATCTTATTTTCATCTGTAAAATAAGTATCTGCTTGCAAAGGTGAAGTTTTTACTTTAGTTTGTAGTATCCAATTAGTCTGTTTAATAAATTGTAATCATTTGTCTAAGGGATAAGAATTAGAGATTTTTCCTGTATAATTTGCGAAAGTTTTCTGCCAATAATCTGATATTTTCCAAAAATTATTGAACTGTGAAGATGTGAAAGGGACTATAATTTCCTCTAGGTCGGCAGCCATTAATTGTTGTAGTCTCAGCTGCCTTTTAAGGATGAGATCACAGATTTTTTCAATATATATAACTAATTTTTTTAATACATTTCTTCCCCAAGAATAACCATTCTAGAATTTTATTTTCTGGGTATAATATTCCAGTGGAAGGATGTAAAGAATGAATAACAGTCAATATTATAGATTTATTTAAATCTATGCAGTCTAATTGATTTTTGTGTATCATTTGTTCTATAATTTTAATTCCTTTTCTCCTTCAGGCATAAGTTTCCTAGAACTTTGAATATTTGAAGGACCATCTAAGATTTTGAATACATTTTTTATTTAATATGTAAAAATACCTAGACTAGGTAGCAACCAATTGATACCACCCAATATTTTTTTAAAATCATTTAGAGTATGCGAAGTGTCTCTTCATATTTGTATTTTTTGAGGAATAATTTTTGATCTTTCTAATAGGGATCCTAAATGTTTATAAGGTTCACTGGCTTATATTTTTTCAGTTGCTATTTGTAATTCATATTCCTGAAGGATTTCTGTAGCCTTATTATATAAAGTTTGTAATGTATTAGAATCAGAGCAAGAAAACAAAATGTCATCCATATAATGAATAGTTAAAGAATGAGGAAATATTTTTCTTTAAAACTCTAATGGATGATTTACAAAGTACTGTCACATATCCAGACTGTTCAACATTCCCTGGGGGAGACTTTTAAAAAAATATCTTTTAGCATTTTTATGATTATTAATAGAAAGAAGAGTAAAAGCAAATTTTTCTTTGTCTTTAGGTTGCAATGAAATATTAAAAAAACAAACTTTAAGATCAATAACAATAATTGGCCATCCCTCAGGTATTATAGAGGGAAGAGGCAGTCTGGGTTGTAAAGCACCCATAGAGTAATTGCAATATCAGCTACAAAAAGTTGCAATTTACTCTTTTGACCTTTGCGTCCTTCACATTCCAAAACATAGTCACTCTGTTTAGCTCCAGTCATAGTACCAATTCCAGTAAAAGTAGTAAACACACCTTTTAATGCTAATTCTAGGGGACAATGATGCGTAGCTACAATTGAAACATTAGCCCGATTATCAACCAAGCCTTGTAATGTATGCCCTTCGATTATAATAATCATTTGTGGTCTTTCATCATTAATAATGGTATTCCAAAAGCTCCTTGTCTTTTTATAAGGGCAGCCTTTTGCTTAATATATGGTAACAACAACAATTGAGTTATTCTTTGACATTTTAGTAAATTCTAAGGCTGTCTAGTAGATGCCATTATACTTATTTCTCCTTCATAATCAGAATCAGTAATTCCCAGATGAACAAAGATGCCCTTACTAGTTAAACTGCTTCTTCTAATAATTAACCCAACACTAATTTTTTGGAATTAGTCCATAAATATTAGTTGGTGTCGTATAAAGTACCAATTCTGGTATAAGAGGAATATTATCAGGAAGAGCTATATCTAGTGTGACAATCCCAAGGTGGCATGAAATAGGTCTGAGACATGCTGTTGCTGCTCACAGCAAGGTTGTGTTTGCTCACAGGATATTGCCAGCAGCTTGCATTGTTTGCTGCAGGCCCCAGCTGACAAGCCACCTCTGAAGTTTCCTGAGCCAGTCTTCTTACCTTGTTTGTCAAATACAGATCTACATTAATTAGTCAAATGGTATCCTTTTCCACATTTTCTACAAAGCCCTGAGACTGTGGATTTTTTTTCTTTACATCTCTACATTTCCCCCTTTCTTTCTGACAATCTCCTTTCAAATGTCCTAATTTTCCACAATTGTAACATTTGGTTTGAGACAAATTTTAAATTTCTTTCAAAGTGGCTGCTAGTAGATTGGCTTGATAAGAACAAGTTCCAATGTCCATACAAGCATGTATATATTCATCTAAGGCAGCGTTCTGAACTTTCAATGGTCTAATAGCCTTTTGACATTGGGAATTAGCATTTTCATATGTTAAAGTTTTACAGCTCATGAACCTCAGGTTGAGATACTGCTCTATTAATAGTATCTTTTAACCTAGATATAAAATCAGTATATTTTTTCATTCTCAGATTGTGTTGTTCTGATAAAGGATTGATCTCTCTTTCCTGAAATTCCTACTTTATTCCAGGCTTGCATTCAGCAAAGCTTTACTTGTACAATCTCAGCATCATCATATTTGTAACTGAGTTCACACTCCAAGCTATTGACCTTTCTTCAACAATTGATCAACAGCAACATTAAGAGGAGAATTTCTAGATAAATTAATCCTTTCACTATCTGTAGCTTCATCAGTCCACCAAGTTCTAAACTGTAAAAATGCTCCAGATCCAAAAACTGTCCTGACCATGGACTCCCAATCATAAGGAATTAATCTACATTCTGTAGCTAATCCTTGTAATATGCCCCTTACATAGGTAGAATGCATACCATATGCAATTATGGCTTGCTTTTATTCTTTAATAGTCTTACAATGACTGATGTTGATACAATTGATACCCTTGGGGTTAATCTTGTTCAGGAGGCACATCTTGAATTATTACTGGAAATACAGAAGCTCCTCTTCCCCAATTAGATATATCATCTTGTTTTGCCTCTTGTAAGGCTCCAGGCATAGCTGTTTAAGGCTTCGTAAATGTAGTTCTCCCAATGGAGCTTGATTCATATCATTAAAAAACAAATAATCTGGAACAGTTGCTGTTGATGGAGCTATATTTTTATTTTGGTAATATATTTCATTATATTGTAGAGCCCAATTTGTCTATATTATTAGAAAGCTCTAAAACGTGTTACTTAATTTCTCATTAGGACTATCATTCTGGGTTTTATTGCTCAATTCCTCCAGAGTTGAAGGTAGAGAAAATGTATCCTCCTTTGTATCAGATTCACTGTCACTCTCTTCTGAAGAGATATTTTCTTCTAATTTTTCAGACATCTCCTCTTCAGACGATAATGGTTTAAAGATAATGAAATCAACTCATGTAATTACCAAACTGAAACAGGAATCACATCTCCTTCTTGCTGAGCTCTTTGTTAAGCTTGTATAGCATCTTGCCAAAATTTTGAGTTTAACTGTGTTCTATTTATCTGTTTAAACAAGATAAATTTATCTGTTTTTCTGCACATACTGAAACAACTGCAGAAATAGCCTTTCTCTTACTCTGAGCCCTGAGCTCTTAAGTAATTCTTTAATTAATGTAATATACTGAGCTTCAAAGGATGAACTGTTTCCATGACTCCTTTTCCCCACTTCTGCTTCTGACTTTTTAAGCAGTTTACTTCAGACAGAGGGTGGGGAAAATCCCCATGATTGTTTTTTCTAATTTGTCCCATGAATTTCTCCTTCACGCGGTGAAGAAAAACCTCCTAAATTTTTTCTACCTCTATTCCTAAATTTCTAGCAAAATTCAGGGTTTGAGACTGTCTTCATGATCCTGCCTTTAATTTTCCTGAAAGTTTCTCTTACCTTGACCAAATTCCCTTTTGGTTTCCTGTTGTCTGCACTTAAAAAGACAGAGAGAGAGACGACCACCTAGTCTCTGTTCAGGTGCCAGATGTTGCAGACTGAGGCTAAGTATGTTAATAAGTATTAATAATGAAACAGAACACCTACTTCAAATCTAAAAGAGTGACAGTGAGAACTCTAGTTCTGCCTGTTGTGCTAGGTGCTTGTTTTCTTGTTGTATACATAGATCTGTAACTTGTATGGTTTCTGCCATACTTTGGACAGGAAACTGTAGGAATAGAAGCAGAAGCTCTCCATTCTTTGTAGCACTTTGATGCCTGCCTGTATTGAATATGATTGTATGAGTGGAAGTTGCATTGTATTTAATGAGAAGAATGTGTGCTGTATCTGATGAGCAGAAGTGGTATTTGATGAGTAAAACTTGTACTCATTCTAAGTAAAAGATTTATTGTATCTGATGATTGTATACCTGTATCACATCTAAGAATTCACGCTTTTCTTTTGTTCATTTCATTTTAGATCATTGCTCAAAAGAACAAAAGTTCCGTTCTTCTAAAAAGTCTGTTGATGTAAAATGTTTCGATTCTTGCAAAAAGTCTGTTAGAAAAGAATTATATATATTGGCCTGTTTGTTAATATTATCCTTAGACAAGAGAATTTTTTTTATTTCAGTAAAAATTTAATCTTTGTATTTTATTTAGGTTTCAGTGAAAATATAAAGTAGCCCTTTGTACAGATCCTTAAATTATTCAGCAAGTAAAATTATTTCCCTAGAGGTCAAAGAAATTGAATAAGATCTTTACACATTGGCCTTTATATTCTATATCATAAAAATGAGAATATAGAGGGGGTTTGCTGAATGAGGGCAAAAATAAAGATGGTATAAATTTTCAAATAGCACCCAAAACAAGCCAGTGGTTTTCGATATGCCAGTGACACTTAATAGTGAAAATCGAGAATCAGTGTCACTTGCCAGAATTGAGGAGAAGCAGCTTCTTGTTGTTCTTCTTATGTGCCGTCAAATCGCTTGCAACTCATAGTGACCCTATGTACAACAACCCTAAACCCTGCTCCATCTTGTGCCAATGGCACTGCCTATAACACACCCATCCCAGTTATCCCAGTCACTGAATCAAGCTACCTCATAGAGGGCCTTCCCCTCCTGCCCCGTCCCTCCACCCTCCCAAGCATGATGTCCCTCTATAAGGACCGGTCCCCTCCTTACAACATGTCCAAAGTATGTCAGACGAAGCCTCAGAATCCTTGCCTCCAAGGAGAAGCCCGATTTAACCCTCTCCAGGATGAATATGTTTGTTTTCTTATCAGTCCATGGTACACTCAAAACGCTTCTCCAACACCACAGCTCAAAGGCCTCAATTCTCCCTTTATCCTCCATAGTCATTGTCCAACTCTTTGACATATAACAAGTGATAGCAAAGACCATGGCCTGTATCAGACACACCTTAGTCTCCAGAGTGACACCATTGTTCTTCAGTACTTTAGAGAGGTCCCTAACAGCAGACTTTCCCATCACAATACAGTTTTTAATTTTCTGGCTGCAGTGCCAAGAGTGTTGACTGTGGAGCCAAACAAACTAAAACTGTTACAATCTCAATCTCTTCACCATCCATCCTGATACTGCCAGTTGGTCCAGTGGTGAGATTCTTTGTCGTCTTGATATTGAGCCTCAATCCATATTGAAGGGTGCAGTCCTTGACACTATGCAGCAAGTACTTCAGGTCCTCCTCAGTTTCAGCAAGCAGGGTTGTGTCATCTGCATAACGCAGATTGTTGATAGATCTTCCACCAATCTTGACCCTACATTTCTCCTCATAGAGCCCAGCCTCCCATATAATCTGTTCTGCATACAGGTTGAAAAGGTATGGAGACAGGACACATCCCTGGCGTACAACCTTCCTAATTTTGAACCGTGCAGTGTTTCATTACTCTGTTCTAATGACTGCCTCTTGGTCCAAGTATAGGTTTCACATTAGCAAGGTCAAGTGTTCTGGGATTGCCATTCTTCTCAGAGTCAGCCACAATTTGTTATGATCCACACAGTTAAAAGCCTTTGCATAATCAATGAAACACAGATAGACAATTTTTTTTCACCTCATATCCTTTTGGCCCAGGCTGCTCAGAACAAGGCCAAACAATACCCCCTCAAGCAGTTATCCAGAGACTGTATAATGTATATAGGCAACCCCAATATCTTATGAAGGGTGTTCTCTTTTCTCTACCTCAGATCAGTCAAAGTGAAGGGGAGGGGGGAATCTGACGTTTCCTATTAGGTGACTATTAAAGTAACAGATTTCATTTAATAATCACTATTTTCTTAGCAGCTTTCAATATGGATTGAAGTTCAATATAAAGAAGACAAAGATTCTCACCACTTGGCCAATTAGCAGTATTGGTATAGATGGTGAAGACATTGAGATAATTAACAGTTTTAGTTTCCTTGGTTCCATATTCAACACTCTTGGCACCAACAGCCAGGAATATAAAGATGAATTACAATGGAAAAGTCTGCTGCTAAGGACCTCTCCAAAGTACTAAAGAGCAATAGTGTCACTCTGGAGAGTAAGATCTTTGCAATTAGTTGTTATGCATCAGAAAGCTGGACAATGACTAGCGAGGAGAGAAGGAGAATTGATGCCTTTGAGCTGTGGTGCTGGAAAAGAGTATTGAATGTACCATGGGCTGCTAAGAAAACAAACATGTTCATCTTGGAGAGGGTTACACGGGGCTATTTTTTGGAGGCAAGGATTCTGAGGCTTCGTCTGACATACTTTTGGACATGTTGCAAGGAAGAACCAGTCCTTGGAGAGGGATATCATGCTTGGGAGGGTGGAGGGATGGGGCTGGAGGAGAAGGTAGCTTAATTCAGTGACTGGGGTAATCTGGGTGGGTATGTAGGAGACAATGAGATTGGCAATAGGACAGAGCAGAGTTTAGGGCTGTTGTACATAGGGTTGCTATGAGTCGCAAGTGACTCGACGGCATACAACAACAGCAAAATTTTCTTTGCTAAGTGAGTAGATAGTCCAATTTTAAAATCAAGCTCTGGCTAGTGAAGTGGCCTTTATGGGGATTATTCTAAAGCAATTGCTTCACTAATGTCAGAAGACTATGAAAAGAGCAGCATAAAAATACAGTCTCTGAGGTTGAGAAGAAGAAAGCTCCAAGCCTAAAAATGACAGGAGCCATTCTGCAGCAACCAAATGGAAATTCTTCCCAGTTTTTGAAAGGCTGCACCAAACTTTCTGTAGGTATATGGATCTCCGCTCAGAAAACAGGGCTAGTATCTTAATGATTAATCTGAATTTTGTTTCCTAGAGCATCCCTGATATTAGGAGGAGATTACGAAAGATGGATTGAGCCATTGGCACAGACTTAACTAGTCAACAAGTGCATCCATAGTACTCAACAACCGAGAATGCCAAACACCTCCAGTTAATACTGTCTTTCTAAATCCACCAAACGCAAGACTATGGAATCTCGAGAAAAACCTCAAAAGGAAAAGGAGACCAAATAGACGAAGGGGTATATGTATTACAAAAATCAAGAACTCTCAAAGAAGGCCTGTCTGCCTCGGGGTGTGGGGTGGGGGCATTTCTATTCAGAAGAACCACCTTCCAATTGGAAGGATGACTGAACTTATTGATCCATCTGAAGAGGACCAAAAGGGCCAGAGTGAGAGGAAGTTCAATCTGATTTGTCAGTGACTTCTGTCATCTTCTTTGCCTCCCCTAAACACACACCAAGGACCCTAGGCAACAGTGACTATTCAGGTCTCAGAAAAACCTAAAAACCAGTTCTTCCCACAACCCTAACCCTAGAGTTTTTCACTGAGAATGAAGAAAAGGAACTCTTCCTATGCATGTCTGCCCTGATAAGATAGACTGCTTTTAAAACAAACCTGGCTACACAAGTAACTTTTTCATCTTAAAGCTCAGAATATACACATGGGAGTCTCTATAGCACATGTCTAACTAGATCTAATTCAAGTCCTAGGAAACCATAGGAAAGCCTTCAGGGTGACAATGGAAATGAAGTGGACAACTGAGCCCTGTCAGGAAAAACATCTCTAGTACAACCAGGGGTTTCTTTGGCCTTGCTCTGAGTTAAAGTAACACCAGAATAGGCTTAACTTTAAGCCCATAAAAATATTGTGCATGAGAAACTTTATCTAAGCCACTCTCCCCATCCCCTCCTCTAGTGCATCAGTAAATAACAGCTCTGAAATCCTTTTTGTTTGTAACTCACTACTTTGTTCTCTCTAAGTTTGCAACCTTTCCTTTAAGTAACCTGAACACTGGGTTTTGTTCCAAAATCTGAACCTTGAACTCAGAGATAAGACTTCCAGCTAAGGAAATGAAGATAGATGGATCCTCAAAGGTCAGCTAGCCACTGCCACTGGATTTAAATCACAAGGTGAAAAATATTCTCTCCCCCTTAATTTTCTTTATTTGTTTTACAACATTTACAAACATTTGTTAAACAAAGACTCATGTAATTTAAAATTAGTAAACTCTAGTAAATTTAGAATGGTGCATTAGCATAGTTATTTGTAACTATCTTTAAGTAAGAAAATAATAACAATTTGAGCCTTTGACCACAACAGAAAAGTTCAACAGCTGACAAAAGATATAGTATTTAAACTGTCACCCAGATAAATCATAGTAACTATTTAATGTTCTTGTGTATTAGAAAGTCACTAAAGTGTTACTAATTTGTTAAATCGTGTGGATGGGGGGAAGGAAAATAGAAAAACTTAACAGACTGTAACACTTCTTCTTTGCTTCCTGATGTTGTTTTCTAATTTGTGTCTGCATTCCTTAGTTACTAGACATCTTGCAGTCCATAGGGCAGAAAATGCCATGAAAATATCTTCTGACTAAACAAGTAGGCATGAAGTTTGAACTCAAGGCCACCAGTAAAGAGTTAAAGTGGGCTCCCCTTCCCCTTATCTCAAGGACCCTATTCAGCATGAAGTAGCCAGAGAGTCTATGCCCCTATTTCCAAATGGAGAACCCACAAATAAAGAAAGATAATACTTTTGTAAAGAAGTCCTACTCCCCCAAGAATCAATTTAAATGTTTGTTTTATGTATAAAAGACTGATCTAAAAGAGGGAGGTGATTGTGATGGGGTGGTATTAATAATTATAATTATTAGTACTATAACTTACTATTATTATTAATGTTGCAATCTATTTGTCTTATTGGAAATTGACTATGAAAAGAACCCTTTGCATTCAATAACATTTTGGCAACCACAAAGGAATTTTCAGACTCAACTGGTAACTGAAAGCAACTTTTCTTTTTGCTTGTTGGGGGATTCTGAATCTTGCGCATAGGAGGCCCACGAAAAGCAGTTATCTCAAATGTCTGAAGGGGCCATGGAGACCTATTGTCTCAAGAGAGCTTTGAAAGATCAACTCTTGGCATCCTCCGTTGCCTTCATGAATCCATACACTTTATCTGGTAACTGCACGGTTGGCAAAATTTCTGTCTGTTTTGGCCATCCCTGGGGAATGCACATATTTCCCATGTATCTGGGAGTAAGTTGACGTGAGTTGCTCACTCTAATCTGGGAGTGGGATGGATGGCATGAGCCGCCAACTCCAATCTGGGTGAGTGGGTTGGTGTGAGTTGCCCACTCCAATCTGGGTGGGTGAGTAGATGTGAGTCGTCCACTCCATATCTGTAAAAGTGAGAACAATAGCTCTGCCTGTTGCATGAGGGTCCTAGTTTCCTGGCTATATACCGAGGCCTAGATCTCTTGCACAGCTGTGCCTGTATTGATTTTTGTCATATTTTAGTCAAGAACCTGTAGGAATGGAAGCAGAAGCTCTCACTTTCATTCTTCATTCTTTGTAGAACTTTGATGCCTGCCTGTGTCAGATCTGACTGTATGAGTTGCAGTGTATTTAATGAGTAGAACTTGTTCTGGATCTGAAGAGTAGAAGTTGTATTTGATGAGTAAAACTTGTACAGTAAAGTAAAAATTGTATTGTATCTGATGATGTATACCTGTATCATATCTAAGGAATGCAAATGTAATAACATTTTTCTTTTGTTCATTTCATTTTTAAATCATTGCTCAAAAGTAAGAACAAAAGGTTCCATTCTGGTTCAAAGTCTGTTAACGAAGAATTCTATATGACTGGCCTGTTTGTTAATATCATGCTTACCCAAAATAATTTTATTTAAGTAAAAATTTAGCATTTTTATGGTCAACTGATTTTTGACAAGGAGATGAAATCAGCTAAGTGGGGAAACAACAGCCTTTTAAAAAAATGGTGTTGGCAAAATTGGAAAAATATCTGCAAAAGACTCAAGCAAGACCCACACCTTACACCATACACAAAAACCAACTCAAGGTAGATCATGGACCTAGGACTAAAACCAAGGACTAAAAACTTCATTGCAGAAAAGCTAGACACAACATTAGAAGTTCTAATCCACAACCAAGTCTGCCAAGTATCCTGAAAAACCTACGACCAGGAGAAGATAAAGTAGATGAATGGGATCTTCTAAGACTCAAATCCCTATGCACATCCAAAAACTGCTCCAACAAAGAAGCCA
>NW_006399942.1:1602015-1602533 GCF_000299155.1 Elephantulus edwardii
AAGCCAGTGGCTCTTGATATGCCAGTGACACTTAATAGTAAAAAACCTAAAGTAAGTGTCACTTGCCATGAGACAAAGCAGTTTAGACAAAATGTTTTTCCACTTCATGTCCTTTCAGCCAGGGCTACTCATAACAAGGCCAAACAATACCCCTTCACATAGTTATCCAGAGACTATAAGCTATTGGGCAACCCAATGATCTTGTGAAGAGCATTCTCTTTTTTTCTGCCTTAAATCAGCCAAGGTGAGAAAAATAGAAATAAAAATTTTGGACTCTTCCTATTAAGATGATTATTAAAATAACAGACTTAATAATTACTATTTTCCTTGCTAAGAGAGTAAATCAAACTTTATTTCCAGCTTCTGGCTCTTGAAGAATAGAGACAAGTAATAGTAGCAGCTTGCCTTCATGGAAATTACTGTGTGGATCACAACAAACTGTGGCTGACTCTGAGAAGAATGGGAATCCCAGAACACTTGATCATTCTAATGTGAAACCTACACTTGGACCAGGACGC
>NW_006399942.1:1603256-1604796 GCF_000299155.1 Elephantulus edwardii
GTCCTTGGAGAAGAACATCATGCTTGGTAGGGTGGAGGGATAGCACAGGAGGGGAAGGCCCTCTATGAGGTGGATTGATTCAGTGACTGGGATAATCGGGGTGGGAGTGTCAGAGACAGTAAGACTGGCACAGGAAAGAGCAGAGTTTAGGGCTCTTGTACATAGGGTTGCTATGAGTCGCAAGCAACTTGACAGCACATAACAACAAACAATAACAAGCCTAATTAGTATTCAAATGGCAGAAGCTTATGGCAGGGGGAACACAAAAAGTATAGTTAACCAAGGCTAACAAGAAGAAAGTTCCAAACCTGAAAATGACAGGAGCCATTCTGAAGCAAACAAATGGAAATTCTTTCTAGTTTTGAAAGGCTGCACCAAGCTTTCTGAAAGTACACGGACTTTGGCTCAGACATCTCTGCTAGCATCTGAATGATTAACCTGACTTTCGTTTCCCAGAGCATCCCTAACATTACGTGGAGACTACAAAAGATGGACTGAGATATTGGCACAAATTCAACTCAATAAGGTCGACATCACATATGAGGTATTCAAGAACTGAGAATGCCAGACACCTCCAGATGATGCTGTCTTTGGACATACCACTGAAGGTAAGATAATTGGACCCCAAGAAAACCCCCCAAGAG
The DNA here is from genome assembly GCF_000299155.1 of Elephantulus edwardii. Classification (NCBI taxonomy): domain Eukaryota; kingdom Metazoa; phylum Chordata; class Mammalia; order Macroscelidea; family Macroscelididae; genus Elephantulus; species Elephantulus edwardii. The sequence continues at coordinate 1,603,901 of NW_006399942.1, forward strand.
GAAAAAAAGGAGACCAGACAGAGAAAAGGGGTAATATATATATTCCAAAATGCAAGGATACTAGAAGAAAGTCCAACCAAAGTCCTGGGGAGGGCTCTCTTTAGAAGAACAGCCTTCCAGTTGGAAGGATGGCAACTTGCTGATTTATCTTAAGAGAACCAAAGGGCCAGAGTGAGAGGAAGTTCAGTCTGGTCTGTCAGTGACTTCTGTCATACTCATTGCCTCCCTCATGTACACATCGAGGACCCCTGGCAACAGTGCTTGTGTAAGTTCTCAGAAAGACCTAAAAACTAGTTCTTCCTAAAACCCTAACCCCAGAGTTTTTCATTGAAAAACAAAAATAACTCTTCCTAAGTATGTCTGCCCAGTTAAGATAGTCTACTCTTGTTTTAAGACTGCCTGCACAAGAAACTCTTTTTTTCCCTTTCCTTAAAGCCCAGAACATGCAGGGTTGGGGAGTGTCTCTTGTAGGCTATGCTTGGTAAGATCATAAGAAATAATCTGAAGAAATAAAAGATCAAATTTGAGTTTCTGAAGGCCTTCAGAGTGACAATGGGAATGAAGTGGACAACTGAGCCCTGCCAGGAAACACATCTGTAGTGTAATCAGGGGTGATTTTAGCCTTGCTCTGGATTAAAGTAGCACCAGAAGTAGGCTTAAATTTAAGCCTATAGAATTGTGTATGAGAAACTTTATCTAAGCCGCTTTCCTTCATCTCCTTTAGTACACCAGTAAGTAACACCTCTGAAATCCATTTTACTTTGTAACACACAAGTGTGTTCTCTCTAGGTTTGCTCTTTTATCTATAGGTAACCCGAACACTGAGTTTTGTGCCAGACCCTGAGCTTTGTTCCAGAGATAAGACTGTTATTGAACCCAAGGGGTTCTTTCTGTAG
>NW_006399942.1:1606096-1631760 GCF_000299155.1 Elephantulus edwardii
GCTAAAGAAGCAAAGTTCAACCAGCCACTTCCACTGGACTCAACCTGCAAGTAAAACAATACTCCCTCCTCCTTAATTTGCTTGTTCTACAATGCTTACAAACAGTTGTTAAACAATATTTCATGTAACCTAAAATTAGTAAAGTCTAGAAACTTTAGAATGATGCATCAGCATAGTTACTTCTAACTGTTTCAGGCAATAACTCTAAGAAGTAAGAAAATAAAAACAGAACTTGAGCCTTTAACCATATTAGAAAAATTCAACAGCTGACAAAAGTAATAGCATCTTAACTGTCACACAGACAAGTCAGAATAACTATATAATGCTGTTCCTGTGTATTAGTGATAGGATGGTATTAGTAAGGTCAGAATTCTCTCTGTATGTATCAGTTATAAAACTAACATCAGTTTTCTTCAGCCTGCAAAACTTGTTACTTAGCCTCCAAATTCTCTGCTTCCTGTCTTTAGTCATGTAAAATAGTTTGATCTGTTTAACAGAAGAGGAAATACATCTCTCCTAGATCCTGGTGAAGCTGATTCTCCAGTCATGTGTAAATTGTATCTTAATTACATTTTGTACCTATCAAAAGTGCATTGTTAAAAGACCTAGAGTTTCACCTTAGTATAAAACTTCAGGGCCATTCCATGGTGAGGAGGCAGTGTTGGAGGTGACTTGCTGTCTCCCAGATTTGCATAATAAAGTATTTATGGGTATTGCAATTCATTTGTCTTATTAGCTGTTGACTAAGCAAAGAACCCCTTGCATTCAGTAACCTTAGAATGTCACTAAAGTGTTAACTAATATGTTAAATTATAGAAAGGGAAGGCAAATAGAAAAACCTAGCTTTCCTTAATTAACACTTCTCAGTTCCTGATGGTTGTTCTCTAATTTATGTCTGCATTCCCTGTTATTAGAAATCTTGCAATCCAGAGGGCAGAAAACACAAAGAAAATGTCTTCTAACTAAAAAAGAAAGCAAGCAGCTTGAACTCAAGGCCATTCCCCTTCCCCTTCGTCTTAATTATCCTGTTCAGCATGAAGCAGCCAGAGAATTTGTGCCCGTAATCCCAAATGGAGATCCCACAAATAAAGAAGTACAATCTCTTTGTAAGAAGCCCTACTCCTCCAAGAATCAACCCAGAATGTTTGTCTTACAAATCTAAGGCTTATATAAAAAGAGGAGGCAATGATGGGGTGGTATTAATAATTTCAGAGTTGTCTTTGTCTATGTATTAATTCTAAAACTAAAACTGACATCTGTTTTCTTCAGTCTACTAAACTAGTTACTTTGCCTCAGAATTCTTCATTTCCTTTCTTTAGTCATGTGTAGTAGTTTAAGTAGTCTGTTTACTAGGGGAAGAAATGCATCTATCGTAGATGAGCTTTTATCTCTTTCAAACTGTTTTCCCCCCCAGTTATATGTAAATTGTATCTTTTTTTAAAATTTTATTTTATTTTACTGTCTTGTGTGTGTGTGTACCGTCAAATTGGATCTGACTGGTACAAGAGGAGATTGCCCTTCCTTCTCCAGCAGAGAATCTAGTGGATTTGAACCGCAGACCCCTGGGATTACAATGCAACTTCTTGCCACCAGGCTGTACATTGTATCTTAATCTGCCTGTTTGCAAGGAGGGGAGGTGTGCCTTTCCAGAGTTAGCCTTTATATTTTCAGAACCTGCTTTTTTAAGTCATATGTTAATTAGTTTATAAGTTGCCTGTTTACTAGTACTTATATGTGATTTTTTTTTCAAATGTAGAAATTCTTATATTTTACTAACAAAAGTGCATTGTTAAGTGAGTTATTGTCTTGTCTTACCATGCTGACCTATCCCAGAAGGGGAGGCAGTTTTCCCCTCTCAGATCTGTAGTTAAGTGCATATGGATACTGCAATTCATCTGTCTTACTGGTATCTACTATGGAAAGAACCTCTTGCATTCAGTAACAATGGGGTGGTATTACTAAGTTCAGAATTTTGTAAATATGTATCAATTATAAAATTGACATCAGTTTTCTCCAGCCTGCAAAACTGCTTACTTTGTCTTAGAATTCTTTGTTTCCTTTCTTTAATCATGTAAAGTAGTTTATTCTGTCTGTCTACCAGGAGAGATCAGCTTTTACCTCTTTGAAATGGTTTTTCTCAGTCATATAGATGTTGTTATTGTTATTACATGCCGTCGAGTCGCTTACAACTTATAGCAACCCTATGTACAACAGCCCTAAACCCTGCTCTATTCTGTGCCAATTGCACTGCCTCTGACACACCCATCTCGATTACCCCAGTCACTGAATCAATCCACATCATAGAGGGTCTTCCCCTCCTATGCCGTCCCTCCACCCTCCCAAGCATGATGTTCCCCTCCAAGGATCTGTCCCTCCTTATAACATGTCCAAAGTATGTCAGGTGAAGCCCTAGAATCCTTGCCTCCAAGGAGCAGCCTGGTTTAACCCTCTCCAGGTTGAGTCTGTTTGTTTTCTTGGCAGTCCATAGTGTATTCAATACTTTTCTCCAGCACCACAGCTCAAAGGCATCAATTCTACTTCTATCCTCCCTAGTCAGTGTTCAACTCTCTGATGCATAACATGTGATTGCAAAGACCATAGCCTGTACCTTTTCAGGGCCTGTATTTCTTAGTCTTGTATTAAATATTACATAGATTGCCTGTTTACTGGTATTTATGTGTGAATTTTTTTCAGATGTAGAATCTCTTTGATTTTTACTAAGAAAGGTGCATTATTGAATGAGTTGGTGTCTAACCTTGGTAGAAAAACCTAATAACCACTCCCAGAAACGAAGGCAGTCTCTGAGAAGTATCTCACTGCTTTCTCCCAGATCTGTAATAAAGTGTTTATGGATATTGCAATCCTTCTGTCTTACTAACAAATGACTATGGAAAGAACACTTTGTGTTCAGTAGCGTATATACTAAAGTCTCTTGTGCTGCTTGGTCCTTGAGATGGCCCCGCAGTTGCAGATGCAGGGACTCTCAGATGGAAGGCTCTATAACCCCAGGGACACCTAAGCCCCTTCTCCCTGAAGGTTGAATATGCTTTATTTAAGTGCACATTTTGGTGAAATTGGGCTGAGGCTTAGTGAAAGTGAAGACAAAGTGATTCTATTTTACTGACCTTTTACTTAGACAAAGTGAAGGTTATTTATCCTTCCTTTGTTGCCCTATTAGGGGTTGTTGTTGTTAGGTGCTATGAGTGAAGTAAGACTCATAAAGACCCTATGCCCAAAAGATCTGAACCCCATTCTATCCTGTGCCATTCTGATACACATGAGCCCATTGCAGAAGTCACCCTGTCAATCTACTTGGTTAAGAGTCTTCGTCTCCCTCGCTGATCCTCCACCCTGCCCAGCATCATGTCCCTCTCCAAGTAATAGCCCCTCTTAGTAACATGCCCAAAGTATGTGAGGTGAAATCTCATCACTCTTGCCTCCAAAGAGCACTCTGGCTGCATTCTTTGCAAGACAAATCTGTTTGTTCTTTTGGCTATTAGGGGTAGTCACAGCATTTTGAATGGCCTGGACCTTTTCCCATGTTTTTAGCACTCCCTGCTTTATCTCCTGGAGTACTTCACAAAAACTTGCCTAGAGTGTAAATATTTACAGGATTATTTATAATTTCCTAAACACATAGACTTTTCCAGGTAGGATCAGAAGGTCAGTAAAATAGAATAATTTTGTTTTCAACTTTAGAGCCAGTTCCTGGAGAAGGACATTATGCTTACTAAAGTAGAATGATAGTGAATAAGAGGAAGACCTTCCAAAACTTGCTAAAAAATGCACTGAAACACAGGAATGTTAGGATGACGCAAGGACAGGAGACTGTTTTATTTTGTTGTACACAGGATCATCATTAGAGGTTCCAACTCGTAGGAAATTTTACAATGTCCTGCAAATGCAAAATTCAAAATCCATTGTGAGTCCTTGACAGAGACTATAAATCACAAAGGAGGAAACTTCCCATTCTTATCCAGTGGAAATCTTGTACATCCCAACTATGGAAGTGAAATGACCTCTGAGTTAGTAATATAATTCCTAAAACAATGTACAAATCATTCCCAAACCAATTAAGGCCTTCATAGATAACAAGAGCATGTTGTGGTTGCTGTTAAGTGCCATTGAGTCATAGACAACTCATAGCGACCCTATGAACGAAAGTCCACGACCCTTGCGTGACTTTCATCTTTTCTCCAGGTTCATCGGGTTTCCAGAGGCAAGCTATTTACAGGAGTGGTTGCCACTCTTGCTTCCAAGCTTGTTTCAACCGAGGAGCGCCACCAAACACTGTCCACCGTGGGTAACCATTACTGCATTTGACACATGAGTGTTTGGGTAACCATTATCGCCTTTGACGCGTAGGTGTTATAGTGTTTAGTATGACAGCAAGTTACCTCTGTATGGCAAGTGGACATGCCAGGGCTATATGACCTAGAAGATTGTTTGAACAAAAACAATGAAAAATAGGCTTTAGGGACATGAATTAGAGTCACCCACCTTTGGCTTGATAGCATCGCTTTCAGTCCACTAGGCCAACTGGTCTCTCACTGTGTTGTTAAGTGTCGTTGAGTCATAGGCGACTCATAGCGACCCTATGAACAAAAGTCCTGGACACTTGTTTGCGTGACTTTCATCCTTGCTTCAGGTTCATAGGGTTTCCAGAGGCAAGCTATATAAGGAAGTGGATGCCACCCCTGCTTCCAAACACACATTTAAAAAATTACAACAGCAAACACCCTCCCCTCCATTCCACTGGCAACAGTAAATTTAAAATAATAATAATGCCAGGAAACACTTTATCCATAAGATCTCATTATCAGTGAATGAACTGAATATAGCTAATAAATAAAGCTAAAGACTTTTGCCATGGTACTGTATTAACTGGAAATCTGTACTAAATGAGACTCCTCTGTATCTACAAAACCATGGAGAACCAGAAGGTCTATAAGTCAAAACAATTAGTACATTGTGTTATAACGTATTTGAACAACTTTACCATTATATTCCTATAAAAATAAAGACCAGAATAGTAATCAGAAATGCTGCATTTTGGGGGGGGGAGGGGGGGAAGTCTTTATCATATCAGGTAATGGACTTTTATAATTTACTGTGTGTGGAATTTTTTTGCCCTGATCTACCAAGTTAACTGTGAAAACCCGGTGCAAACAACACATAAATACAGATGTCCTATGATATAAATTCTTTATTTTAAGATTTTCAGAAGTTGAACAAAAGAGCTCAGTGAAAGAACAGCTGTACTAGGTCCACATGGCCATTTAATAAGTGGCTCCTAGTCCTCATCTTTGCCCACCCGTTGCAAATTCATAGACTAGAAGGTTACCAGGACAGCCTTGAAATAAATAGTCTGGCCCCTAGACTTGCAGCTATTTCAAACCACTCCCCGCCCCCCCCACCCCCAGCCTGGCTTCAAATTGCAGAGAAGCAGGCCAGCTGCCCTGTGTACTGTTCTCTGCATCCTGTTTGGCTGTGCTGAGTGACTACTCACTGTCCCCAAGTACCCCTCCCTGTACCTCTCTCACGGTTTGAATGCACCAGAAGCTCTTCAGCAAAAAGGTAGGTAGTATTTCCCCACATGATTTACAGTCTCAGAAACTGCTGGAGGGTCAGCTATGAGTTGGTTCTGACTCAACAGCAATGAATGAGCAAGCAATCACCAAGAGAGGCAGGAAGATTTAAGCAAGTTAATGGGTGAAATATAGTTTATGATGTAATGGCGAAACTTACAACTTTGCAATATGGAACATTTGGAAACTATCAGGAAAAAACAACAGTAAACTGTCTTATAAAAATGAGTGTGATTATTTATTACAGCAAGTAATGCACATCCTAATTTTAGGAGTATTTTTTCCTCCCAATGTAAACATTTAATCCTTTAGGTTAAAGAAGAGAATAAAGAGTGCTACCATAATTGATTGAATCAATTTTGTAAAGTGCACTAATTGTTGAAGGGAAAAAATCAATTTGCTTTACAAACTTTCAATCATATTACAATAAAAAGTTGAGAAAAAGAAAAGACAAGGGAAGAGCCAATGAACAGAATAAGCAGTAAAAGTGCAAATCCCAGTCATTTTAAGATCAATGATAAACTTACCAATTACTTGCAGAGATTCTGTGTTGCTGATTTGTGAGTCACTAATGGCGAAGGTTTCCTCTTGTCTTACCTTTCCCAGCAAAAATCCTTCATGGTCTGCGTTGCTGTTGGTGCTGTGGAAACACACAGTGCTGAAGATGTAGCCCGAAATGGAAGCCGCCATGATGGAAATCTCCAAATCCCCAAGATTTAAGCATAGAGAAATAAAACTATTAAATGCCATGAAGTATCCTAAAACAAAGATCCTAACCAAAAAAGAGTCATTAGGTAAGACTAAGGAAAGTATGGCTAACATTTGAGAAGAATGAGAACCTTAGAACACTAAATTATGCTCATACAAACCCTATTCACAAGCTTTATGACATCTGTTGGGATAAAAATAAAAATGGAGGTTGAAGCTCAACTCAGAAATCCTATGTAAGAATATTTTCTAAAAGCAAAACTCAGAAAATCCTATGATAGGACATTCCCTAAAACCAGTTTCTCAAGATCAGAAACTTTATGCACCAATGAGCCACTGTAATGACCCCATATAAACCCCCTGGGTCCTACCCCCAGGGTTACTTTCCTTGCTGAGTAGCCCGGTGTACAATAAACTCTGAGAAATATTTTCATGTTAGTGTGGTTCTTGGCTTTGATCCGAAACCTTTCAAGATCTATATCTAAATCAAGGGAACACAGCATGGTTTAAAATCAGGAAGGGTGTGGATCAGAGTTCTACCTTTTCTCTATACCTATTCAGTCTGTATGCTGAGCAAATAATTTGTGAGGCCAGACTCTATGAAGAAGAATGTGGCATTAGGATTGGAGGGAGACTCACCAACCACCTGTAATATGCAGATGACACAACTTTGCTTGCTGAAATTGAGGAGTATACGATACACTTTCTACAGATGATCAACGACAATGTTAAGAAAACAGAAGTTCTTCATACAGGACCAACATACAACATTATAATAGGTGGAGAAAGGATTGGAGTTGTCAGTGGTTTACTCTTGCTTGGATCAACAATCTACTTTCATACAAGCACTCAGGAGATTAGGAGGTGTACTGCACTGGGCAAATCTATTGTTAGGGACTCTCCAAAATGAAGAACAAGGATGTGAGTTTGAAGACTATAGTGTGCCTAATTCAGGCTATGTTCTTTTCATTCACCTGCTATGCATTAGAGAGCTGCACAATGAATAAGAATGACAGAGCAGATGCCTTTGAGTTGTGGTACTAGAGAAGAGTATTACATATCCATGGTCTGTCAAAACAACAAACATATATTTTGGAAAAAAGTGCAGCCAAGGTGCTCTTTGAAGGCAAAGACACAAAGCTTCATCAGTCATACTTTGGCCACAAGCTAAGTGAAGCTATTACTTGGAAAGGGACCTCATGCTTAGAAAGAAGTCTAGTAAGTGAAGTAGGCAAAGACCCAAAGAGATGAATTGACATGATGACTTCAGCAACGGTTTCTAGTTTGTCAGAGATGGTGAGGTTAGCACAGGATAGGGCAGAATTCACATCAGCTGTTCATTGGACACTTTAGCTCGCACTAGACTGTTCAGCATTCAACAACAATAAGGAAAGCTGGACTTTAGTTAATAATATATTAACACTGGTCTGTTATAACAAATGTATAATACTAATCTAAGATTTACTAATACTGAGAACTGGATGTAAGATTGTTGTTGTTATATGCCATATTGTTATTGTCATTCTAATTCATCAACTGGGAACTGACTCATAGCTGACCTTCCAGTGGGTTTTCAGAGACAGTAAAACAACTGGGAGAAGATTGTCCATCTTCCACAATTTACCATTAAGCCACCCACACTCCCTTTTATTGAAATGTTCTGTTTAATAAAACAGTGGTTTATTAATCGTAACAAAAGTGTTATACTAATTTAAGATTTTAATAATTGTGTAAATGGGATGATACTTTATATTACATTTTAAATAAACCTAAGTCTTCTAACTGTAAATGATCCTGAAATTAGGAATCTAAGAAAAACAAAAGGGGCTATTGGTAACGAGTTACATTGTAAATGCAAAGGAACACATTTGGAATTCACCAGCTGCTCCTTAGAAGAAAGAAATTTATAGCCTCAGAAAACCTGCTGGAAGGTCAGCTTTGAATAAGTTCTGGCTTGACCACATGTAACAATAACAACAACAACAATAAAAAATAAATACATAGTAAGTTAAGAGTTCAGCAGAATATTTTGAAAAAAGCATAGATCTCAATAAGAATATTCTGAACTTAATAATAAAAATTATAGCCAGGAATAATTGAAAGAACTGTTAAAGATGATAAACAAAGTCAAGTATTTTGTACTTTGCAGTGAAAATTGAGGGAAAAAATAACAATGAAGAAAATTATAGCACATATAAACAATATTGGAAATAGGAGAAAGTGCTCTCCAAAATAAAATAGATAATAAATACTATAAATGATTTTGACATTCAAGTAAAAAAATTAAATAAAATTGATAAAATGAAGTCATGTGAAATATAAACCTAATATCTATTTTTATAGAGGAAGAAGACAAATTTATGAAAATAAAAATTTCAACATGGGATTAATAAGCTTTGTAAACTGTAATCACATATCGTCATCAGAACAGAGCAAGGCAACACTACATGGTTCAAAATCAGGGATACCTTTTCAATCTGTATGCAGAACAGATCATCCGAGACGTTGGGCTGTATGAGGAGGAATGTGGCATCAGGATTGGTGGAAGAGTCATCAACAACCTACGTTATGTGGATTTCATAACCCTGCTTGCTGAAACTGAGGAGGACCTGAAGCACTTGCTGCAGAAGATCAAGGACTGCAGCCTCCAATATGGATTGAGGCTCAATATAAAGAAAACAAAGATTCTCATCACTGGACCAATTGGCAGCATCAATATGGATGGCGAAGAGATTGAAATAGTTAACAATTTTAGTTTCCTTGGTTCCATAGTCAACATTCTTGGTAACAGCAGCCAAGAAATCAAGAGACAAATTGCACTGGGAAAGTCAGCGGTGAGGGATTTCTCAAGAGTACTGAAGAGCAACAACATCAGGCTGGAGACTAAGGTGTGCCTGTTCCAGGCTATAGTACATGCTATGCATCAGAGAGTTGGACAGTGAATAAGGATGACAGAAGGAGAATTGATACCTTTGAGTTGTGGTGCTGGAGAAGAATGTTGAATATATCATGTACTGCTAGAAGAACAAACAGGTTTGTCCTGGAGAGGGTGAAGCCAGAATGTTCCCTGGAGTCAAGGATTCTGAAGCTTTGTCTGACATACTTTGGGTATGTTGCTAGGAGGGGCTGGACCTTGGAGAGGGACATAATGTTTGGGAGGGTGGAGGGACGGCATAGGAGAGGAAGACCCTCAATGAGATGGATCAATTCTGTGAGTGGAGTGGTGGGAAAGGGTGTTTGAGATGGCGAGGTTGGCACAGGATAGAATGTAGTTTAGGGCTGTTGTACATAAGCACGCTATTTAAGCTATGTCCCTATGTAAGTCACTATGCAAGTGACTCGACGACACGTAACCACAAGCAACAACAATAAAATGTAATATCTAAGGATCATCTCATTTCAAATATATTCTTTTTTTGCTGTGTTAATGACAAATTTTCTAACTCTTTTCCCACTCATTTCTGGCAACCATGGAGGATCATTTCCTTTTGTTTTTATTATCTTTCAAAATAATAATTAACATACAGTTATTTGTCCTTTTGTGTGCGACTTATTTCACTCTGCATAATGCTTTCCAGATTGATTCACATTATGTAGTGTTTCAAGCATTCTTTGTTGTGTTTTTTTTTTACCATTGCATAGTATTCAACAGAATAAAAAATCCAGAAATAATTACATTCACTTATGGATCTTTAGCAAAGCTCCATAAAACAAATGAGGAAAAGAAAGTAAGTCTCTTTTAACAAATGATTTCAGCAAAACTGGGTATCTACTGGGGAAAAAAAGGATAAAGGATCTATACACCATGTCATATGCAAAAAGTAGCTCAGGATGGATCATAGATCAAAAAAATTAAACCTAAAACTACAAAGATTATAAAATTTAAAAAGAGGAAGATTAGTGACAAGGAATTATGTTGCCAATGTGTACACTCTACTGGGGAAAGCTGTGTAATGTTCTTTGCAATTTACTGTCTTTGAAAACTCTCTAGAGGGTCAGGTAGTCATTTCTGACTCATAGGTATACAACCACAACAGCAATTTATGGTATAGATTATAGTAATCAAAATACGAAACAGCAGAGGATAAACAAGATGAGCAAGACCTTTAAAAACTGAATCCTTACCAACACACAAGGTTCAAATTCACCAGTTGCTCTGTAGCAGAAAGAAGGGCAATTTCCTCTCATGTGCTTGACTGTCTCTGAAAACCCACTGGAGGGTCAGCTAGAAATCAGTTTTTACTTGAAAGCACGTAAAAGCAACAATACGTGGATCAAAAGACTACTCCTAAAGAGTGAAAAAAAAGAATCTAGAGGTGAGGGAAACTTGGCAAAGATATATAAGATCCAGGATTAATCTTTAAAGAAGTTTGAATATCTGAAAATAAAAATAAATGAACAGCCTAATTTTAAAAATGGGCAGAGGCCCGGAGTAGCTATTTCATCCAAGGAAATATTCAGACAGCAAATAAACACAAGAAAAGTTTTTGTTCATTGTCATTGTTGTTAGGTTGACCCTATGAATAGCTGACTTGAACCCTGCCCTTTCTTATGCCATCATCTCTGAGGGTCATCCTTTCCTTTGCTGACCCTCCGTCTTTCCAAGCATAATGTCCTTTTCCGAGGAATAGCTTCACCTAACTACATGTTCAAAGTATGAAAGACAAAGCTTCACCATTTTTGCCTACAAGGAGCACCCTGGCTGCACTTTTCCCAAGGTATAGCTGGTTGTTCTTTTGGCAGTCCATGGGCTATTCAGCACACTTTTCCAGGACCATAACTTAAAGATATCAATTCTTCTGTCATCCTTATTCATTGTCCAGTTTTCTGAGACATAGTATGTGATTGAGAAGACCATGGTCTGAATCAGGTGCACTTTAATTGTTAAACTGATATTCCTAATGAAATACATCTCCTTATTTCCTGACTTTTGTTACCAAAGGTATTGATTGTTTAATCCAAGGAAGATGAAATAATTGACAGCTTCAATTCTTTTTCTATCTATCATAATGTTGACGATTGGTCCTATGGTGAGAACTTCCGTCTTGTGGATGTGGATATGTAATCTATACAGAAGGCTATGGTCCTTGATCCTTTTTTAGCAAGATATTCTCCTCACTTTCACCAAGCAAAGTTGTATTATTTACTTAACGTAGGTTGTTGACAAGTCTTCTTCTAATCTTGATGTCACATTTTTCTTCAGAGTCTAGCTTCATGAATTATTTGCTTAGTAAAAAAGACTGAATAACTATGGAGAAAGAATACAACACTGAAACACACTCTTCCTGATTTTAAACCATTCAACGCTCCCTTGCTCAGTTATTCTAGGTATAGATTCCATATGAACACCATTCAGTGTTCTGGAATTCCAGTTTTTTTGAGTGTTAGCCATAACTTGCTATGATCCACATATTTTAGGCATATTCGTAGGAGAAGCTATTTCTTGGAAAGTGACACTGTGTTTGGAAAGATGGAGGGTTGTCCAAAGAAAGAAAGATTCACAACCAGACGAATTGACACAGTGACTGCTGCAATGTGATCAAGTGTGTCAGAAATTGTGAGGATGGCACAGGATAGCGTAGGGTTCAGATCTGTTGTACCTAGGGTTAATATGAGTTGTACTAGACTTGATAACATCTAATAACAACATAAGCAAGATAATCTGTAGTGGCTCCTAATTGGTTAAAATGTTCAGTTACTAGCCAATGGGTAGGAAGCTTGAACCCTTGGCCATTTAGTAGGAGAAAAGATATAGTGGTCTTCTCCAATACAGAGTACAGTCTAGGAAATCTTAGTTATTGTTGACTGGAAATCACATAAGAGGAATCCCAGACTTCAGTATTTATTGTAATTTCAAGAATCTTTGCATGGATATGACATACAATTCAAGTATCAGGAAAGTATATAGCCTTGTCTTCTTGTGTTTTCTGTTTCCGCTGGAAATAGTCAAATATGAAATTGATATTAGGGGAAGAACTATAGTGAAAAAGCACAATTAACTGAATGAAACTTCAAAGTGTATCTTCTCTCTCTTTCAAGAGCATACATAAAACACGCACACATCTCCTACAACACTAAATTGAAGGAGTATTTTACCCTATATATTTAAGAAGGAGGCCTGCTGGTGTATTAGATTGGCTGTTGGATCGCATTCCAAAAAGAATCTGCCAGTCACTTCTTGGAATATAGGCGGAGTACTATGTTATAGTTAGGATTAGTCTCAGAAACCAGATGGAGGATTATCACGTGTTCATACTGACTTGACAACAGTGGTTTATTTGAATCAACTCACCACAGAAAGCTCAATCATTTTGACTACCAGTGTTTTAGTAGAGGTGAAACATGGCAGTCTGTTTCTGTAATGATTCACAGCCTTGGAACATTCTGAGAGCATCTCAACGCTGTCCAGAAGGTCTCTATTAATCAAATGACGAGGCAATGGATTTGAGTTGTCTTGAGACAACTGATCTGTTTTAATTGTACTCTTTCTTTTCTTGAAGAATGTATATTTGACCATTGTTATTGTGAGGTGTTGTCAAGTAAAGTACAAATCATAGCACTCATGGGAACAATATATCTGATTCCTGTTCCATCTTCGCAATCTCGGACATACTTGAGCCCATTGCAACAGTCATTGTGTCAATCCATCTAGTTGAGGTTCTTCCTCTCTTTAGCTTACCCTACACCTTTCCAAACATAACATGTCTCTCCGGAGAATAGCTTTTCCTACCAATATGCCGAAAAGTATATGAGATGAAACTTTATCACTTTCGTCTTCAAAGAGAACTCTGGTTGCACGTTCTCCAATAAACATCTATTTTCTCTTCTAGTTTGTTGCTGTTGGTAACTGCCGACTAGTCGAACATGACTCATAGGGACCCTATGAACAAAAGACCTGTATCCTATTCTATAACTATCGTTGTTTCTTTAAGTTCATAAAGTTTCCAGAGGCATGTTGTTTAGGAAGTGGATGCCACATCCATGAAATTTTCAGTCTTAGTCTTTTAAATAACTTACTGTATATCTGAGAGCTGTTATAAGAACGACAGAGGAATTAATTGATGCCTTTGAGCTGTGGTGTTGGATATCTGTGACCATTAGATGGCAGCATAGTACAACATACATTGATTAGTAAAAGCTTGGGGAGCTCTGGTGGCCTAGTGGCAAGAAAGCTGCACTGCAATCTCCAAAACACATGATTGGAATTCACCAGGTGTTCTGTGGGAGAAGGATGGACAATCTCCTCCCCTGGACAGGCTCTTCTGAAAATCCACCAGAAGGTTGCGCTAACAAAACAAAATAAATTAAAATATGAATTTGTAAGCTTTTTGCCTTGATTAATATATAATAAACAAAACCCTAAAATTTAGTGAGAGAAAGGACATTAAACTAAAAATTAAATCCTCTAACTATAAATTGGACAACGTTTTGTGTTATATGTCCCTGAGTCACTTTTCAGTCTTGAAATAAATTTGACTCAACCGTCACTAAAAAAAGAACTATATCAAAAAAAAAGAACTATGTCAACCATTATACAAGATTAAAGAATAGCATTTGCCAAGAGATAAAGTTCAAAAGGCAGAAAAATGTAGGATAGAAGGATTAATGGAAATAAGAATCATAGAAAAGAAGGGGAAAGATGTATGCTTGTTTAACTAATGTCATAAAATAAAGTGTGTGTGTATAAGTGAAAGGAAAACTATCTCTGTAAACTTTCACTTGAATAATATGAACATTTAATTTTTTTAAAAACCTGTAATCTTTGTGTGATTACAGCTTTGTAATTTAACAGCTTCTGAAAACTTGCTGGAGGGTCAGCTATGGGTTGCTTCTGACTCAATCTCAATGGTACACAACAACAATAATAATCAAATTAAATATGAATGCAATACCATTCTTCCTCTGTTTTGCATTTCTAGCATTGTATATAATGTGATTGTCTAATTCAAAATGGTGAATAACAATCCATTTCATCTCACTCACTAATTCCTAGAAAGTCAATGTTTATTTGTTGCATTTCCTTTTTGACAACTTCTAGTTTTTCTGTATTCATACTACATGCAGTCTGTATTTCAACTACTAAAAGATATTTGCATCTGATTCTCTTCATTTTGATTGACTTACAACCTGGGCTGTACCTCTAAATCTACCTGTGCTTCTCTATTGTTTATGGAGTTTCCAGAGGCCAGCTATTTAAGAAGTGGGTGGCCAATCCTTCCTACTAGTCTGTCTTAATCTGGGAGCTCTGCTGAAAAACCTGTCCACTATGGGTGACCCACACATATATAAGAAAACTTATTAATACAACTATTATTCAAACATACGCACCAACAACAGAGAAGAGGTCATGGTACTAGGGATATTGTAGCTAATGTTTAAAAAGTTTTGAAGTTCAAAATCAACCAAACATGCAATCAAGATGTGTTAATGATAATTGGTGACTGCAATGCAAATGATGGACACAAAGAAGAAATGATAGAGAGAAATCATAAACTTGGTAATGGAAATAAAGTTAGAGATCAAATGACTGAATTTTGAATGCTCTACGATTTAATCATCACAAATACATTTAAAAAACACAACCCCAAAACAATCGCTTTACTCATAAATCTCACCTGAAAACTGCATAGGCATTAAACAGATTGTATCTTCGAAAGAAATCATCAGAGAAGTTCAATATCTGCAGTCTAACTCAGGCCAGGTGCCAACTCTGGAACCGATCATAAATTACTCGTTAAATTTTAAATTAAGGCAGAAGAAAATTAAACCAAACCAACAAAAATAAAAATATGACATTGAGTATATCCCACTTGAATTTAAAAATAATCTTAAGAATAGGGTTGAGACATTAAATACCAATGATCAATTGCAAATGTAGACCCATTTTACCTATATTCATACTGGGGAGACTTGTTACTGTAGCTATTAATAAAATATATGTACAAAATACGAAATGCAATGGCTAAGAGTTTTAAGATTTCTGCTAATGTTTGCACTTTGAAATTGATAAAGCATACACTCAACATTAATTGCCCATAGTTAGTGAGTGGAATGCAAAGCTGAAAAAAAAATATGGGCTTGTAGATTGACAATATGGCCTTGCTAACAGAAATGAGGCTGGAGAATTTTGTACAATCAATGGTTTATTAATTTCAAAAACTTAAAAAAATATATAAAAAATGACTACACACATAGACCTCTCCTGATGAATCAGATTGATGACATCTGTAGGAAGAGTTGGTAGAAAATCTCAATTGTTATTATTGTACCATCAAGTCAGAATTGACCCATGGCTGACCCTCCAGAGGGTTTTCAGAGGCATTTAATTGCACAGGAGAAGACTGTGATCTTTTTCCCTTGAAAATCTCAATAATAGTTGTCAAAACAAGACCAATAGATGACTATAAATGAGACCATCATTTACATACAAATTCAAATTAAAATAAAGTGAAAACAAGTCCACAAGACTCCAAACGTGACTTGTAATATATCCCAACTGAATTTCAAAACCATCTCAAGAATGGATTGAATGCCTTGAAGAGTGTAAGTACCAGAGGAATTGTGGGATGACATCGAAGACGTTATCCCGAAGTAAGCAGAATTCCATTGCAAAGGGGAAATAAAAGAAAAAACCAAAAAGGATGCCAGAAGAGACTCAGAAACGTACTAGCATTTGGGCCAAAATACAGGGAATAAATACTGATGTAAGAGAATGGAACAGAGATTTCAAAGGACTGCTAAGGGAAGACAAAGCAAAATTTTACAATTAAATATCCAAACAACTAGAGTTAGAAAACGAAAAGAATAGGTCCACTCAGAATTTCTCAATCAGAAAGAATCGAAGAACAAATTCAAACCTCAAGTTGCAATATGCAATTTGATGGGTGAAGTGTGAGGGAAATGGAAATAATTTGTTCAAATTTGTATTAGAAATTTGTAAATAAACTAGTAGGAAAAAAAAGCACTTGAATCAAACAATTCATATGTATAATTATGCAAAAGTCCACAATCAACACTTTTGGCACCAGCAGCCAGGAAATTAAAAGACGTATTGCCATGGGAAACTCTGCTGTTAAGGACCTCTCTAAAATACTAAAGATCAACAGTGTCTCTTTGGAGACTAAGGTGTGTCTGATACAGGCCAGGATCTTTGTAATCACTTGTTATGCGTCACAGAGTTGGACAATGACTAGGGAGGATATAAGGATAATTGGTGCCTTTGAGCTTTGGTGTTGGAAAAGAGTATTGAGGGTACCATGGACTGCTAAGAAAACAAACAGATTCAACCTAGAGAGGGTTAAACCAGGCTGCTCCTTGGAGGTAAGGATTCTGCGGCTTCATCTGACATACTTTGGACATTTTGTAAGGAGGGACCAGTTCTTGGAGAGGGAAATCATGCTTGGGAAGGTGGAGGGACAAGGCAAGAGGGGAAGGCCCTCTATGAGGTGGATTGATTCGGTGACTGGGTTAATCAGGATGAGCATGTCTGAGACAATGAAATTGGCACAGGACAGAGTTTAGGGCTGTGGTATATAGGGTCACTGTGAGTCGCAAGTGACTCGACAGCACATAACAACAAAAACAACAACAATAAATAATAATTTTTTTTTACAGTAAAAAAAAACCCCCACACTCACACATATTGCTCCACACTAACACACATATATCCCTAAAGTCTCTGTACTCTTTTTAAAATTAAAGGAAAGCCAAAAATCTCTGTTAATGTTCATTAAAATTGATAAAATAATTTTTAAAAAGTAAAAAAAAATAAACAATGAAAACAAAACAAACTTAAAATACATTGTTATAAAATTAATTCCTACTCATTGGGACACTCCAGTAAGTTTCTAAGCCTATAAATATTTTTCTTTCTTCTATTTTATTTGAGAACAAAGTTTACACATCACATTGATTGGTTTTTCAATTATCCATAGATGTTAATTACCATTGATTGATGCAATTAACTTATTACAATGTCTAAGCAAACCCTCATTGTATATTGTGATTACTTCTAACCAGTTTCTCTCTTTATTAATATTTTTCTTTTATTTTTTTTGTTTACATATTTTTTAATTTTTTATGGGTTTACATAAAATACTATGTTTCATTCATGTAAAAAAAGATGATAGTTGAATCTGATAAGACTAAATATAATTGCAAGTATAAGAACTGAGACTTAGGTTTAAAAAGTTTAATGTCACATAATAAAATGGAGATGATCCTCAGTGAAAAAAAAATGTTGCAATATACAAAGAGTCGATGGGCAGTATTAATGTATTATGAAGGCTATATGAACAACTCATTGTCTTTGCGTCAAAACTAGCTCACAGCTGACTCTCTCAAGGATTTTAAGAGGATGTAACTCAGAAGGGAGAAGATAGTCCATCTTTCACCAGTGGGGCAATTGGTGTCTCAACTGGCTTGTTTTGACAGTGCAGTTCCTTATCCACTAGCAGAACGCATCAAAGAAAACCTACAGACATAGGAAAAACATTTAGCAATGACCTCTTAGACAAGGTTCTCATAATGAAATGTACACAGTACCTGCACAAGAAAAAGACTAATAATCTAATCACTAAATGTAAAAAATTCCCTTCACAAAAAAAGGCATTTGGATAGCTAACATACACATTAAGAAATGTTTAAAATCACTACCAACCAGAGAGATGTAAATAAAAGCAACAATGAGCTATCATCCCATCCCAGTGGGAATATCAATGTTTAACAGGACAGCAAGCAATAAATGTTGATGAAGATGTGTGGAAAGGTTGAAGCTTTATTTTTTTTTTAAGTGAACTTAACTTTATTAAATTTGTGTAATGGCAGAATGAAATGTGCAAGGAGGGCCAAACTCACTCAACATTTCTTAAGCTGAAGGAACAGAAGAACAAATTTAAACCTCGAGTTGCTATAATCAAGGATGCTTTAGGCAGAATATTAAATGATCCAGGAAGAATTAAAAGAAGATGGAAAGAATATACTGTGTCACAATATGGAAAGGAATTGGCAGACACAGAAGAATTTAATGAGCAAGAATTTAATGAGCAAGAGCCTACGATGATGAAAGAAGAAGTTCAGGCTGCTTTGAAGTAAATGGCAAAAAATAAGGCCCCAGGAATACATGGTATACAAATTGACATATTTCAGCTAACAGATGCTGCCCTAGACGTGCTCACAGAGTTGGCCAAGAAATCTGGAGAACAACTACTAGGTCAACTGACTGGAAGGGACCTATATTTGTTCCCATTCCAAAAAAGGGTGACCCTACAGAGTGTGGAAACTATAGAACAATCTCACTGATTTCACATGCAAGAAAGGTTCTACTAAAGATTTTCCAAAAACGATTGGAACAGCATATCAGCAGAGAATTGCCAGAAGCCCAGGCTGGGTTTAGAAGGGGTCGTGGTACAGAGGATATTGTAGCTAATGTTAGATGTATCTTAGCTGAAAGCAGGGAATACCATAGGAATGTCTATCTGTGTTTCATTGACTATGCAAAGGCATTTGACTGTGTGGATCATAACAAACTGTGGCTGACTCTGAGAAGAATGGGAATCTCAGAACACTTGATCGTGCTAATGAGAAATCTATACTTGGACCAGGAGGCAGTTGTCAGAACAGAGCAAGGGAACACTGCATGGTTCAAAATTGGGAAGAGCATACGCCAGGGATGCATCCTATCTCCATACCTTTTCAACCTGTATGCAGAACAGATAATTTGGGAGGTTGGGTTCGATGAGGAGAAATGTGGGGTCAAGATTGGTGGAAGATCTACAATAATCTGTGTTAGGCAGATGACACAACCCTGCTTGCTGAAACTGAAGAGTGTCTGAAGTGCTTGCTGCAGAGGGTCAATGACTGCAGCCCCCAATATGGATTGAGGCTCAATGTCAAGAAGACAAAGATTCTCACCACTGGGCCAATTGGCAGCATCAGGATGGATGGTGAAGAGATTGAGATTGTTCACAGCTTCAGTCTGCTTGGCTCCACAATCAACACTCTTGGCACCAGCAGCCAGGAAATTAAAAGACGTATTGCCATGGGAAAGTCTGCTGTTAGGGACCTCTCCAAAGTACTGAAGAGCAATGCTGTCTCTCTGGAAACTAAGGTGCATCTGATACAGGCCATGGTCTTTGCAATCGCTTGTTATGCATCAGAGAGTTGGACAATGACCAAGGAGGATAGAGGGAGAATTGATGCCTTTGAGCTGCGGTGCTGGAGAAGAGTGTTGAGAGTACCATGGACGGCTAGGAAAACAAACAGATTGATCCTGGAAAGGGTTAAACTGGGTGGCTCCTTGGAGGCAAGGATTCTGAGGCTTTGTCTAACATACTTTGGACATGTTGTATGGAGAGACCAGTCCTTGGAGAAGGACGTACATCATGCTTGGGAGGGTGGAGGGACAGTGCAAGAGGGGAAGGCCCTCTGTGAGGTGGATTGATTCAGTGACTGGGGTAATTGGGATGGGAGTATCAGAGACAGTGCGTCTGCACAGGACAGAGCAGAGTTTAGGGCTGTTGTACATAGGATCGCTATGAGTCGCAAGCGACTCAATGGCACTTAACAACAACAAACAATGGCAGAATGCATTAAATTAGCCCATTCTTTCAATGGTATAAAGTATCTTATATCAATGTGTGAATTAGAGAGATTCTACATTCGTAGAAGATTCTAAAACCCATGATTGGAAAATCTTACATTTTTTACCTTGTGCATTTTTAGATAATGATTAAGATGTGAATGGTGTCTAAAATGCCTTCTTACACTCTTTACATTCACAGAGTTTCTCACCTGTGTGAATGCTCTAATGTAAAAAAGTTTTTGGTGCAATCTGAAAGCCTTTCCACATTCCTTACATTTATAGTGTTTCTCACCAATATGAATATTCTGATATTGGGTAAGTAGTAAGAGAAGTCTGAAGGCTTTCCCACATCCCCTACTGTCATAGGGTTTGACACCAATATGAATAATATAAAATAGTTGTGAATAACGACTAACGGCTTTTCAGTGTTGCTGTCTATTCACCAGCCTGATGAGAGTAAGAACAACAGAGACACACCACTCTGGGAGCCGTTCAGATAGTCAATCCAGCTCAACTTAATTGGGAGCTGCAGGCAGACAGGATAGGGTGGGCTTGCAGACATGGGACATGCGGATTAGATTGGAGAACCTCAGCCTTGTGTGGACTACTCCCAGCTCAACAGATGAGGCAGCCGTCTTCCCAGGGGGTGAGGTTTCTCAAGCAGGTATGGCCAAACACAGGGGAGTTTTCTCTACCCCTTATTAAAGGCTGTTGGGAAGTTTGCACTTATTCGGAGCTAGGTTACCTGTCCTGGCCAGAGGCCCTCCCTTCCTCCCCAACATTTCCCAACATTCCAGCATTCTTTACATACTTAGGTTTTCTCCTGTGTCAGTTCTATGATGGAGACTAAGATGGCCACCATGACTAAATGCCTTTCCATATTCCTTACATTCATAGAGCTTCTCACCAGTATGGATTCTTTGATGGAAAGTTCGTTGCTGTCAAACTCCAAAGACCTTTCCACATTTTTTACATTCATATAAGGCTTCTCACCAGTAGGATTTTGTGATTTGCTCTAAGGCCTGAGCCACAAAAATATTTCCCCACATTCCTTGCATTCATAATTTGTCAGCAATATTGAGTTGTTGATGTTGAGTAAGGTGTGCATATTGTCTGAAGTCCTTCCACGTTATTTACTTACATAGGGTTTCCTGCCAGTATGGATCCTCTGATGAAGAGTGAGCTGTTCTCATATCCTAAATGCCTTCCCATATTTTATATTCACAGGGCTTCTCAGCAACATGACAGCTAAAAAAAAGTCTTTAATAAGGACAAAGTTGAAGGACTGAAGTCTTAAAATTTCAAACTTTACTTTTATCTGTTAGCAAAACTGAGTAACACCAAAACAAGAATAGACATATAAATCAAAAGAATAAAATTGAAAATTCAACAGTAAAAAGACAAGAAAATAAAACTGAACATAGGGGATAATAGTAGTCATAGACCAATAGCTATTAATTGTATGACTCAATGTAAGAATCTGTGAAATACTGTACAATACAGATAAAGCAAATTCTATTTAATAACATATGCCAGTCACAAAAGGGCCATTATAGAATAAGGCCACTATTATAAAAAGTTTATATATAGATACATTCAATCTTGACAGTTAATAGTAATGGAAAGAGGAGTAAAATCTAATAAATTGATAAGCTGGGTGAAGAGAAAGACAGTATACAATGAAGGTTTATTAGACATTGTAATTAATTTTAAGTAATCAATGACAATGTTATAAAACAAAATGTCTATGAATTTATGAAAAAACAATATGATTTGTAAACCTTCACTCAAATGAAGGAAATTTCTTTTCTTTAAAAAAGCTGATCATATAGATCTCGTGCGGCCCAGATACTCCACTACTAAGTTATATCCCAAGGAAATCAGAACAGAGACATGAATTGAGATATATGTACACCTAGGTTCATAGCTCTGTTATTTATTCACAATAGCAAGAAAAGGCACACAGCCCAAACGTCAATCAAAAATGAATGGATTGAGAAATTATGGGACATTAATGGGACAAAAACATTGTACACAATGGAATACAATGAAACACTAAGGAGCAACATTTTTGTAAATTGCTCTACAACATGGGAAAATCTAGATAGCATTATTTTAAGTGAACTCATTCAGTCTCCACACAACTTTGCTTGTTGAAACTGAGGAGGAGCTCATGCACTTACTGCAGAGGGTCAAGGACTGCAGCCTTCAATATGGACTGAGGCTCAATTCTCACCACTGGACCAATCGGTAGCATCAGGATGGATGATGAAGAGATTGAGATTGTTCACAGCTTCAGTTTGCTTGGCTCCACGGTCAACACTCTTGGCACCAGTAGCCAGGAAATAAAAAAACGTATTGTGATTGGAAAGTCTGCCGTTAGGGACCTCTCTAAAGTACTCAAGAGCAATGGTGTCTCTCCGGAGACTAAGGTCCGCCTCATACAGGCCACAGTTTTTGCAATCACTTGTTATGCAGCAGAGAGTTGGACAATGACTAGGGAGGACAGAAGGAGAATTGACGCCTTTGAGCTGTGGTGCTGGAGAAGAGTATTGAATGTACCATGGACTGCCAAGAAAACAAACAGATTCATCGTAGAGAGGATTACACCAGGCTTCTCCTTGGAGGCAAGGATTCTGGGGCTTCGTCTGACATACTTTGGACATGTTGTAAGGAGAGACAGGTCCTTAGAGAGGGACATCATGCTGGGAAGAGTAGAGGGACAGTGCAGGAGGGGAAGACCCTCTATGAGGTGGATTGACTCAGTGACTGGGGTAATCGGGATGGGTGTGTCAGAGGCAATGAAATTGGCACAGGATAGAGCACGGTTTAGGGTCGCAAATGACTCGACGACACATAACAACAACAACAACAACAATTCAGTCTCCTAAGGACAAACATGGCATTAGATCATTATTGGGGGAAGAAAAAAATAGAAGGAAGGATAACTAGCAATATGAACATGTACAGAAAAAACCAAAAGAGGAAGAGGCATGGTCAGAGGGGTGGAAAGTGGAGATGGAAGAAAATCACTAGGACTACCTTGCTGAGTTCCTTGGGCACATAGGGAGCGGGGCACAGGTGAAGGAATAAGAAAGGTCCAGTTTGAATCTGAAAAGACAGAGTAATGGTAGGCATAGATCAATGGTGAT
Organism: Elephantulus edwardii; assembly: GCF_000299155.1. Lineage (NCBI taxonomy): Eukaryota > Metazoa > Chordata > Mammalia > Macroscelidea > Macroscelididae > Elephantulus > Elephantulus edwardii. The sequence continues at coordinate 1,629,127 of NW_006399942.1, forward strand.
TGATTTTATAAAACACAATGCATATACATTATTGTATGAAACACAGTGCGAATTAAGGAATGTGTGAAGCACAATGTACATGAATGAAACACAATGCATACAAATCAATATAATATTTAAAAAAGATTAAAGGAATCGTTTCTTTACAAAAAAGAATTGAAAGACAGGGTAATGATGAGCATAATCCAATAATGATTAGTTGAACATAGAAACTCTGAACGACTTATCTATTCCACTACTAGGAATTATACCACAAGGAAATTAGAACTGAGACACAAACGGAGATTTATACACCAATGATCATAGCAGCGTTTTTCACCATTTTAAGAACATGAAAACAGCCCAAATATCGATGCACAGGTGAATGGATTGAGAAATTATGATGAATTCACACAATGGAATACTATGCAGCACTCAGAAGCAATGATTTAGAAAAATACTACATACATGGAAGAGACTGGAGAGCATCATGCTGAGTGAACTAACTCAATCTCATAAGGACAAATCTTCATAAGTCTATTATTGTGAAAATGGAAGGATAGCTCAAGAGGAGAAGGGGTGAGAGTGAAGGAGTGAGGATGGGTAGGGGAGAAACCACAGGGTTGCAGTTTGGTGGGTAGAGGAAAGCGGGAAAGGAAATGGGAAGAATCTGGGTGGAAAGATGGAGTAATGATGGGCAAGGTCCAAGGGTGATTAATTTTGTAAAACATAATGCATGAAAATTATTGTATGAAACACAATGTGAATTAAGAATATTGTGAAAAGCAATGTATATGAACTTTGCAAGCAAACCAATTTAAAAATATATTAAAAATACCATTATGGTTGAGAATGATTTATGAAACACGTGTGACTGAAGAATAGGGTGAAACACAATGTATATAAACTTTGTAAGCAAACCAATATAAAATTAAACTTTAAAAAAAATTATAAAATAATTAAGCTACATTGAATTATTTGTTCACTAGATGGCAGCAAAGCACAACTTAACTTACTTAGATTGACAAATGCAAAACAAAACAAAAGGTATAGAGAATATCAGAACTTTTTTTCTTCCTTTAGGCAGGCATAGATTCTGTATATGGATTGAGATAATATTGAATAAATCATTTCAATTTATTGAGGGACAACTTATCTATTACAAAAATTTAAAATATTAAATTTATCAATTATAAATAAGTATATAGCCAGCCATTTGGCAGCACTGTGATAAATGTAAAAGAGATTGAGGTTGTTAACAATAACAGCTCATTGTCAACAATCAATACTCTGACACCAGTAGTGGAGCAATCAAAAAGCAAATTGCACTAGGAAAATCTGTTGTTAGGGGCCTCTCCAGTGTACTGACAAGCAACAATGTAAGTCAAGAGACTATGGTATGCCTGATCTAAGCCATGGTCTTAATAATTACTTGCTATGCATCAGAGAGCTGGAAAATTTCTAAGGATAAGAGAAGAAGAATCAGTGCCTTTAAGTTGTGGTTCTGGCGAAGAGTCTTGAGCATACCATGGACTGCAGAGAAAAAAAACAAGTCTGTCCTTGAGAGGTTGAAACCAAGTTTCTCCTTGGAGGCTAGGATTTTGAATCTCTGTCTCACATACTTTGTGCACATGGTCATGAGGCACCAGTCGTTGGAGACAGACATCATGCTCAGAAGGGAGGTGGGACAGTGGAGAAGAGGAAGACCCCAAATGAGATGGATTATTGCTCTAAAGTGAGGCAATGGGGATAGATGTATTGGAGTCGGTGAGACTGGCTCAGGACAGGGCAGACTTCAAAGCTGTTTATACATAGAGTCACTATGAGTCACAGATAACGTTATAAAGTATTTTATCTTTATTAAAAACTATTATAAATTTCACCAGGGGATCAACTAACCTATAGATACTGAATATTAAAATCTATGTGTCCTGTCTCCATACCTTTTTTAGCCTGTATGCAGAACAGATTATCCAGGAGGCTGGGCTCTATAAGGAGAAGTGTGGTGTCAAGATTGGTGGAAGATTCATTAACAATCTGCATTATGCAGATGACACAACCCTCCTTGCTGAAACTGAGGAAGACCTGAAGTGCTTGCTGTAGAGGGTCAAGGACTGAAGCCTTCAATATGGATTGAGGCTCAATGTCAAGAAGACTAAGATTCTTAACGCTGGGCCAATTGACAGCAACAGGATGGATGGCAAAGAAATTGAGATTGTTAACAGTTTTAGTTTGCTTGGCCCCACAGTCAACACACTCAGCACCAGTAGCCAGGAAATGAAAAGGCGTATTGCAATGGGAAAGTCTGCTGTTAGGGACCTCTCCAAAGTACTGAAGAGTAATGGTGTCTCTCTGGAGACTAAGATGCGTCTACAGGCCATGGTCTTTGCTATCTCTTGTTATGCATCAGAGAGTTGGACAGTTACTAAGGAGGATAGAAGAATTGAAACCTTTGCGCTGTGGTACTGGAGAAGAGTATTGAGGGTACCATGGACTGCTAGGAAAACAAACAGATTCATCCTGGAAAGGGTAAAACTAGATGAAATATGTTTACGGCATTGAAATCTATGGGGGAGAGAATAGTCTAAAAGTATTATATTTTAGGGCATTATTTTTATCGTAGGAGTATGCAATGAGGGTTGTAGAGTGGATTAT